>NC_090185.1:24185425-24502925 GCF_024679245.1 Pseudorasbora parva
ACAAACCAACACATTATCACCTGTAAAAGGTTATCCCATTTCTTTGGGGATTTATATCTTGGCTGTTTCACAACCAGAAACTGCGCAATGATGTGGTTGATTCGTGTGGTTCACTGATTCTTACGAGTGATAAGCTGACCGTTGCAAGATGGCTGGTGCGCCTACGTGTCTGGAGCAGTTGAATGTGGCATCTTCATATACATATATATATATATGAATTTTGATTATATGAATCAGATTTTGATTTCGCGTTCCTCATTTACAAGTACAAAGCAGCTGTGTGTTAATGCCCAGATGTGCAAGGGCATTTCCAAGATGGCCACCAAGTGAACTGATTTGCTAAGAGCTAAATTATTGGGGCGTCTTCAGACATTGCACCAGCAACAAGAATAAAATCAACCCTATAACACAACACCTCTCGTTCTCTGCCTCCCTCCCTTTCTCCTCTTTCTTATTCTCTAGAGAGAGCCTCTCTTTTAATTCAGTGTGCTTGCCATGCTAAAAAAGAAAAAAAAAGAAAGACATGCTCCCTGTGCTGAAGCTGTGTCCAATTACTCTGGTGGGGGGATGGGCACTGCAGGAGTGGAGAAGGATTGTGACCTGCAGAGATCCTACGCTCCGAAAAAGCCAGATAGGGAATCATGCAGTCTGTGAGAATTACTTATCATTGGCCCATCTCATCTGGCCATAGAGCCAATCTCTGGATTCTCGAGACAAGTAAATATTAGGGAAGTTAGGAAGAGTCAAACGTTGTTCGTACTGTCTGTAAGTCCCTCCCCATCACTGTCTACACTTCGTTTTATGTGCAAGCCTTAAGCAATACCCCTACAGTAGCTATCTCGTTCTATCTACAGTATAAGTCGATTTCACAACATACGTCTTTCCCAATGCAACAACATCATATCTACACCCATTGCTGTGACAATAACACAGAATGGATCGCAAATTAGAAATGGTTGTCATTTAATAACAAACAATGCTCAAATAGAGGACGTCCAAGGGAATTCTTCAGATGAAAGCATGTCAATAACGAGACCACAACTTGCATCAGAATCTGGAGCGTGCATAACAATAATCATCTCAATATGTTGGGTTATGTCCAAAGAGATAAATCAGAAATAATTGTGCACCCCCTTTCTATTTTCCAAAACTGAAGCTGGTAATTTAGGCCAACAATGCAAGGCAAGAGGATGCAACATTCCCATTAGGATGTGAAGATTTACTGCGTCACGTTCCGCATAAAATGGCGAGAGACCAAACTAACCCAAAAGACGGAAGGACTGCATGAAGATGGAATCTGCATGGGAAGGACATATCAACATTTACAGTCAACACTGCATCCAAAGATAAGCCAAGAACTCGCTACCGTCTCACTCACATTAGTCACATGCTAACCTCTCAGTGTTTTAGTTTGTTCATTCATGGATGATACCAGGTAAAAGGTCAACTTAGCCATTATTTTGCACGAAAATTAGGTCTGCTAGAAAAAGACACAGTTGTTTGTGTCATACTTGGCTGAGTTTTTGGGGTTGGGCTTCTCCCCCATTGAAGCACTTGCCAAAATGGCATGCTCAAATTCTGCACAATTTTTGGGGTTTCAAGGTTTACAGATTTGTATCAGCATTCTTGGAAAGTCATGTTTACAAGTTCTCTGGCACTGCAGCACTTCCGAGGAAGAACTTGCCTCTCGTTTGCGAGGTTCATGCCACTGAATCTTTCAAAGAAATTCAAGAGTTTTATTTGAGACACTTAGTGGCAAGTAAACAAAATATAGCCTGTTGAGTCAAGTCCGGGTTCTGATGTGTCATGTAAAAAGCGAACCCTGAATAGTCATTCTACATGTCAGTCAGAGAGCTGTTTCCTGTCTAAGTGGGCGTTTCTTGGCCAGAACAAGATGTTGTGCTGATACTAAAGAGTCTGGCTACATGGCTTTGAGGAACATGCTTCTGCTGGAAGTGATCACTCGTCAAATTCATCAAACACTAAACTTGCGGTTGGCCATTCCCTGCTACACAAACGCAGACATACACACAAACAGCTTTGCATGTCCTCACTGTAAACCCATATAATATGGCAAAACCCCCCAAAAATTAAAGTTTATAATAAATACATTTTATTATAATTTTATATATAAAATATAATTTTAAAAATAATAAATTTTTATTTTGTACTCATACATGTTAATTGCTCCTAACTTGAAATATTTGAGTAAGCTAATATAGCCTAATATGTGTGTATTAAAACACTACTGGTCAAAAGTTTGAGAATGGTAAGATGATTTTTAAAAAAATGTTTTTAAAGAAGTCACTTCTGCTGGCCAGGGCTGTCAAAAAAGCTGTAATATTGTGATTTATTATTAAAATGTAAAATACTGTTTTCTATTTGAATATATTTTAAAATATAATTTAATTTTGTGTTGCAAAGCTGAATTTTGAGCATCACTCTTCCAGTCTCCAGTGTCACATGATCATTCAGAAACCATTCTAATATGATGATTTGATGCTCAAGAAACGGGGTTTTTTTTTGGGGGGGGGGGGGGGGCTTAAAGAAATTAATTACATTTATTCAGCAATAATGCATTAAATTGATCAAGTGACAGTATAGACATTTATACTGTGAATAAATATATGATAAATGCTGTACTTATATTTATTACATTTATACAAACTATAGAAACTTTTCAGCATTGAAATATACAATTGATAATTTCAGCATTGACAATAATTAATGTTTCTTCAGCAGCAATCGGCATATTAGAATGATTTCTGAAGGATCATGTGACACTTAAGACTGGAGTAGTGATGCTCAACATTCAGCTTAGCATTTTAAATATATTCAAATTGAAAAAAAAAAATTTTTTTAAATGTAAAGATATTTCACAATAATATATTTAGGATCAAATAAATGCAGCCTTGATGAGCCGAAGAGACTTATTTAAAAACATTGTAAAAATCTTACTGTTCTCAAAATGGTCTAAAAAAAAAACTAAGCTCATGCTCCACTCGTCACCATGATGGAAAAACCAACATAACAGAAACTCTTCTACCATCACAAAACATTAAACTCCCATTTAACATTAATCCTGCACACACACACACACACAAAAAAAAACATTATATAACACTTAATTTTGGCATTTACTGTCCTTTTTGAGTATCATGGCAAAGCATGCTGGGAAATAGAAATCCCAGCCAAGTGTCAGTTGAATTTAAGTTTGTCTAAAAACAATGAAACAATTAAGATTACTTAAAAGGTGTCAGTTTTGTGAACTCAAAAGAAAATGAAAGTTAATTTCATTGAACTAATTGGTTTAATTTGAGTTGGCTCTACTCAAACCAATTAATTATTGTTTCTTTTTGTATTGGATCTCTCTGTGCTTTCATATATGAATATGTATAATACATACTGAATACATACATCTTCATATATTGAAATTGAAATCACAATGTCAAACACAAATGCATACATTTTTAAAAAAATTTATTCATATTTCTCCATATTTATTTGCTCATATAGATAACTAAAGCTAAACTTCACTGTACTGCCTGATGTACCTTTAATGTGGGTCCTGTGCCAAATGCTGTCCGAAGTCCTCTGAGGTGTCTACAATTTGGCTACGTAATTATGTAATCCCCCTGTCGGGTTGAAGTCTTTACTAGGGCAGGCTTAGCAAAAAGTTATATTGAAGGCGTGTAGCGGCTGTGGCTGTGATCAGGCATGATTTTCATCTTAATTAATTCTTTGCCTTAATTACACAATGTTATAATTAGTCTTGTTTATTTGAGCAGGTTTGGTGATGTGTGTGTGCAGAGCACTTGATCTTCCAAATACACACAGAGTTCCCAATCTGTGTGTAGTACTTTTCAGTAGTGAAAATAGCCGGCATTCACTGGTGGGAGCCCCAGTTGGGGACGTTTTATATTTTTAAATCATAGATGCAAAAAATCCCACTGCATTTATGTATTAAATTTGAATAGTGTTTAGAGACTATTATGTGGATAAAAATGGGAAATTTTCCACGTTTTGAACTGGAGCCCCTTTAAATTCACTCTCCCTGGACTCAATCCCCTCTCAAGTCCCCTCCCCATTCCCAGCCACAGACATCATATATCAATAATTGTAACTCATGTTGGTATATTATGAAAATCCCATTCGAATATAAGTCAGAGAGAAACCTGAGAGTCAGTGTCGCTTCAGTTCCCATCATTATTTGCAGAGGAATTGCAGAGATCCTGTGTTGTACCTGTTGAAAAATACATATATCAATATCTGTGTGTAAAGCTTTGCCACTGTTGAAATAAGGCACTTGACTTTGACACCGTAGGATTCAAGGATGGACCTTGTGTTTGGCGAATGTTCTTCTTCCAGTTGAACCTGTTCAGGAGTCATTGAGTTCTGAATGCTATTTGCCCTTGTCACAACATGCAAGTCAAACATCAAGAAAGTTACTTGTTTTGCACGTCTTTGAGACAACATTAAAGAGACATTTGTTTAGTCATATGAAAGATTTTTATATTTTAATTACACAATAAGTTTACTATTTAATCATTTAAATTCATTTTAAAAAATGTTCTCACTTTAAGTTAATCTAACAGACCACTTTTTACAGTGTAGTTTTTTTGTTTGGGATTAATTATGTGTAGCCCATTATTCGTTCATTCATTCATTCAATCATTCATTCATTCATTCATTCATTCATTCATTCATGGTTCTAGGTGTTTGCAAGGGCATGTGGTCACTATGGGTGTTCTGGGTAGTTTTTAGGCTATTCAGGATGATGTTCTGGTATAGGGTTGTAGCAAAGTCCCTTTTAGGGAAAGTCATTTCACTCGGTGGCCGCATCTTTTAAACTCCTATCGGGGCAGCTATTTCAGTCATGCAAGTAGAGCTCCTATCTCTTTAAATGGGGAAACATTCAATTCACCAAATGTACGATTCAATTTCATATTTGAAATTACCAATGAAATCTGGCTACAACTGTCTCATACATTTTGTTTCTAAACATTCAAAACATGACAAAAAAAATTTCAGGCTGGACCAGCCAATGCGCAGTCCTTAGAGAGGAGGGCGGGATGTGCAGTCCTCATAACACTGACTGTTTCTATAGCAACCAGACCTTCTAACGGCAGCTGCAGTGATGCAATGGCTTTACCTATGGGGGATTGGCTCTTTTATTTTGAAGGAGGGACTTATTCCACCATAATGTGCGATGCACGTTCTCCCATTCATAGTAATATAAGTGCACCATCTTTCGTATAAAGGCTTTGGTAGAATCCAGCATGTTCCGGGTGGTTGCAAATGCATTAGTATGTAGTTTCTAGGGTGTTCTGAGTGGTTGCTAAGGCATTGCTAGGTGGTTGTTAGGGTGTTCTGAATGGTTGCTAAGGTATTGCTAGGTGGTTGTTAGGGTGTTCTGAGTGGTGCTTGGGTATTTTAAATGGTTACTAGAACAATGTAACTAATACGATGTTTTCTAAATGGTTGCTAAGGCATTTCCAGGTGGTTGTTATGGTGTTCTGGGTTGCTTGGCTATTTTGGGTAGTTACTAGGATGATGTAACTTCTAAATTGTTGTGGGTTGTTGCTAAGTCGTTGCATGGTGGTTGCTGGGGTGCTAAGGGTAATTGATGGGGCATTCCTAGCTGGCTGTTAGGGTGTTCTGAGTGGTTGCTAAGGCATTGCTAGGTGGCTGTTAGGGTGTTCTGAGTGGTTGCTAAGGCATTGCTAGGTGGTTGTTTGGGTGTTCTGGACGGTGTTTGGTTATTTTGAATGGTTACAACGACAATGTAGCTACTAAAGTGTTCTTGGTGGTTGCTAAGGCATTTCTAGGTGGTTGTTAGGGTGCTCATGGTTATTGATATGGTATTCCTAGCTGATTGTGGTTGTCAGGGTGTTCTGTGTGGTGCTTGGATATTTGGGGTACTTACTAGGACAATTTATCTATTAAATTGTTCTGGGTGGTTGCTAAATCATTGCATGATTGTTAGGGTGTTCTGGGTTGTTAATAGGATATTCCTAGCTGGCTGTTAGGGTGTTCTGAGTGGTTGCTAAGGCATTGCTAGGTGGTTGTTAGGGTGTTCTGAGTGGTTCCTAAGGCATTGCTAGGTGGTTGTTAGGGTGTTCTGAGTGGTTGCTAAGGCATTGCTAGGTGGCTGTTAGGGTGTTCTGAGTGGTTGCTAAGGCATTGCTAGGTGGCTGTTAGGGTGTTCTGAGTGGTTACTAAGGCATTGCTAGGTGGCTGTTAGGGTGTTCTGAGTGGTGCTTGGGTATTTTGAATGGTTACTAGGAAAATGCAACTACTAAAGTGTTCTAGGTGGTTGCTAAGGCATTTCAAGGCAGTTGTTATGGTGTTCTGGGTTGCTTGGCTATTTTGGGTTGTTACTAGGATGCTATAACTACTGAATTGTTCTGGGTTGTTGTTAAGGCGTTGCATGGTGGTTGTTAGGGTGCTCAGGGTTATTGATGAGGCATTCCTAGCTGGCTTGGTGTTCTGGGTGGTGCTTGGATATTTTGCATGGTTACTAGGCCTAAAGTGTTCTGGGTGGCTGTTAAGAGCTTTTTTCTGCATGGTTGTTATGGTGCTCTGGGTTGTTGATAGGAGACTCCTAGCTGGTTGTTAGGGTGTTCTTGGCGGTGCTTGCCTATTTTGGGTGGTTACTAGGACAATCTAACTAATACAATTGTCCTGGGTGGTTGCTAAGGCATTGAAGAGTGGTTGTCATGGCCCTCTGGGTCATTGCTAGGGTGTTGTTATTCTAAGTGGTTGTTTGGGTGCTCTAGGTGGTTGCTAAAGCATTCTTGACGGTTGCTAAGGCATCACTAAGTGGTTGTTGGGGCACTCTGGGTCAGTATGAATTGCATGCTAAATGTGTATACTTAAAAGTAGGGGTTTCAAAAACGTTCAATGTAACTTACATATTGTATACTGAACTTTTTTAATTTACAAAAATCTTTCCCTTTAGTTGACACTGTCATGGTATATTTAGAAATTGCGAAAAACTCTTAATTATTCTCACCCTCCAGCTAAGACAAAAAGATCTTCAATAGGTTGTGAACTTGTCCAAGAACCAGTCTTTCATGAGAGAGGAATAGAAAAGAGTATATTTCTACTGCTTACTTTCACAGCATCAGGAGACAAGGACGGAGGTGGTTACACATTAGCAGGCTCCTAATTAATGCAGAATTTGAAGGTGGGGGAGGAGCTAGGGTAATTAGGGATTAAACAGGGGTTGTTATGTTGTTCCTATTTGATGGGATTATTTACACACCAGGTTTTAATCACCGGCGTCCAGATGCCATTGAAGACACAACCTTTAGCCATAGCCGAGTGGTTGTTGGGAGCAGACCTCTCAACCAAACCCTTTCTAATTACCTCATTTGGCCTTTCCTCTCCGGAGCTGTTCTCAGGTTTTAGTGTGTATGTGGTTCAGTGAGTTGGCTTCATTTCTCCAATGCTTGTTTGTTTTTAACACCTGTACGTTTTCTCAAAGGAACGGTTGTAAGACGCTGAAATTCTTGCGGTTGGATCAGTCTTGTACTTGTAAGCTGGACTACACTACAATGACTTTTCTAGTTATAAAAGCTTGAGAAACATTGCAATGAAGTTTGTTGGCATGCTGAGACATGCTTGTGGCCAAATGTCAGCTCTGCCTCGTAATCGATCAAAACTCTCAATCATCTACAGTATTTAAGACATCTCACTGAAAAATTCCATTTAAACATAATAAGGATGCCAAAAGTGCCGGTGAATTAATACCGACATTATTTCAGTCTTGTTGTACTGAGTTCCGACTCCATTCAGTATCTAATTGATATTTGACTATTTTTGAATGCGCAGTTTTGTGAGCGGTATGAACAAACGGTGGGTGGTCCGTAGCATCTACAGTCCCGCCCTATCCAATGTACTGAGATTGTTCTCCAGGAGTCAATTGTACTTCAATACCATGCTGTCGAACCTGTCTGTAGCTGCTTCTGTTTGTCAATATTTGCATGCAGGATGATGTTGCCACCCCATCCCCCGCCCTCCTCCTTTCTCTCCACTGTATCGCATGTGTCAGTGAGGAGCTAATCCGCGCAGTCTATTTGCCCCCTTGTTTTGTTTGGTTTCTAATTTCGCCGCTGTTGGAAAATTACACATAATTGCAGCCTACAAATGCTAATGCCCCCCCCCCCCTCCTTCTTATTCACCCTACATCTTAACTGCTAACAGCCCCCCCCCCCCATTGCCTGTCTCTTCTCCTCTGCAGCCAGTACCGCTAATTGTTAGTGTTGAAGAAATTCTTCATCCTATCCAAATACACTCGAAAACAGAACACCATAACACACTGACTGACAATGGACAGTGTAGGTTGATTGTGTCGCTGACACAGCAAAACCAGAATTTATTCACTGTAGGAGACAAAATAAAGAGAGATGCATATGTCGCCATGGTGGAATCTCATGCACCTCACTGTACACTGGTGAAAAATGTCAAACTGAAATGGATAGTTCATCTAAAATTGACTGAAAAATCCTGGATGACTTTTGTTCTTTGGATTGCTCAATTGTTCAAGCTGCTCTTTTACATGTATGTCTGTCAATTTTAACTTTGGTCTTCGTTTAATTTTGTATTATTTGGTTTTCAAGTGTATGTTAAACTTATTTCATCATTATTTCAATGACCAAATACTTTTTTTTAATTGTTTTTTAAGTTAACAATAACAATGCTGGTGTGAATTAACTGTGCAATATATATTACTCGTTTTCTTTTATATACAGTTTATATACAGTATATACAGTACCTTAACATTAATGACAGTTGAAGTGAATAACACTGATTATTTCTTCATCACAGTTCCTGTTAGTGAATGGGATATATTAGGCAGCAAGTGAACATTTTGTCCTTGATGTGTTAGAAGTAGGAACATTGGGCAAGCATAAGGATTTGTGCGAGTTTGACAAGGGCCACATTGTGATGGCTAGACCAAAACTGCAGCTCTTGTGGGGTGTTCCTGGTCTGCAGTGGTCAGTATTTATCAAAAGTGGTCCAAGGAAGGAACATTGGTGAACTGGTGACAGGGTCATGGGCGGCCAAGGCTCATTGATGCACGGGAGGAGCTAAGGCTGACCCGTGTGGTCCGATCAAATAAACAAGCTACTTTAGCTTAAAATGCTCAAGAAGTTAATGCTGGTTCTGATAGAAAGTCTGAATACACAGTGCAACGCAGTTTGTTGTGTATGGGGCTGCATAACCGCAGACCAATCAGGGTGCCCATACTGACCCCTGTCCTCTGCCAAAAGAGCCAACAGTGGGCACGTGAAAATCAGAACTGAACCACAGAGTAATGGAAGAAGGTGGCCTGAAATGCTAAATCACTTTTCTTTTACATCACGTGGATGTCCGTGTGTGTGCGTCGCTTACCTGGGGAACACATGGCACCAGGGTGCACTGGGAAGGATGGGAAGAAGGCAAGCCGGCAGAGACAGGGTGATTCTTTAGGCAATGTTCTGCTGGGAAAAATTGAGTCCTGCCATCATGTGGATGTAACTTTGACACGTACCACCTACCTAAGCATTGCTGCAGACCATGTACACCCTTTCATGGAAATGGTATTTCCTGGTGGCTGTGGCCTCTTTCAGAAAGATAATGCGCCCTGCCACAAAGTAAAAATGGTACAGGAATGGTTTTAGGAGCACAACAACGAATTTGAGGTGACTTTGCCTCCACATTCCCCAGATCTCAATCCAATCGAGCATTTGTGGGATGTGCTGAACATACAAGTCCTATCCATGGAGGCCCCATCTCACAACTTACAGTACTTAAAGGATCTGCTGCTACCATCTTGGTGCCAGAGACCATAGCACACCTTCAGGGGTCTAGTGGAGTCCATGCGACGGGTCAGGGCTGTTTTGGCAGCAAAAGGGGGACCAACACAATATTAGGAAGGTGGTCAAAATGTTATGATTTGATTAGTGTATATATATATATATATATATATGTACACTCACCTAAAGTATTATTAGGAACACCAGTTCAATTTCTCATTATTGCAATTATGTAATCAACCAATCACATGGCAGTTGCCTCAATGCATTTAGGGGTGTGGTCCTGGTCAAGACAATCTCCTGAACTCCAAACTGAATGTCAGAATGGGAAAGAAAGGTGATTTAAGCCATTTTGAGCACGGCATGGTGGTTGGTGCCAGACGGGCCGGTCTGAGTATTTCACAATTTGCTCAGTTACTGGGATTTTCATGCACAAACATTCCTAGGGTTTACAAAGAATGGTGTGAAAAGGGAAAAACAACCAGTATGCGGCAGTGCTGTGGGCGAAAATGCCTTGTTGATGTTAGAGGTCAAAGGAGAACGGGCCGACTGATTCAAGCTGACAGAAGAGCAACTTTGACTGAAATAAGCACTCGTTTACAACCGAGGTATGCAGTAAAGCATTTGTCAAGCCACAACACACAGAACCTTGAGACAGATGGGCTACAACAGCAGAAGACCCCACCGGGTACCACTCATCTCCACTACAAATAAGAAAAAGAGGCTACAATTTGCACAAGCTCACCAAAATTGGACAGTTGAAGACTGGAAAAATGTTGCCTGGTCTGATGAGTCTCGATTTCTGTTAAGACATTCAGATGGTAGAGTCAGAATTTGGCGTAAACAAAATGAGAACATGGATCCATCATGCCTTGTTACCATTGTGCAGGCTGGTGGTGGTGGTGTAATGGTGTGGGGGATGTTTTCTTGGCACATTTTAGGCCCCTTAGTGCCAATTGGGCATTGTTAAAATGCCACGGCCTACCTGAGCATTGTTTCTGACCATGTCCATCTCTTTATGACCACCATGTAACCATCCTCTGATGGCTACTTCCGGCAGGATAATGCACCATGTCACAAAGCTCGAATCATTTCAAATTGGTTTCTTGAACATGACAATGAGTTCACTGTACTAAAATGGCCCCCACAGTCACCAGATCTCAACCCAATAGAGCAACTTTGGGATGTGGTGGAACGGGAGAAATCTCCATCAACTGCAAGTTGCTATCCTATCAATATGGGCCAACATTTCTAAAGAATGCTTTCAGCACCTTGTTGAATCAATGCCACGTAGAATTAAGGCAGTTCTGAAGGCGAAAGGTTGTTCCTAATAATCCGTTTCCAATTTGAGATTCTCCGAAATGAAAAGTGTGTTATAAATAATATCTATTATTATTATTATTATTAATATTATTATGTAGGATTTTTGCAGTAAAATATCCAAAAAACACCAGGCTATAGTGTTCCTTTGTTCAGTACAATATCTGTAATATTCTTACAATATCCCAAATGTTTCCAACTATTTGTAAATTGTGAGAAAATGTATATTTTAACCTAGCAACCGGGACATCGGAGGGAATCACCTGTAAATTCTTTTTTTTTTTTTTTTTTTTTTTAAAGAAATTTATGATATAAACTAAAACTCCCTCAATTTGTTATTCGTTGGAAAACTTCTGTAATTCTCAAATCTTACTGGAGCTTGCACAATTTTCATTTTGCTTTAAATACATTTTAATGTGGGTCAAAGGAAAATTTAGGTTGTTACCAGCATTTTTCTGTCTCACAAAAATTAGTTTGCGATCACACAGTTTTTGATGCACCCCCTGCAGTATCACAGCAGACCCCCTGTGGGTTGCAGACCCCCTGTTGAAGACCCTTGGTCTATGATATTCTGGTCCCTAGATCTCACTGACAGGGATGTTTTTTAACTTGGCATCACAACGGCTTTGATGTCAATAATGCCACGGGATATTGGTTTTTGCATGTCGTGTAATTATGACCCATTAAGTTTGAATATATTCAAGTAGTACTAATAGTCTTTAAGAGCTACAGCTGAGTCGGTGAGACTATATAAAAAAAGAGCAGCATAAACATTCTTCAAAACTGGTCCTTTTTGTTTTCCAGAAGCAAGTAAGTCGGGAATGACAGAAGGGAGAGACAGAATTTAATTTTTTTGTATGAACCATCCCTTTAATCCATATAGTTCCACAGGTCTAGATTCACATTTAGAGGTTTTATAAATGAGAATACTGAAATTAAGCGCAGAACACATGAAAATCTGACCTTGGAAAAGAGCGTTTTTTAAAAGAGAGGTGTTGTGGGAGTAGAGTGAGACCGAGAGACAGAGCGAGACAGTGAGGGAGGGCATAAAGAGGTCATGAAAGTGGTTATGAAAGCTGTTGTGACCTAATCTTCAGTGTTTATGGCTTTTTGCAGTTGCAGAGATGCAGGCTGAAATTAGAGTGGGTGATGCCACAGAAGCACAGCAAAGACGACGGCAGACAAGAAGTAACTACAGTTCACTGTCTCCTCCTACTGAATTAAATCAGAGAACTTATTTTAAACAACGGCTGCATTACACTTCATTGCATGCCTATTTAAACACTGTAATTTATGTAGAATAACTTTACCAAAAGCCTACATTTCAGATTGACACTAGTATGTTTTAGTTTTTTTAAATTAAAACACTTCTTTACAGACCTCATGACATCAGTTGACAAGTGTAGCCAATAGGTTATATGGTGCGTTCAAGTCCTCCTGGGAAGCTTGTATTTATGAGTTGGGAAGTCGTAATTACATCACATGTTGAAAAATAACTTTAGAGCAGGTTGGCAATGTACATGTTCTATAACAAATCCATAACAAATTTATGTTTTTAGCTGTAAGCCGAGACGTTGCCTATAATCTGTCGAAAATTAAAAATGTCCCTCTTGTAAATACTACATTGTGGTGTTGTTCACAATACAATCTTTCCAACATGACTTGAACACCATTAGTTACAACACAACCATAAACTGATTTGCTATTTGCTTTGTAAGTTGCAGCTGGTGTTAGGGGAGGAGCATTCTCATTCCTTAAGGGCCTCAGAATGGACAAAAATCATTTTAGTGCGACATGAGTCATCAATATTTTTGGTCCATTTTCAGAAAGTGAAATATTTCTGCTAAAATGGCAAATGGGCTGCATTTATATAGCGCTTTGAACAGACCCATGGCCACCGAAGCACTTTACATATTGCCTCACATTCACCCATTCATTGACTCATTCATACACCGCTAAAAAAATTAAAGGCCCATTGAAGGGCCTTGAAATGTGCAGCATTATTCAATGTGTTGATTTAATTTCCATTGAAACAGGAAGACAGGGCGGTACATATCAAACAGCTCCTCCCCTTTAAAAAAAAAGAGTCAATAGCAATTTCTTTATATCGGCTAGAGCTGTTGAGATCTGTAAAGCTGCAGTTTCCTTCCAATCTCAATTTCTCATAAACTCCTCCGTATCACTTTAAAATGAGAAATGTTCAAATGGGTCCGATACGTTTTGTTGTATGCGTCGACTTGCGCATATGATCTGCTCTCTGGACCGGAGCAGACAGTGTGTTCTCTGTGGCGGTTCACGTGATGTGAAACCAGACTTCATTCGCCCCAATAGAAAGCATATTTACACTGTCTAAATCCTTCCCTATCCAGTGCACTATGTGCCGTTCACCATGTTCAAAATAGTAATTGTGTGAAAAAGCAACTTTTTGTAGGGGACAGGATGCTGTCGATTCTAGAGAGCTTTTGATTGGACAGGAAATCTGATGAGAAGCTGAATTGGAGAGTGATGTCATCAAAAGTGAGAGGCTGTAAGTTTAGAATGCTTATATCTTCTAACTACGAATTTCGAGCACACTAGCTTAACAGTAAGACTAACGTATTCATACTTAATGCCAGAAAAGTTCAAATGTGATTTGATGGGGACTTTAATTTTGTCATTGTGGCGGAGGGGGCGTGGTTCTGCGAGGTCTGCAGCGGGAGAGAGAGCTCAGTGCGGAGCGGCAGGTAAGTAGGTCAAGCACAGATGATGAACACCTGTTTCTGATTGCAGTGATTGGCGTGGAGAGAGCGCATTTAAGCCGCGGCCGGGAGAGAGTTGAGAGACAGAGTTGGACTGGGACTTCGCGTGCGCACACTGGAGAGAACTGAGTTGTACCAAGAGACTGAACTTACAAAGGAGCGATCCATATCGAGGGGAAAAGAGTTACGCCACTGAGCGTGTGTTTGTTTATTTTATTTTGAAAGACTAAATATAAAGAAAGCGCGTCCCAGTCAAAGCTGACCCAGTCAACGGTCTTCTTTCTTCCTGACCATAATGAACTTTACTACACTGGTGCCGAAACCCGGGAAGGGAGAAGAGAGCCGCCGCCATGCAAACTCCGCCGAAGACACCACTTGCCGACATCGTACAATCGCTCACCGGTCTTCACCAAGAGCACCACCAGGACCTGTTGGCCATGAGGGAGGAACAGTAAAAACGGTTCGAAGCTCTCCTCACGGCCCAGCATGAAGACCGCAAGCTGTTCCGGAGCTGGATGGACCGGGAGATTCGGGCCGTTCCCCAGAGACTTCGACTCGGCCGCCTCCGTACCGCTAGCTAAGATGGGTCCCGAGGACGACCCCAAAGCGTTTATCGAGCTGTTTGAGCGGGCGGCCGGATATCGGGAATGGCCCAAAGCGGACTGGCCAATGCGGCTACTGCCTCTATTGTCCGGAGAGGCACAAGTAGCCACCCACCAACTGCCAGTCCAGAATGTCCTGGTCTACGACGACCTGAAGCGCGCCATCCTCCAGCGGATCGGCCGGACCCCAGAACAACATCGGCAGCAGTTCCGGACCCTGACCCTGGACGAGTTCGGTCGACCCTTCGTCTTCGCTCACCAGCTCCGGGACTCCTGACGCAAGTGGTTGATGGCCGATGGGAGTGACTTCGAGGGAATCAACTATCGTGTGGCACTGGTGCATTATGCATTACGCGTTCACGGACAGGCGCCATCTTGGAAAACAACTCGACGAGTCGAGCGATGAATGGTGTGCTAAGTGATGAACTGGGACTTGGAATCTCATATGTTCCGTTGTTTCCGGAAGTAAGCACTGAACGCAAAATAAATAAATCAAAATAAAAATGTCCATGTAATTAGATTTCACAACCTTAATTCCTATAAACCCCTTCCCGGGTGACGTCACAGGAAAATTCACAGTTCACAGTGCGCGTGTCGGGGTCAGAAAGTTCATTCCATCCCATTTAATTGTATGTTAACCAGAGAATTTCTCGTCAAGAATAAAATGCCTACTTGCATCGTGAACTGTGAAAATCGCACCAGTTGTGGAGTCAAGTTTTTCTGGATTTCCACATGATCTCTTCCGTTAAAGGCCCACTGAAGTGCCTTGAAATGCGCCGCATTATTCAATGTGTTGACGTGATTTCCCCTGAAACGGCTCCAGCTGTTAGCAGCTCCTCCCCTTTTTTGAAACAGCCAATAGCGTTTCGTTAATATACAGTTTGACTAGAGGGCAAGAGCGGACCTTTCTCTGTTTGGTAAAGCCAGTTTCCTCTAACACTGTTTACCACCATAATCTCCTCCATATCGCTTTGAAATGCAGCATTCTGTGCAGAATTCAAATGGGTCGATATGTTTGTTGTCTGCACGGACTTGCACATATGATATGCGCTGCGCTCTCGTGTCTGTAGTCTAAATTTAGACCAGAGCCGCTGGGGTGTGTGCGCTGCTGCGGTGTGTGAAACTAAGTGAAAACAGACTTTATTCGCCTCAAATGAAAGCATATTTACACTGAATCGTTTCCTATCGAATATATAGTGTGCTATGTGCCTTTCACCATGTAGACATTAGTAAATGTGTGTTAACAACTGACCGATTTCAGCTTTAGCTTCGGCAGTTTAGGGGGCGGGCTTTAGATTCTAGAGCGCATTTTGATTGGACAGAACATTTGAAGAGAAAGTGAAATCTGCGATGATGTCATCAAAATCTGAGATTCGTTTTAACGGAAGTGGGAGACTGTACATTTTGAACGCTTATATCTCCTAAATGCAAATTTTGTCATAGTTTTGGAACATACCAGTGTATTCATAACTTAAAGGCTAACACAGTCATACTAAAAGCTAAAGTACATTTTGATTTCAGTGGACCTTTACAGAACACCTACGACGTAACGTTATGTGGCTGCAAGCTATAATGGGCTGGGGTGTGTTAATGATGTCACGCAGGTGGTGGAGTAGTAACTGCTTTTAATGAATTAGCTTGAGATCGTATTCATGCTAGATTTTTTGCTATAAATTATAGACATGGCATCTGAGGACTAATTCTCTTTTTTTTTCTCCGTTATTTTGCTTCATTTCCAGATTCGTTCATAAGCTCGTAATTCTTAATATACGCACATGCCCTCTTCAAAAAAGATACATTGACAAACTAAAAGACATAAATGACATTTGTATGTTTTCAAAATAAAATATGATCGTACTGAATGTCAGCTTGCTTTATTTTGCTCAAGATAAGGATTTATTAAGTCCACATGTCATGCAAACAAGAAAATCAGCTGCACAGGTCGAGAGCTATCGTTGCAACCACACAAGTTTGCGATGATGTTTATGGATTTTCGTTTGAATAATTATTTCGGGAAACACAGATTAGAATGTTGATAACAATGAAACTAATAATGCTTTTGGCTAACAATGCTTTTGTATATTCATTTAATCTTACACAAACAATATAAATTGGTACGTTTGTCTGTGTTTTACATGTGCCTTATAAAAACACTAATACTTGCCCTTTGTAGTCGACCTAAGCTGGTCCATTACCTGCCTTAAGCCAAGGTAAAAAAAAAAAAAAAGTGGTAATTTAACGTTAGTAGTTAGAAGCAGGCTAGCGCCAACATTGTGACAACGACGGTAGAGTTAAGCCATGGTAAGTAAACAAAATGTTTTCTGTAAACTGTCAACTGATTTAATAGTTAGGTGAAGTTTGATATCTGGCTATTTGACCTGGGGCATGCTGCAGATTGTTTTTATATTAGCGCTTGCGTTGTTTTTCTGACCCCATGCTGCGCGCGCACCTACGATGTTTACAAACATTGAAGGGGTCTATTGACCAGCTCACTTAGCACAGCGTTCGTGGCTCGAGTCGAGAGTCAGTCCGTGAACGCGTAATGCACTGTCTTTATAAAGTATCTTCTTATTAAACTGTTTGTACACTTACAAAGTTCTCAATTCTTCGGTTTGCATGTAGGGACCCTCATTATGCTGCCGTGTTAGTGTGAGGCTATTTTGAGCCTTGTTAGTGGTATTAACTAGCCATTTCATTTCACTACTCTGTGCCCCATAGACAAGCGTTATAAGCTAATCTGTTTTTAGAGATAAAACTCTTTACATTCGATTTTCATGAAAACACATCCCAGAGAACGATATACTCGCTAACCATCTGTTAATTACCCCTAGGGTCATTTCTCACCGGAGTTGTCCTTTAATGTCTTTGAAAGAAGTCACTTATGCTTACCAAGCCAGCATTTATTTGATCGAACATGTAGTAAAGCTTTAATATTGTGAAATATTATAAATATTTTAAAGAACTTTTTCCATTTTAAAATATAATTTATTTGTGTGATGCAAAGCTTAAATTCAGCATCATTTCTCTAGTCTTCAGTGTCACATGATACTTCAGAAATCATCCTAATTCCTGATTCTATCATCCTATGCTGATTTGCCTAGTTACAACATTTGTCTATTGGTTAATTTCTCCACATATGTAGTCGAGAGCCGAAAAGGAAACCTGGAGAGGTGGAGCGCAATATGATCAAGAACATGTATTTATAAGTTATGCAGTGTTATATATCGATGTACCTATTGAAAGAAGGTGCTTTCACAATGAAATTACCATACATTCCTTTAAATCAAGCCATGCATGCACTAAGATTATGAATAAGAGTAGCAGTAGCCTATCTCATCTGCCTGTCTGGGGTTTCACTCAGTACTCGAACGCACCGTCGTTACGAACTAATCAAAAGCAGGTATTGCTAAGAGCAACAAGAAAAAGCCTATTCGTGCATGAAAAAAGTCCCACCACATTGTGGCGGACCATGCATGCCATTTCGGTGATGTAGGTAGATGGAACAGGGCCTCTCCAACTTTGGAGCTGTCGGGGGAAGCAGAAAAAGAAACGAGTACAATCGCATCTGGGTTTCTCCCGTCAAATTGTTGATTTTTGAGCATTTCGGATGAGGACAAACGAACGAGACTGCGCGGCTTCATGGCGAATATATGGTAGATGACATTTAAAGCTTGATTGCACGGTGAGAAATGCCAGCGAAGGAATTTTCCTGTCTCTTTCTGTGGCGTATTGTCATCTCGTCTCATCTTAGCGTGTAGCATTGTTGACTGTGTTTTCGTGGGTCAGGCCAGCTAACAAGATCTGCCTGTTCCCTTCCAAGGGCCTCAACACCCCTAAAACTACACACACACACACACACACACACACACACACACACACACACACACACACACACACACACACACACACACACACACACCTCCCCCACTGCGAGCAGAGGAGGCATGTGGACAAACCGCAGGCAGGGAGAGGTACACAGGGCCAGGGCTATACTCTCCCTGATTACTGCAGGAAAAACACCATTGCCAAGCCGTTTCTCTCGCTTTCTCTCTCTTAAACTGCTGTCTTGCACAGATACGTGCACATTCAGCCTGTTGTTTTCACGCAAAATACACAACAGCACTGACAGACACGTAATTGGGCACATGCATATGCTTATCCAACAGGCTACCGGCATACACGCACACGCAGACGCACCCACACAGAGATGTTCATTATTTCTCCAGAAACACGCACACACAAACATTCGCTTGCACATAGTTGTTCAGTGACGTCCGCCGCACACACACCCTCCTCTCTGACATACTACTGCGGCTCTCTCACACATACACATACACCTTCACACACTCTTAAACCCGTAATACACTCCTGTGAGATTCCCACACACACTCCCGGAAACGAGCTTCTTTTGTCAAATACTCACGTTCACACTCAAACACATACGACACCTTTTTTACGCATTGTATAAGGTTTTCTTTCGCAGTATTTTTGTCTTGTTTGCTAGTACAAATATCTACTCATTCTTAAATTAAGATATATTTGCTTGAGAAGCAAAATAGACATTTTATATATATATATATATATATATATATATATATATATATATATATATATATATATATATGTGTGTGTGTGTGTGTGTGTGTGTGTGTGTGTGTGTGTGTGTGTGTGTAAAGCTGCAATTAATTAGTTATTTCAATGAATCAGTTATTTAAAAATACTAACAAATAAATTGCAGTTTTCTGTATTAATTTTCTGTATGAATCGCACCTAACATCAAGGTTAAAAAAAAAATATATATATATATTTTATATATATATATATAAGCTTATTCTTCATAATAATAATAATAATAATGTGTGTGAAAATTAAGACCCATGATCAATTTTTTACAGTGTCACTTCTCAACCCTGCATACATTTTGTTCTAAAATACAGATAATGATCAATTGAAATAAATGACCCCCTCAATGTTGTTTAATTTGTTTTATTCCAATGTTAATTTAATTTCAAAGTAATAAAATAACACAAAGTTGTTGTAAATGCAGTTATCATTAACTCCAATGCAAAACTCACTGAGCAACACTGAGCAATATTAGATGCATTTAATTCTCAATCACTCCTCAAATGTTTTGTCATCGAGTCTGCACTGCTCTGAAGATCTTTCCTGCAACACTAAAGATTCTCTCAACAGGTGCAGAGGAAGCTGCTATGGCAAGATGGAAAGTATATGAATTTCTTAGAATTTTTCTTGAATTTAAATTCTACGTCCTTTAATTCTCCCTTTAACTCCCAAATTCGAATTGTTATATATCTCCATCCTGTTTTTGACATCAATTCAAATTCAAGAATTGAATTAGAATTTGGGAATCATTCTCAATTCAATTCTGAATTGTGCACAATCCTGCTAGCCAGTTGTACGCGTGTTCGCTTCATTTCACTGCGGAATCGTTTGTAAACAAGTCTCAGGTCGAGCTGGATTTGCAGACATTGAGATTAAAACACAATGTTGTGCCTCTATATTGGATCCGACAGGAATGGTGCAACACACTTATGTGAGTAAATTAGTGATGTGTCATTCATGAACGATTCCATCATTTTGAACGAATCTTTAATATGACTCGAGAACGACGGGTTTTCTCGGTGAGCATTTCGTTCATTTTGTATTGACCGCGCATGTGCAACATTCAATATGTTCTGTACAGGAAACAGAATTGATTAGTTCATTTTTCGAGTCAGTCATTCGTTCATTAAGTCCCAGCCCCATAGGCAAGGCTATGCAGTCTGTACCGGAAACAGAAAAGATTTGTTCTTTTGAGTCTTCGGTCTGAGTCTCGTTCTTTAGTCACGTGACGTGAAAGCCGTGTTGGATACAGAAATAGTTCACAAACAAGTATGTAGTTTTTTGTTTTGTTTTTTCTCAGATTTTTTTAGCTAGTAGGCCTATAATAATATGATTTTCATATGAATCCTAGACACGTTGGGTTGGTCAGAATGGATAAGCATAAGAGTTTATATTGCACATATCTTCTGATGATTTTATAATAATAAATATATTACAACATGGATTCAATAATATGACTGTAATGTTGTATATGTTGTGACTTGCGAGACACTGAACCGGCACGGTCATGTGACAAAAGAATGAGACTCAGAGTCAGACTTGAACGAGAAGACTCGAGAGATGAACTAATCTCTTCTGTTTCCGGTGACTGCATAGCCTTGCCTATATGGGGCTGGGACTTGATGAACGAATGACTCGAAGACTCGAGAGAACTAATCTTTTCTGTTTCTGGACACATGTATAACATATGAGGCTGTCGCGGCCCACATCAGACATGATGACAAAACTAACGGCTCGAACCAGAAGTCACGAGTGGTGTAACGATCTTTCTAGGGAACAGACATGATTAAATGTGAAGTGACTAAATAAGCACAATTAATTAATAAATTCTTTCTCAAAGTCTGGCCAAGACTGCATAAGATTATAGTTTTTTTAAATTCCAAAAGTACTAAATGTGTAGAAAAATGTAACATATAACATTTTAATTAGATTCTGCTTAAATGAACAAAATGACTTGAAAAAAGATTTGTTAATTTTGCTGAACGAGATTCAAAGATCCAAGTCAGTAAAATGATCCGAACTTCCCACCACTAGAGTAAATCTTCTTTTTTTATTTGAAATAGTAGTCCCGGGGCTATGAGTTTTCCAGGCGGGCTACCAAAACGTAAGCCCGTCGACAGGCCGGTGAATCTCAAATATTGAAATAACATTCCTTTCTTGATATGGGCACGTGTGTGTGTGTGTGTGTGTGTGTGTGTGTGTGTGTGTGTGTGTGTGTGTGTGTGTGTGTGTGTGTGTGTGTGTGTGTGTGTGAGTGAGTGCGGTTCGCACTTATTTCCACCAATCGGGCCATCACAGGAAAATTTGATCGCTGACAGCTTCTTTATCAGATCCACCATCAAGTGACGGACACTAATATTTGACTGCGTTCAGTTCGTGCTCTGCATTAAATCTCTGAGCCATTTCAACAGCATTATTTTATAATTGTTTTTTTTTTTCTTGTTATATTGTTAATATTGAATTGATATAGTTTATAATGAATGACATCCCGGGTCACAAAAGACCCGAGGAATGCGTTTAAGAGTTAAAACTTTTTTTCTAATCCTAATTCTCAACCTTTTTTGTCTTATTTAAATATTTTGTCTTATTATTATTATTATTATTATTATTATTATTATTATTATTATTATTATTATATGTACATTTTATTTAAATTAAAAAAGGATACAATTAAATTTTTACAATACATTTTTTTAAGCCTCGCACTCTAATCACGGAAAGTGCTATTATTACTAATTTACCTCATAAACATTAAAAATGGCATTGACTTCAAAAGTGACACCAAGACCCATAAAAATAGTGCCATCAATAACAACAAATCCTTTTCCCTCCTCCCATCCATTTTGAGCAATCAACACACCAGGGCAAGCTGTGGCTATGACAAGGATGATCCATTTAAAGACAACCGGGGCCCAATTGATAATCGTCTCATTGTCCAGGTCCCAAATAATGAGATTTGGCTCAATTAGGGTCCTTTCAAGGTGCGAAAGCAGAGTGAAGAGGCTAGTAGCGCCGGAGGCAGCTAATCCACACGGCTCTCGGACTGAGCGCAGTGGATTATACCCACTGCTGCTGTTTATCCTGCTCATACAGCAGCCATCCGCACCACAGACACCTCCTCAAGAGATAACATCTGATCTGGGCAGAGCCAATGTGTGTGTGTGAGGAGAGTCTGACAAACAGCAGGACTCAGGTTTCTTCTAGGACTCATCGCAGCCCAAGTGTCTGGATCCTTGGATGCTTTTGTTTTAGCGTTCATGTGGTACAACTGGTAGACTTATAGCACTAATGATACCAAGGCTGTGGGATTCCCAGGGAAAATGATTTTTGTTCATGTTTTGCTGTCATACAGTAGATGAACTCCTGGTTCAAGGTGTGCAACAGAACAACAGAATCGGCAAAACGGAGCTATGGTCGCATTGCTTGTTCTGTTAAGTTTTCTGTCCTGAACAATTCAGCAATAATTTTCTTTTTTATTAATGAAATAATTAATCCATAAAATTATATTTTCATTTCTGTATTCTATGCAATAAAATATATGTATTTATGTATAGTTCTATTATATGTTATACTTACTGTTTCAAACCAACTTTTACATAAAAAAGAGAGACCAAAATACAAATCTATTTTGTATTTTTACACTATGCAATGTTCAATTTATTAAAACCAAGCATAAATTTCATCTAGTGTTTTTTTTAAACACATTTTTACATGTATTCCAAAATAATAACTTGTGGCCAAAATGCCACAAAAAGATAATACGCATGCGTGAACATGCACATGACAACACCGTTTTCACAAATTCAGGCTCCCAAAATGCTGTTGTCATAAATGAACAGCCGAAACGCATAAAAAGTTGTCGTGTAAACATACCCGGAGTGGCCATTAATGCCATCATTATCTTCATTCAGGCCGAGTCTGGAACACGCACGAAAACAAGAGGCGGGATTTATTGCACAAACCAACCATATCCAATCATAACCAATCCAATCATGCTCAATTACCTCCCATCAAACCTACTGCATACTCTGTTAAAAGTCTATGGGCTCAGGGGAGGCAAGCCTCCCACTGTAACTTCACCTGTGGGTGTCGCTGTTGGACAGTGTTACTAAAAACAAGCGACTTACTCTTTTACGCTTGGCAATAATATAGTTTACAGTTTGCAACCATAAGCAATCAAGTTGTTTTGATTTGTTTACGGACATATTGCGTCTCATTCAGCTCTCTAGGTATTATTGTAAAGTGTTACCAAATAATATTATATACTTGTTTGACATGAAGTGTTTTAAATAATATCTCTGGCTTTTATGTGAGTATTTATGCTCAAGATACTTGACCAAAGATGTAATTTGTTCACCTCGCCTGTGCTCTTTTTTGTAGTATGTGTTCTGCTACGACAACAACATGACAGAAGACAGGAAAGATTGTGTAATGTGAGCTGTGCAGCAATTTTGGTAGTCTGTCAGTCGTGTAGTGAGGGCACGGCCTAAGTTGCATTGGATAAAAGCGTCTGCCAAATAAATAAATGTAAATGGATGTTACATGAGCCGCAAGGACTGTGCTGAGGCTGATGGGATTAGATGCTCTTGATTGAGTCTTATACCTCTGCTTGAACTCTTTTCAGTTGATTCTACAAAGAAAATTACACCTACGTCAAGGTTCATGCGGACACGTACGCACGTGTGTTTGTCCCAAAGCACAGCCTACAAATATACACAACTGACTTCCCTGTAGGGACTTTTTGTCTGGTTAATTGTGGGTAAACTAGCCTTGCTGGCTAAACATGTTTAAATGCCACAACAAAATGGTACATTAAAACCCACAAAACATATTTTTGTTAATCATACAATACATTCTGTCAGCCAAAATAAAGACACATTATATCTTATATCACCAATGTAATTCCTGTCATTGTCACTGAATAAAACATTGCCATTTTTACCTTCACAATCCTGCACATTTAAAGCCACAATATGTAATTTTTCACCACTTATTCAAAACAAAGGCATTGCTTGACGAGACAAGCTCTTCCACTTCTTCTGGTCATGTGTATGTGGGGTAACGCAGCACTGTTTTATATATTAGATACAATATTTGACTCTGTTGAAAATTATGTTAGAATGCTACTTTGTAGCCCCTTTCACACTGCGATTCCGGCAAATACATGGATAATGCGACCCGGCATTTGTTCCCGGGCCGCTAGATTTGGTCCATTCACACTGCCAGCGAAATACCGTAATATGTGCGCTTTCACACACAACGCTTAACGGTCCCGGGGCGAGTTGACACGTGACATCCTGATGTGACGTATAATGGCGAGCGATCTCCGCTTCAGCGCGGATAGTAAGGAGCTCCGTGGTCTCGACTTGTGTCCAGTTTGCGCACATTTCTGCTTGTTTAATTTGAGTTTCTTTTGTATACGAACACTCTCTGCGTTTAAAACACCGACTAGCTCTTCTGGCACTGCAGGGTTGTATTATTGAAAAAACAAGCTCTAGGAGTCGCACGATAACTACGTAACATACACGTTGCGGCATTAGTTTCGGCTTTTGTTCTCACAGCGCTCGTCCCGGGTCGAATACCGCAATATTACTAGGTCCCCGACCCGGGTCGAATTCGGTAATCAATCCCGGGACGTGGTTGCTTTCACACAGAAGGCGACCCGGCAATGTTCCGGGAATATTGCGGGTCCGACGTGCAGTGTGAAAGGGGCTTAAGTGTTTGCTCTGTGGCTCCTATGAGACACTTGTCACACACTAAACTAAATCAGTATTAGGTATGGTAAAACATGGTACACGTGGTAAATCAAGAAAACGAAATTTAAACAATAAGACTGTGATGAGCTATATAACATCACATAACATTAATTATTAGTTTTCTGTCAATCAATGTATCCAAACCTGTCTAATAAAACCCATAGGCCTAATATTTTGAAGCGTTTTTGGAGTTTCCATGGTTTCTAGAAAATAAAACGAGGCTAACGGTCTTTGTCCTGGTTATTTCAACCTTCTTGGAAACATTTGGGATAATGTAAGTGCACAAGTCAACAAAATATATGACACTGTTCTAGTGATTTTTGGACATTTGAATCCAAAAATCTTACGTATTGTGCCTTTAAATTATCAGCTAGATAACTGCAATGTTGGATGTCAAGTTATAAGAATATACAACAATACATAAGACAAAAAATACAGATACAGTAAATACAGACCTTTTTTTGCTAATGCTACCGGGGTGCCTCAGGGCTCAGTGCTTGGACCAATTCACTTCTCCATCTACATGTCATTACTAGGATCTGACGTTCAAAAACATGACTTTCCTACCACTGCTATGCTGATGACACAACTCTACCTTTTGATTCCAGCTGTATGATAGGACAGTAGCTGCTCGCATCACAGCCTGCCTGACACTTCTTGCTGGATGAAGGACTATCACCTTCAACTCAACCTTGCCAAGACTTGTGGTTTCGGCCAACCCAACACTTTTCCATTCAAATCACAACTTCTCCATTCAGCTTGGCTTATCAACCATAACTCCTTCCAGGACAGCCAGGAACCAACTGTCCAGTCCTGCAGATCGACTCTCATGAGCTGGTTCTATTTAGTGAATCAAGCACACACAGTGCAACCAGTTTAGTCTGACTCCTATATGACTCCTCAAAAGCCTCTTTGTATGTTAGAAATGTTATAGATTGATAAGTCTGTCAACTTCTTGTCCAAACATCTACTCTTGACACAGCAGAAGTGAACTCATCCCAGCCTGGATGGGTTGGGTTTTTGGGGGGAATGGGGGCCCTCTTTACTTTTATGGCCTGTGTTGCAGGCCTATGGAGATTTGGTTTCATTTTCCCGGAGCGGGACAGATCCTGCAGGCCCCACTGCTGGCAGCAGCTTTTATTTGATGTGGACGTCTCGTGTTGGGTTTCAGCACCAGCTAAACATATGATCTTCATTACAGGCTGGAGCAGGAACGGATGGCGGTTGCTGACTGGTGATGCTATGGACACATAGATTTGGAGCGAGGCGTTAATACAGACCACACTGACATCCGCTGCCAGACAGGGGGTAAAAGTCAGCAGCTAAATCTGACATCAAACATGTATAGTCTCTTCAGCGAAATCTGAGATGCGGCTTTATCTAGGAGCTGAAATGTACCGTGAGATATCTGACAGGGTTTTGTAGAGACAAGGCGTGTGGCGTATAGGCCGTAATCTCACCATTTATCACCACTGTTTACTGAGGCTGTACAGATCTTCAAAAAAATAAATAATATGGCATAAATATGATAAATGACAAAACAAAACGCATTCTATGAGAAAATCAACTCTTCGCTGTCTTGGAGCTGTAGCCTACTGATCGCACAGGATATCCAAGATTCAGGTATCAGCAGATTTGTCCAGATTAACCTGGATTTATAAGAGATGTTGTGCACGGAGATTACCAATGCTGCTTATGTAACAAGTGCAACCGATCAACTAGTGTGAATGTAGAGTTCACTTGTGCCAGTAGCAAAGTCCCCTTTTGGTGTTATTTTTCCAATATGAATTCAAGTTCTAGATCAGGGGTGCCCAATCATGTTCCTGGACCTGGAGATCTACCTACCCAGTTCAGATCTAACCTTAAAGGGATAGTTCACTCAAAAATGAAAATTCTACTCACCCTAATGTTGTTCCAAACCCTTAAGAGATTCGTTCATCTTCACAACACAAATTAAGATATTTTTAATGAAATTCGAGAGCTCTCTGACCCCTCCATAGACAGAAATTGAATTAAATTTTTAAAGGCCCAGAAAGTTAGTAAAGACATTGTTAAAATAGTATGGAATAATATGGAACTCCAGTGGTTACACCTTAATTTTATGAACCAAAGTGAATACTTTTTGTGCGCACAAACAAACAAAAATTATTACTTTATTTAACAATTTCGTTCTAGCCTGTGTCTGACTCCTACACAGTTTACGTTGTAAATACAGTGCTGCTTCTGCATCATCATCACACGCTTGCTGACGTAAACGGCATCAACTGAACTCGTAGAACTCGAAACCTATGCACTTTACAACGGAAAAATTATATTTTGTGTGTGTGTGTAGCCTTTATCTGCATATCTGAAACATCATCCACTGGTGTCGCTGTTGGCCACTGTTAGGTATTTATACATTATTAAATCTCATATTTCTTTTTTGTACTGTGAATTATTTCATAATTTGATTTATTCTTATTTTTGAGCCTCCCATGAGAAAACAGCCCAGGTTAAATGAAAGTCATTTGGGTTAAGAATGACGGAATTCACAAATATATGGTGCCTTAAATGTTATCATATTCAAACGAACACAATAACATTAAAAAAGTCATCAATTCAGTAAATTATAGGAGTTCTTAGATTAACCACATTTAAAAGCTGTCATACCCAGCAGGTTTGTTTTATTGAGCTTATAATAGTGTAACTCTCTGTTTTATTGTCTAGGCCTTAGCATCTATTGTTCCCCCTCCGTTTGTGATTCAAAATATTTAGATCTCACATTTCCATAATATGATGGGACAGGAACATTCACATTTATTGCGTCTTTATCCTAAGTCCATTCTCTCCGTAAAATCATAACGGCACAGTATTTTATAACGCTCCCTTATCAGCTTCGGGGTTTAGTTATTTACTTTAAAATGGACTAATTTCTTATTCTAGCAGAGGGGGGAACGGCTGCTGACTTGAACAGCTGCTTCATGACCCAAAAAACTGTCAGTCTTTCCCTGGAATAAATTGTGGACTGTTCCATTTCCGACGGAGGGGGAGCGACTGTGTGGAGAAAGACATGCGGAGGAGAAAACGGCATTAATTACCTCAGGATTTGTTTTCTGAAACACAAAACACTTAAAACGCATTTTTAAATACATATGTGATTGGTTTGTAGGAATATAATGGTGGTGTTTGTACGATTAAAAGTTTATATGTGTCTGTGTTTACCTCAGTGTTTTTTCGCTCCGATTCGGGTAGGCTCATAGTAGAATCAATTCACAGAGAGGGGAGCTTGAAACCGTCCTCTCGTGCCCGCGCGCTGAGTTTGGTGAGCGGCGTGTTGGGTATCTCGGAGCTGAACTCTGGGTGTAAGATGTATGATAAGCTGTCCATCTCCAGGAGACATATTCATTTGTTTAAATGTTTCTAACATGAACGTGCGTTTGAGAGTGAAAGAAACAGGCGTTGCGCGCGCGCATTCGTTTGGTTACGGAAATTAAAACATTCTTCGCGTTCTTTAAGTTGCATCTTAAAGTTTCTCTTCAAGCCATTCTGCTGTTCAGGGCTTTAAAACGTGCATTTGTCTTCACCGCAGCGTTGTCACGTGTTTAAAAGCAAACAGTACGGTTAATTTTTTTTCTCAGGTCTATGTAGGTCTGATTCACTTGGTTAATTTGATTGACAGGCGTCAAGTATTACTCATGCAACTCCTTTGTGACGTCACGCGTCGTTAAACTCATGAATTATGTATATTATACATATTTATGACATTGAAAGGATGATATTTCATGTGTACATTGTTTTTGTTCTCGTTTATTGGGGGAAAACACCAGAATCGTCACTAACTGTCAAATTCATTCCACGAAACATTTCATATATTTAAAATATTTATATTGCTCCTTACTAAAGAGAGTCATTTTTAATATGTTTTAATATAGAAGTGAAGTGGCTATTACCAAAAAAAATGTCCATCCATAGTGTGGAATGAGGGCTGGCAATCCATGCATATAGATGTTCATATTTTTTAATTTAATCATAGCTTATTGCTGTCTTGTACGGTATACAACCTAAATCCAAGGTCAAACAAATACACAAATATGTCAATGTCATGCCTTATGCATATTTGGTGGTCTGTAAATGACCACATTAGTAAAACATCCAGAAAGCACCTACTTATGCATACATGAGATGATTATGGAAAATAGGCGATATCACATTCATACCACTTAGTTTCTCTCACTGTTTTTCTCTCTTTCATTATTCTGTTCGTTTCTACAGGCATGGCTATTTTCACAGGGCCCTGTGTGGCAGCGGCTTTGGCTCTTCAATACACTGCAGGCTGACTTTACCAGCAGGCTGGGACTGATAAGGAAGTCGTATATGGTTGAAGCGGAGTTCTAGCCCAAAGACCTCGGCAGCAATAACGACAGAACTCCAACTCGGCTCCACTGCGTCCCCTGTGGCAAAACATTTGAAGTGCAGGCACAGCTTTGAACTCTGACAGGACATGATTGACTTGTTAGTCACACTGTACTTATTTAGAGGTATTACGGGTAAGCACGTCATACCGCCGTCACTTTCAGGTTAGTGATAAGAATCAATGACATGGAATGAAAGTAATAAAATTAGATATCCATATGACTTCTTACAGGTTTGAAACAACATGAGGGTGAGTAAATGCCAGTGTTTTCATTTCGACCGCCGTCCCTTTAATTCTCCCACACTGGGATTACAGTCCCCCATATTCCCTCCCACTGTAAAGATTCTCATCTAGATTTATTCTCATCCGCTACCCAGGTGTGGCGAGCCACTGTTATTCAGAACCCAGCACAGGTCTTCATCAAGTGCAATGCACTGTGGGATAGGGCTCGGTCTGTGCGTAGGGGGGGACAAACAGAGCAGAACAGGGTTCATGTAGGGTTGTTATTAGCTTTGTGCGTTAGCATTGAGTCAGATGCTTCAGGAACTGACCGCGTGAGTCATACGCAAACAAATCTATCTTTAGTTGGGTTTCTGTAGTCCCCTAGCAAGCCTATTGTGTGGCATCGCAGTCCCGTCGACTATGTTAATGTTTGCACAGCCGCACAATGCTCTCTATCTGATATCCTCATCTGCTACCTATCAGGTTAATACTAAACTGAGGTGACTAGACGGACCAGATAATGAGTAAAAGAGCAAGAGGGCAGAAGAGAGTCATTAGAATAATGAGAATTAAAGCAATAGTTCACCTAATAATTGTGATCTCATAAATAATCATTTAAGGCACACTCACGCCACAGACGATAACGATATTGATTTAAAAATCGTTCTACATTTAAAAGATTTGCACCATAGTCTATATATAATGGCAGAGTACAACAGTGCCTGTCAACTTTTTCAGCTGTGCTGGTTTGAGAAGGATTTTTTCCATAAATTTTCCCCGTAGGGATTTTAAAAGCCTTCGTTTAAGCATTATAAGCCACGAACGAAGCCGACCAGCTATGAGGTGAATCATAGCATTTCAAACTTTTATTTGAAGCAAAAAAGTATTTGAAAATCAGTCGGTGGGAAAGTGAGGGAAAGAACTACAATCCCATGAAGCATTGCAAACTGCATAACCGAAATTAAAAACGATAGGATATATAATTACAGTGCTTCAAGGGAGTGGACGGAGCTAAGAGCTCTTTTGGCACATTTAACCTGTTTTGACTCTCTAATTGGTGGACATTTCAGTACACCATCATGGGTAATGTAGTTTTTCACCACAAATTCCGCGGTTTAACACTTTTATTTAAAAAATAAGCTGAAATAATGATGGTGGACAGCTTCAGCACAAGCATGGGCTGCCTTTAAAGGTTTAAAAGTCATTGTTAAATATCAATTTCCCTTTGGGAAAATGAATTGAGTTTTTACTTCCGGAACCCAAATGTTGCACTCTGTTGTTGGAATCACTTTCAAAACTAATTTTTAGCCATGAGCTGGTAATTATGACTTCAGAAGTGGGAAGTAGGAAATTTCCCACCAGTTCATTTCCAAGTTCTAAACAAAATTCTTGATTCTGATTGGGCGCTGATAATATTCGTCGTCGTCCATGACAACGCATATCAGCGCAAAGTCAGCGCTACTTTTGTCTGTAGTATCACGCAAACTCGACTTATCGTATACATGGTAATCGATGTCTTTTTCTTTGTGGAGGTTAGATTATAATACAATTTAAATTCAAATCAACATGTAATGAGTATTTAATCAGGCTTATGTTAGTAGCCGTGCAAAAAAATGGGATAAAGTGCAGTCAGCTGGTAATTAGTGCAAAAAATAAACATCGACAGTGGTATAAAATCTCCTCGCGGTATACCTCACTTACCATATAACACACTTTTTCCTGTGTTGTATTTCATCATCAATACACAGACGAAACGTGAATCGAAGCGCCAGGTGGGAAATGTTCTATGACAGCTTCAGTGTGTGTGTGTGTGTGTGTGTGACGGTGTTAAATCTGTGGGAAGTTATTTTTGAAGAACTGTCAGCTGGACATCTCGCTGACCTTCACAGGTTCGCACCTGCTTCACAGCACAGGTGGTTTGTTTTTTGGAAAATACCTGTAAAAGGTAAGTGATGCAGCTTTTGGGACCGTAAAAGTCAAAAAATAGATTTTGAGAGATTAAGAGAAGCAGTTTATAATGTGTCATTAATGGTTTTTGACACTATAGACACTATTCCGGGGTTAAATTGAGGTGTAATTACATCTGTGTGAATGTAATAAAGTAACCCCCAGGCGTCTACACGAATCTGTATGTGAAAGTGCGCCATCTAGTGGTCATAATATGAATGCACACTTTTGCACTGACAAATGCCTCCCACAATCAAGGTTCCACTATAACATAACGTTAAAAAATAGTTATGAGAAAAGTCTAAATGTTTTGTTTTAAAAATATACATTTTCATTAATTAAATTGACCATGAAGTACCAGTTATTATCCACAGCCATTCATTATGAAGAAACATACCGCTCTATCTCCCTCGTGTGGTGAATTATTACAGTTACAACTCAATTTCACTGTAAAAGTGTGCAGAGGACTTGAATGACAGGATTTGGTTGCAGTGGATTGGGAAAGTCAATTTCAAACTCTTTTTCTTACCATATGCAGTCACTAAATTTGTTATAGTGTCATATCCATGTCATTTTATATATAGGATGCATGATGAAACATTTAGTTGAACTTTAGATTTGGTTGAAGTTATTTTAATGTCAATTTATTTGAGATCAATTTGAACAGGATCTTGACCCACACCAGATAAATTACAACATGAAAACACTTTATTCGTCCGATATTATGGCGTATCGTATGGGAAACTGTTCAAACGAGAGAAAAAAAAAAGATATTACTGACTTGTATTTCACAGTAATGATGAACCAGTAGATATTAAATGGCTTATTAAGGTATCGCACCCCTTGACGTCTTAGTAATCTATGGTCATAATTACAATGCCTACTAAACATTAAGCAAAAACACAAAGATCACAAGCATACAGCAGTTTGTTTCCAAAATAGATGGGACGATATATTCAATGTCTCATAGCGTACTAGCATGCACTGTGGCTGGGCTTAAATGGGGGAAAACAGCAGCACAAGACAAATAGTGCCATGAAAGCTCCTCAATTCTACAGCCTAGTTACAAAAGATATTTGTCAAAGCCTGGTGGTAGGCATTCAAAACCCGCCCCCTCCACCCTCCACTGGTTTTCCCAACAAGCCGGGCAGAGATGGAGAATATAAGAGGAAAGGCATTGGAATAATACAACAATTCACTTTCGGTCTGAACAGCAAGCATTTTCCTCCCTACAACAGTTTACACTGGGAATAAATGTACAATTACGCATCATAAAATCGATGAGCTATCTAAATGAGATTATATTGCTGTAAGCTTTGAATAAATACATGAATAAATAAATAAATACACATCATGCTTCCGTGGCATGAATGCGAGTAGTTTAGTAGTATGGATGCATAATTATGCAAATGAAAATCGCCCTCGAAATACCTGCCTGTGTACAAAACATCCTATTTTAACTGTACAATTTAACAAAATCCTAATTTAACTTGCGTATTCACAATCTGTAAAGTAATTAAGAGTCCTTGTCGGTTTGATTACAGATCAGTTCAAAGGACGCATTCATGTTTTGTAAATGCTGTTATGAAACCAGATCATTTGCTAATTGGCTGCATTTGATTTTTCTTTTGCTCGTTTCACATCAAAGTGAGAATCGAGTGCGACTCTTCAACGGATCACCTTCAAAGCTTCTCTTCCAGTTTAAATGCGGCGCTAATTAATAACAGGGAGGGGCGCTTTAAAAGTATTCATCACTAAACTAAATGTTCATCGTAGTATCTAAACGCGGGGCGAAGCCCCCAAAGCTTGACAAATAACCCTGCTCTTCTTTTGAGGTTGTGGCATAATCTACCATCCGAGCCCGTGTTTATACAGTGCTTTTTTAAGAATTCAATAAGAACGTATCACAACAGCAATCAGAAACTTGCTGCAAAGTTGTTCATGAGCTCAAACATTACTAGTGTATGTATATATTAGTCAAAAATGCGTTAGTACATTATGTGAACAAGCACCTATACTACGATTCCATGAGGTTTCGCGAATTCGGTGAAGAGACTAGTGTTCAGACAGGACGTACGTCGTAACTGATATAATACATGGCGTCATGCATTTTTTTTATTTAGAAAAACAATGCAACTTTCCCTTAAATTGCAAGAAATAGCTCTGGAGATGATTTAAACCCTAGTCGTCAAAATTAGCGACCTCTTCTGTGCTTTTAAAGCGATGTTTTGCTGAGGTCGACCTTGACCGGAAGTGGCCCCGCCTCCTTGATCTCCGATTGGCCGATTGTCATTGCGATCACTGGAGTCAAGTGGTAGGGGTTCACCTTCTGGGTGTCATCCATGAACTCTTTATCTCCGTTGATGCTAAGCTGCAAGTATAACATTGATTAATGACATTTAACTTTTGTTTGGTATTCAATTTTTTTTTAAAGTACTTTATAGTAGCCACACTCTTGAAGGAGTTCTCATGTATGCTAGATACTTGTTTGCTGCTTTTCTTTCACTTTTTGCTCCAACTTGTCAATTTAAAGAAAGGCTCTCACCTTGTCTGCCTTACATTTTATTGGTAGTGTGCGCTTGATGAATGAACAGGTACCTGATTCTTGACGTGCTGCTCAGGTGCTGTGACAAGACTGGCACAGCTCAGCCACAGCATCACCATGATGGACAGGAAGAGGCACGCAGCTAAGATCCAACGTGGCAGTCCTGAGCGCCTAGGGAACGGAAATTAACTTAATGGACATCCATTAAGACATTACAACAAAACATAAAAGCTCTATCATGTTTTTAAAAATCTATTTAAAAGTGTATTTTTATATACTAAAACATTTTGGGACACCTGCCTTTACATTCACACATGAACTTTAATGACATCCCTTTCTTAATCCATAGGGTTTAATATAGAGTTGGCCCATCCTTTGCAGCTATAACAGCTTCAACTTATCTGGGAAGGCTTTCCACAAGGTTTAGGAGTGTTTGTATGGGAATTTTTGACCATTCTTCTAGAAGCGCATTTGTGAGGCCAGGCACCATGTTGGACTAGAAGTCCTGGCTTGCAGTCAAGTCAAGTTCCTCCACACCAAAGTCGCTCATTCATGTCTTTATGGACCTTGTTTTGTGCACTGGTGTGCAGTCATGTTGGAACAGGAAGGGACCATCCCCAAAATGTTCCCACAAAGTTGGGAGCATGAAATTGTCCAAAATATCTTGGCATGCTGAAACATTTCACACCTTTGCTGAAACGCCTTTCACTGGAAGTAAGAGGCCAAGCCCAACCCCTGAAAAACATACCCACACCATAATCCCCACTCCACCAAACTTTACATGTGGCACAGTGCAGTCAGGCAAGTACCATTCTCCTGGCAACCACCAATCCCAGACTCGTCCATCGGAAGCATGATTCTTCACTCCAAAGGACACGTCTTCACTGCTCTAGAGTCGGTGGTGTGCTTTACACCAGTGGTTCTCAAACCTGTCCTGGGGACCCCCAACCAGTGCACATTTTGCATGTCTCCCTCATCTAACACACCTGATTCAAATCATCAGCTCATTAGTAGAGACTGCAAGACTTGAATTGAGTTTGTTTGATGAGGGAACATACAAAATGTGCAATGGTGAGGGGTCCCTAGGACAGGTTTGAGAACCACTGCTTTACACCACTGCATCGGACGCATTCCATTGCGTTGATTTAGGGCTGGGCGATATGTGAATTTTTTGGGGGGGATAATCACCTTCAAAAATATTGCGATATCCGATATCCTCTACTCCGCACTGACCCCGCCAACGAGGTGAGATCTTGCATGGAGCCCCAGTCCAAGGGAGATTGACAGTCATGTTAAGCTTCTTCCATTTTTTAATGATTGCTCCAACAGTGGACCTTTTTTCACCAAGCTGCTTGGTAATTTCCCCGTAGCCCTTTCCAGCCTTGTGGAGGTGTACAAGGCGGCTGCGGGAGATCGTGGTGACAGTATTGTGGTGGAGACGAGGTTGAAGTATTCATAGGACAGTTCGGGGGCAACGTGGAAGCAGGTTGGGGAGTCAAAATGAATATGACAGTGGTCAAGGCTTTGCACACAGATCTGGACGCGCCGCTCATAGCAGGAGCAGACACGGTGTGACACGGAGCAGGGGCTATTATGCATAATATATAATATTATATATATGTGCCCCATATATGGAATCAGAGTGCCTACTGTATATAGTAAATGGAAAATCTCTACAGCAAAAGGCAAATCGCTACATGCATTCAGTTTGTTTCTTACATTTATTAGTAATGATTTATACAGCGTGTTTACTATTTACTATTTACCTGAACATTCAGTATTGTGTAGTATATCACACAGAAGGTGAGGGACATTTGGGGGAAAAAAAGTGCTGTATTTTATCATTTAAACATGTGGCTTTTCATGAAAATTCTATAATCTAAGATTGCCAACACCTTATGATGTCATAATATGCAAATTAGATGGGAAAATGTAATCCCTACATAAACTTTGTGTCATCCTTACACAGTGGACATGCACCTACGATGACAATTTCAGACCCCTTCATGATTTCCAGGTGGGAGAACTTGCAAAATAGCAGGGTGTTCAAATACTTTTTTTCCTCACTGTATATAAATTAAATGTAAAATATACATACATACATATACAGACATATTAATATTATTTTTATTGCATTATTTTATTTGCATTGTTTTAAAAACATTTTACTGTGACTTAACCAAACCATTACCAAAATGCAACTTCTGGATTGAAAAAAGCCCCTCTGACACCCACCTTGACATGCAGCCCAGGAAGTCGTGCTCGGCAGCTGGGTCCTCGGCATGTTGGCTGACATGCTTTCCTTTCACCCCAGGTTTTGCCGCATTTCTCTCCCCATGTGACCGCCCACCTGCAAGGATGCAGAGGCAGCACTTTCAGCATGTGGACATTGATTTTATGACCCTCAAGCTCCGGACAAACTACAGCGGCGCAGCACAGGATGTGTCGCAAATGAAAGTCAAAGCTCAAGCTCTGGTCCATGGCTCCACTTAAATGAGCTTTCAGAGGAAAAAGGAAAGCTGACAGCAGCCATCTGGGGTGAAAGCGGTCACTCTTACCAGTATGTGGCCGCTGTGTGTGGGAGTTGACTTGGGGCCAGGGTTTGTCAACCACATTGGAGCGCGGGGCTTGTAACTCAGGCAAGGAGTACTCGATCTCTGGCTGGCTCTGGGAGAATCAACAAACACACTGTCAAGGGCAGGAAACGGTATTATGGGATTTACTCAGCAGAAAGACTTCTGAATGAAACGGTTGGGTTTGTGACCGTTGTGTTGTGGTGAGGTTTTCAACACAATCATGCGCAGGCTGGCAAAGCAGGGAAAAGAAATTCAGAGTGACATAAGGCTGTGTTTCTTACAAACATACAGATGATGAATAGCACGGTTAAATATGATGACGTAGAGGGCACATTTCAAAAACTGCTAATGCGGCTTCTGCATGCGCCTGTTTTATGGACTGCTAGAATTGGCAAAAATAGATTCCCAGAAGGCAAACAGAAGAAAGAAATACCTGACACCAGGTTGATTTGATTACATCAATTGCAATATTTTAAGCAACTGGGTGGTCACTGCAATGGTTCCTGTTTATATAGTAACCACAACCAGGGCCGGCACAAGCTAAACTGCCGCTCTTTAATATTGTTGTGGCGCCCCCCCTTCATACCCACAATTAAACACCATCTTCAAGATGCATGTGAAAGACTGGAGATTGTGATTATTAATATATTTGCACTAAAATAAAAGCAGACACAAGCATGTTTTTTGATTTTAGTTTTTTCATTCTGCAATGTAAAAAAATAAATAAATCAGCACGCAACCTCTAGTACAGCTGCAAATGCAAATTATGTTTTATATTATATAATAACTATTACAGGCCCAGAGTGCCCATTGGGAAATTTGTTTTGATGGACATTTTTGGATGTACATCAGGGTGTTTTACATGTAGGCCGATGCCGCAATAAGAGTGTTCATTTAGATTTAGAATAACTTTTTGATTTAAGTGCAATAATTCCAAACTTATGTCTAAACAACAAGTAAATAATTGCATTTAATTCAAAATGAAATCTTGCCGCCCTAGGTGGATGCCTTGTTCATCTATCGGCCATGACCGCAACATCTCTGTTTGGTCAATCTTAAATATTTTGTCATGAAAAAGGTTCTCCGAGTTTGATTTACATAAAATGTTTAGGTATATGCACTAGTGGACCAGCACAATGTTTTCAACATTGATAACAATAAGAAATGTTTCTTGAGCATCAAATCACCGAATCTTTATATATTTATGTTGGTGTATACCGTATAAAGTATATATACAACAATTGTGTATAACATTATGACCTAATATTGTGTTGGTTCCCCTTTTGCTGCCAAAACAGCTCTGATCCGTCTAAGCATGGACTCTACTAGACCCCTGAAGGTGTGCTGTGGTATCAGATCTTAGCAGCAGATCCTTTAAGTCCTGTAAGTTGCGAGGTGGGGTCTCCATGGATCAGACTTGTTAGTTCAGCACATGCCAGATGCTCGATTGGATCGAGATCTGGGGAATTTGGAGTCCAAGTCAACATCTCAAACTCGTTGTGCTCCTCAAACCATTCCTGACCATTTTGCTTTGTGGCAGGAGCATTATCCTGCTGAAAGAGGCTACAGCCACCAGGGAATACCGTTTCCATCCTGGTGCCATGTGTTCCGCAGTTAAAGGGTTACTTCAGCGATTAGCATATGTCTTAGTATCAGTATATACCCTGGAGTATAATCAAATGATTGTGCTTATATTGAACAGACACGTTCAGTATTTAATTGTAGTGTCTGTTCTCTAACTCAGTCACAGTAATTCAGTAGCGGTGGCTTTGGGAATGGCCTCACAGGGCAGCGAAGCATTCTGGGAATTGTAGTCTTTCATCCCCAAGAGACAAAAATACATTTTCTGTCTTTTCTCAGTCTAGAAGGCACCATATTCAAAAATAATTTTACATTTCTATTACATTGATGACCCAGTTTAAATACAGATTCATCTTTCCAGCGCTAAAGTACCCCTTTAAGTGATGCACATGCACCCGGCCATCCACGTGATGTAAAAGAAAACATGATTCATCAGACCAGGCCACCTTATTCCATTGGTCTCTTTCGGCGATGGACAGGGGTATTGACCTTGATTGGTCTGAGGTTATGCACCCCCATAGGCAATAAACTGTGTATTCTGACACCTTTCTGAACCAGCATTAACTTCTTGAGCAATATTAGCTAGAGAAGCTCATCTGTTTGATCAGACCACACGGGTTAGCCTTAGCTCCCCACATGCATCAATGAGCCTAGGCCACCCATGACCCTGTCGTCGGTTCACAACTGTTCCTTCCTTGGACCACTTTTGATAGAAACTGACTACTACAGACTGGGAACACCCCACTAGAGCTGCAGTTTTGGAGATGTTCGGACCCAGTCAAGTACAAGACAAGTAGTACACAGAAATATATATTTACTAGGTTTACTTTTTCTTTTGCGTTGCACTTGGAAGCCCGGCCCACAGTGGAATCTGATTGGTCAAAATCCTGCACAACATATGCCTGTTTAATAATCACTGAATATTTTCTAACTGCCTATGGTTGTTATTCGCACATCATTTGTACTTTCAAAGACAAACTACTTCCCACTTGACTGTTGTCACATTGCACCTGTTGAGCACTTGGTGTAAGAAGGTCCAGACGACATTTTGGTTTGCTTGATGCCATCAAGATTCTTTAAAAGCTATAGTCAGCTGTTTCCAGCTCGAGAAACCACGCAAGAGCACCAAGTCAACCGAGTCTCTTTCCACCCTCAATTACATGGCTGCCTGGCGGCGCTAAGCCATGCTGGTCAAACCGAGCACTAGACGCCAACTCTGACGAGAGCGAGGGGACTACTTGACTTGAATAAGAGCTTTAAAGAGGCCACTTTCAAACATGATCCAAAGGATGTGATTTGAAATCTGTCTCATTAGTCTACGACTGGATGTGTCCCTTTCTGCCTCTCCATCTTGCCCTGTATGTGTAAATTAGCACATGTTTTTTTAGACTGTTTCCTTAGTTCCCCCTTGAGATCTTATTAAAGAGAGATTCTTGCTCTCTTCCACTGAATTCTTCTAAAACTGGCTCAGCAGAGCGGACCACTGAGATAACCTCTCCAGGGAGGCTCATATGAACTTCCAAAATGACCACAGAGAAGCAAGCACACATGGTTTTTCATGTCAGACTCGAAGTAGACAAGAACGCAAGGAACTGTTTGGAGTGTCATGTTATTCCTACAGTCTAATAGTTTGTAACTGGAGGCAGAAGGGGTACATTGGGATTGTATGTATAAATGACTGGTGTGTCCAATCCTAATTTCTAAAAGAATAAAGGAATGGAACAGACAAAATGAAAATCCTGTCATCCTCACCCTCATGCTGTTCTAAAGCCATATGACTTTCTTTTGCGGGGAGAAAATCTGAAGTCTGTTTTCTGTATTCTTTTTTTATGCAATTACAGTGAATTACAGCAATTACAGGGAATGAAGCCTTCAGGCTTCAAAAGGGTGAAAGTATCATAAGGAAATTCTCCATATGACTATATTGATTTTGAGAACTGAGTCAGTCAGATTAATGAACAAATCATTCAGGGATGTGTTTCCCATACAATGTCATAACTTGTCACTGTTTAACTAGCATAGTACATTGCATTGTTGAAGGAATTAAATAAGCTTTATAGTAACTTTATCTGTTTAAACCATGTTGGTTCACATAGAACTGTCCGTCACTAATGATATCACCGGTGGTGGAGTAACAACTTCTGCTCAGTCAGTTTGCGATTAATGTCAAAATATTGGGTTACATTTTTACGGTGTCATACTGGGCAATTATATATTTAAGTATTGAGTAATATTGAGTAGCTATATGTACTTAATATAGGATTAGGGTTTGGTTTTTGGGTTACTTGCATGTAATTATGCATAATTTACTGTTGTTACTATGGTATTCCCATGTAACATATAATAAGGACGCTGTATAATAAAGTGTTACCGAATATTGCCATAGATAACGAACATAGCATCTGAGGTTTTAATGCACTATTTTTGTTCTCCATTGTTTTCCTTTATTTCGAAATTTTTGATTCAATTGTGTGTTCCCTCTTACATCACACTAGCCTGACAAGCCAGACCCACATCAAGATGTTTGGTCTGGAAACTCACCATAGACAGGGCTCAATCCGAGAGGTGGGATAAACGGTTGTCTTTCAAACTCCCTCTGCATGCAATAGGATAGCGCTACACCAACCAGAGCAACGAAGGTGAAGCAGAGCTCGCTGACTGATTAAACATTCGCCGTATCCGGTCGGCTAATCTCTGAACACATCTTCCCTTTTTAAGAATGACTTCAGTGCCGCTCTTTGTTCTTTTCTCAGAGAAAAGCTTAACTCCAAGTCTTCCAGAGTCGCGGTCAAAGCTGATTCGAAAGACCGCCGTTCGGCAGTTTCTGTGTTTACTAGAAGCACACAAACGCAACTCGGTCGTCGTCATTATGGCCCCGCCCGCCGACTCTATACATGATGTGATTGGGCCGTCCAGATTGTGAGGAATACTGCTCAGAAGGGTATTGAGAGCTCCTAGACGACACTTGAGGGCAGATTAAATTTGCTGCCGCTAGGGTGCGTCTAGATTTCTAGGCTAACATCACACAGTATTCTAGAGCAAATTTGCACTTAAAAACTAAAAAGACAGAATGATTTTTGAATTAACATGTAATGAAAGATAGGAGCATGAACAACCTCATATTAGGGATGCATGATGACATCGGACAAGATATGCACATTTTTTATGTTATCGTTATTGCCCGATACGAAAATGTAGTCGATATACTAAGGACAATAAATAATGGATTATTTCCTTCAGCTGAGACACTTCAGATGTGCATGTTCACCATGATAGTTTTGAATTACTCAAAATATATTTGGAATCACTTAAAAAAGGAAAATACAGTTAAGTGAAACGTGCAGTGCAAGTCTGTCATATAGGCTACATCAAATTATAATAAGAACATTATAATTGTGTGCTTGGGACAAGGCTTTTAATGGTGAGACTTGTTTTTGCAATCAGCCTCTTCAAAAATTATATAAAAATTAGTATTTAGATTTATCAGCAAATATATCAGCTTTCAAATTTAAAGAATTATCACTATTGGCCAAAATCGGTGCATCTTTACCTCATATTAACAAGAAACTGCTTCTAACTAGAGGTTGAGAGCTTTTTGGTGTTGTTTGCAAATGTTCGTTGGAACAATGGTTTTTGAATTGACTAATTTGCTAACAATGCAATTTGCGACCAGAGTTGGTTAACGTCGCTTTTGGGAAATTCGCTTTTGGTTTTGCGAACAGGATCAACAAATTAAACGGAAAGATCCGGCTCCAAGAGTCTTGTCTTATACACTCACATGTACATAATATCTTTGATTGTGTTCCACAGAGAAAAGAAAGTCATATGGATTTTAACAACATGAAGGTGAGTACAGAATTTTCATTTTTGGTTGAACTAATTCTTTACATAAAGAGACATGAAGTCATGAAATGCAACATAGTATGGGCAATTTAGCTCTGTAAAAAGCCTGAGCCTCGCTGTTGCGTTAATTGAAAGGGATGCTGTCAAAATTATTGAATCCAGATGTCCGCAAGGGATGAGAATCAAAGGGGGGAAAAATGAACATCTGAGGAAGTTAATGTTGACTGGCCACAGACCAATGGAATCTTGCCATTAGTGAAAGCGGTCTGATGTGCATCTGTCACGCATTACCGCAGAACTAGCCAAAGGTGATCAATGCAGCTTACGAGACTGCCAAGAAGACGAGGCAGAGATTGTTGACTTCATAGTAAACAATTCCATTTCCCTTATTAGGAATTTGCTTGCTTTCTCTAAACTTGTCTTTTCGCATGTAGCGGCTGTCCGCATTCAATTTAAACAAGATGGCCGACCTCCGTCCAAACAAAAATCCATTGCACCAATCAGTGGCTATTCAGAGACCGAGTCGCGTTTACCCTTCAGCTCCGAGGAAATAGTCTGATTCCTGTTGATTACCTCTGAGGGACTCATCAAAACCCTGAACAGAACGGACAAACATTAAGCCCAGACTGCAGCGTAACCAATGTCAAATGTCGGCCTGATACTGATGTGAAACTAAGCTGCAGATCATAATGTGGATCTGGGGGATGGGGGAATTTTAATAAAAATTGCAAATATCTGGGCTCCAGAAAGATAATGTTGGTGGGCCAATCTGTAAATGTTATTTACTCACCGTTTCAATAGTGTAGCCACAAGACAAAAAATGTGTGTTAACATGATTTTAGTATGGAAAAATTGCTTACTAACCTTTTCTGTACAAAGTAAATTCAGTTGTACTTATAAACCCTATAACTCGTGTTATTTATCCACTCACACATCAGATGTGGTAAATCAACGGAAGCTTCTGCAAGAACCAATAAGGTTCATTCTCGTGTTACGCAGCACGTTTGAGCTTCTGCAAGAACCAATGAGGTTCATTCTTGTGTTACGCAGCACGTTTGAGCTTCTGCAAGAACCAATGAGGTTCATTCTTGTGTTACGCAGCACGATTGAGCTTCTGCAAGAACCAATAAGGTTCATTCTCGTGTTACGCAGCACGTTTGAGCTTCTGCAAGAACCAATGAGGTTCATTCTTGTGTTACGCAGCACGTTTGAGCTTCTGCAAGAACCAATGAGGTTCATTCTTGTGTTACGCAGCACGATTGAGCTTCAGCAAGAACCAATGAGGTTAATTCTTGTGTTACGCAACACGATTGAGCTTCAACAAGAACCAATGAGGTTCATTCTTGTGTAACGCAGCACGTTTGAGCTTCAGCAAGAACCAATGAGGTTCATTCTCATGTTATGCAGCACGTTTGAGCTTCTGCAAGAACCAATGAGGTTAATTCTCGTGTTACGCAGCACGTTTGAGCTTCTGCAAGAACCAATGAGGTTCATTCTCGTGTTACGCAGCACGTTTGAGCTTCTGCAAGAACCAATGAAGTTAATTCTTGTGTTACGCAGCACGTTTCAGCTTCAGCAAGAACCAATGAGGTTCATTCTCGTGTTACGCAGCACGTTTGAGCTTCAGCAAGAACCAATGAGGTTCATTCTCATGTTACGCAGCACGTTTGAGCTTCAGCAAGAACCAATGAGGTTAATTCTTGTGTAACGCAGCACGATTGAGCTTCAGCAAGAACCAATGAGGTTCATTCTCATGTTATGCAGCACGTTTGAGCTTCTGCAAGAACCAATGAGGTTCATTCTCGTGTTACGCAGCACGTTTGAGCTTCTGCAAGAACCAATGAAGTTAATTCTTGTGTTACGCAGCACGTTTCAGCTTCAGCAAGAACCAATGAGGATCATTCTCGTGTTACGCAGCACGTTTGAGCTTCTGCAAGAACCAATGAGGTTCATTCTCGTGTTACGCAGCACGTTTGAGATTCAGCAAGAACCAATGAGGTTCATTTTCATGTTACGCAGCACGTTTGAGCTTCAGCAAGAACCAATGAGGTTAATTCTTGTGTTACGCAACACGATTGAGCTTCAGCAAGAACCAATGAGGTTCATTCTTGTGTAACGCAGCACGATTGAGCTTCAGCAAGAACCAATGAGGTTCATTCTCATGTTATGCAGCACGTTTGAGCTTCTGCAAGAACCAATGAGGTTCATTCTCGTGTTACGCAGCACGTTTGAGCTTCTGCAAGAACCAATGAGGTTCATTCTTGTGTTACGCAGCACGATTGAGCTTCAGCAAGAACCAATGAGGTTAATTCTTGTGTTACGCAACACGATTGAGCTTCAACAAGAACCAATGAGGTTCATTCTCATGTTATGCAGCACGTTTGAGCTTCTGCAAGAACCAATGAGGTTAATTCTCGTGTTACGCAGCACGTTTGAGCTTCTGCAAGAACCAATGAGGTTAATTCTCGTGTTACGCAGCACGTTTGAGCTTCTGCAAGAACCAATGAAGTTAATTCTTGTGTTACGCAGCACGTTTCAGCTTCAGCAAGAACCAATGAGGATCATTCTCGTGTTACGCAGCACGTTTGAGCTTCTGCAAGAACCAATGAGGCTCATTCTCGTGTTACGCAGCACGTTTGAGATTCAGCAAGAACCAATGAGGTTCATTCTCATGTTACGCAGCACGTTTGAGCTTCAGCAAGAACCAATGAGGTTAATTCTTGTGTAACGCAGCACGATTGAGCTTCAGCAAGAACCAATGAGGTTCATTCTCATGTTATGCAGTACGTTTGAGCTTCTGCAAGAACCAATGAGGTTCATTCTCGTGTTACGCAGCACGTTTGAGCTTCTGCAAGAACCAATGAAGTTAATTCTTGTGTTACGCAGCACGTTTCAGCTTCAGCAAGAACCAATGAGGATCATTCTCGTGTTACGCAGCACGTTTGAGCTTCTGCAAGAACCAATGAGGTTCATTTTCATGTTACGCAGCACGTTTGAGCTTCAGCAAGAACCAATGAGGTTAATTCTTGTGTTACGCAACACGATTGAGCTTCTGCAAGAACCAATGAGGTTCATTCTTGTGTAACGCAGCACGATTGAGCTTCAGCAAGAACCAATGAGGTTCATTCTCATGTTATGCAGCACGTTTGAGCTTCTGCAAGAACCAATGAGGTTCATTCTCGTGTTACGCAGCACGTTTGAGCTTCTGCAAGAACCAATGAAGTTAATTCTTGTGTTACGCAGCACGTTTCAGCTTCAGCAAGAACCAATGAGGATCATTCTTGTGTTACGCAGCACGTTTGAGATTCAGCAAGAACCAATGAGGTTCATTCTCGTGTTACACAGCACGTTTGAGCTTTCACAAGAGGTTTGTTCTTGTGTGTCAATCAGGTTTGGTTGAGATTCTGTTTATGTTCGCTGATCAATGTTTTTATGTGAATAAAAGCTCTTTAGAAAATTTGGACTAAACTAAACTTTTCGAAGCATCAAAGTGGTAGATGCATTTTCAATGGAGGGACAGAAAGCTCTCCGATTTCATAAAAAAATATGTTAATTTGTGTTCCAAAGACTACAGGTTATATTAATTGATGACAATTTTTATTTTTGGGTGAACTATCCTTATAACAAGCACAAAAAAGCATAGTGCTACTCCTATTCACAAACACACTGCATGTTCTTCAATAATTCAGAATAAATGTAGCTAAAATAATGGTTATGGTTTTATTTGGCCGTTGAAGTATTCCCACAAATGTTCAAATGATACCATTACAGATATCCCCAAAAATTCCAGAGCAGTCATGGAGTACTGGGAGAACTTCCACCGGAGAACCTCAGACATTAATCAAAGATTCATATAGAATTTTACATTTGGTTTCTACCGATGCTCCTTGCTAGTGATTCGATTTTTTTCAACATGAGACTTCGGGGAAATGTGTGAAGTGCTGTGGGAAGCACTTGGGAAAACACTTTATGAAGTGCAAAAAATTCCCTCTAGACTTCTCTTCTTAAAGATATGTTTCATTAGTTCCTCACAAAAATCAAACAGATTATTACATAAATCACATTTATGCAGGAAACTTTCAAAATCCAGCACACCCAAACTTCCATATTCTGTTTTTCATGCCATGCTATTTATATTCCAGTTGTGTGATGGTTCACGTAACTGTGAAAACAGCATCTTCTGGGCTGAAATGCACACCACAGCAGGTCTGGTGAAAAACAATCTGTTTTCATTCCTCTGTTTAGACGCCCGAGGCAAAAAGGCCATCATTAGTGCTCCACTTCCTCCAGAAATTGAGTCTTGCTATTTCTACAAAGTTCTAACTCCATATGCTCGATTTAATGGATAGGTAGCGTGATGCTACCGCTAAAACCATGGGTTTTCACCCTCTGTGCAATCTCTGGCCCGTGTCAGTCCTTCACTTGGGCTGGCGGTCTTCCAGCTGACCGCTAAATACAGACTAGGCCTGCCGCAGGACTGCTCTGGAGGTTTTCTCTCGCTTCTTCTCCTGTCACGGCCATTAAATGCGCATTCATCAAGGCTGCGACTAAACTGAAAAATCACGGTTGAGTTTGTAATGATGAAATTCTACATTTCTATTTGTTTAAAGTGAAGAACTGTCTTTATTTACATAATCATTTTGAGGTTGTCTAATGATTGTAGCTGGTTTAGAAACAGCAGGGAATTCACAAAACATGTTAGGCTATGGATAAAGCTGGATGACCTCCAGGGAGAATAAGGTTTCTGATTAAACATCATTGGTTGTTCTTTGAAGAACCAGTCCCCTGTGCTCATATAATCCCAATACCGCAGTGATGTGACCGCAACTTTCGTAAAACATACCAGATCTCGAAACCAAGAGCATATGAGAATCACTAAAGGAATCGTCTACACCAGTGGTTCTCTACCAGAGGGTTGCAACCCAAAATGGGTCACAGGTCTGATCTGATGGGAAAAAACGATGCTAAATGCAAATAATAAAACTCAAAACATTTGAAATGGAGCAGAAAATGCTTCCCAGATATTTTGTTGCTGACATCAGAGGTTGAGTGGCTTGTTTATCCTTAATTTATTTGTTTTGTGAACGCCAAGAACACGAAACCCAAGAAATTCCAAGACATTTAGGAAGCATTTGAAAGAGTTTGGTCTATGTCAGGTTAATAATAAAATATGGAATAATTAACACGTTTAAAAATAAACTCTTTTTAAAGGTTTCATTAAATGTTTTAAGTTTCAATAAATATGAATTATAATATTTGCTTATTAATCGAATAAAACTAATAGAATTAATAGAACTGTTGACTATTCATCTAAAAACAAAAAAATAGTTAAAATTAAAACATAAATTACAATAAAAACTTATTAAAATTATTTCTCAGTTTTGCAACTTTGTATCTTGTAATTGGGATTGAATGTCTCACAATTGCAAATTTATTTCTCGTAATTTCTCAAACTCATAAAAGAATAAAGATTATTTTAAGCAATACCAAAATTTCAAATTTTTTATTTTTATTAACACTAAAAAACAGTGAACACTACAGTGTTGTTATTGTTAACTAAAACTAATAGTAGTAAATATTAAAATATTAATATTATAATTTAATATTAACTTATAATATTAAAAAATATATTAAAATTAAACCTAAAAGTTTTTTGGACCCACTTTATATTAGGTGGCCTTAACTACTATGTACTAACATTTTAATTAATCATTTGATACAATGCACTTTTTGTGTACATACATGTTTTTACATTGTACTTACATTTAAAAAAAAATACCTGCATGTAATTACGTCTGTAATTAATTTCTGTAGTTACATTTGTAATTACACAGTTGGCACTTCCCTTACCCCTAACCCTACCCTTAAACTGACCCACACCACCACACCTGTCCCTAAGTCTACCCGTATCCACCTCAATATCAGCAAAGGTGCTTTGCAATACAATTTGAACACAGTAAGTAAATTGTACTTACTTTTTTATGTAAGTACATAGTACTTAAGGCCACCTAATATAAAGTGGGGCCAATTTTTTTTCTTGCATTGGCAACTGAAACAAGTTAAGTACTAAAAGTAATTTCAATTTTCTGAAATAATAGAAATATAAAAACACTATAAAACTATATTAAAAAAAAATACTAAAACTGAAAATACAAAAATAAAAGATAATTTTATATATATTCTATTTTCAAAAAGTATTTGCTGAATTTTGTTAAACCTTGGCCCATAAGCAAAACCAGTTCCACATCATCAAGTCTACTCAGAGTCGCCGGTGGACTAACCTGGAACACAACGACCTTCCCATCATCGGCCTGCAGGTAGAAGGTCCAGGTGGAAGAAATGAAGCTCTGGGCGGAACTGACGATGTCATTGCACCAGCTAGACACGGCATCCATTACAGAGACGTGCTTGGGCCGGTTGGTCAGGGCCTTGAGCTGCAGATCAAGCCGAGAGCATTTGTCGAGTTGGATAAAGATGTCAAAACGTCGGCGCAAGCCCGAAAGGAAACAACCGAGAGTCTTACCTTTCTCCGCTTGATCTCCGGCTCGGCGGGTTGGCTAGCACACCCAGTGCTGCACGCCTCCTGCTCCAGCAGTTTACTGTAGGCCTCCTGGCATGCTGCGCACACACACACACACACACACACAAACCATACCTGTCAGGCGGCTCCATCTCCATTCAACCCTCCCCACGGTCAAGCAGTCATCAATATCAACAAACATCTGAGCAGCAGCCGCCCGCACCAGAAAGCGCAGGATTGATTTTCAATAAAACAGCTTCCCTCATGCCTAGCAGCTTCCCACAGACAGCTCTGTTTGCCACTAGCACACAACACCATCTCCAGATAAAAAAAAAAGAGTGCTATCAGCCTGTCTGCACACTCTATTGTATACGTCCTTGGGCTATGCGGCGCTTCATTCCCAAACATTAGCGCTGTCAAATGTTCATGAACGCATTCAAAACGATCGTTTTTCAATTTGAGCAGTCTGATATATCTTAGTGGTTTTTCAACCGAGTTCAAGTCCTCCTGGATAGTTTGAACTTACAAGCAAGGAAACACAGTTATGACATGCGTTCAAGAGACATTTACTGTATTTCAGGCAAATTTTCACAGGCGAAATCCCGTCATATTTCACATGAATGCGAAAGAATTCCCCACACAGATTTTGCAACGGGACCAATTTGTCATTGCGAATTCACCGCACTGACCAATAGATAACCGCTTGGTTTGAAATTGAGCTCTGTGAGAGCTATGCTTCATACATCGCACTACTGACAATAGACAACGGACCATTTTTGCCTGCAAACTTTCGCTAATGTGACCGCACCTTTGAGCTGCATTCAAGGCCTCCTGGGCTTGAATCATAATGGAATCATAATTACAATGCGCGTTCACGAGATCTCGGTCAGAAAATTAAGGACTTAAGGTGAGGTCACATTTACCAGTTTTGGTGCGAAATTCAGGCATTCCCACACTATCCGGAAATCTGCGTGAGGGTGAAAGATTTCCCCATGCAGATCAAGTTTGTCATGCCAGTTTGCTTGATTTGTTTTGAAAGTGACTTCTGTTTGAGTTGTGCTTCACTATTGACAACAGACAATGTACCTTTTTTGTCTGCGAACTTTCACTAACGTTATCTCACCTTTAAGCAGCATTCAAGTCCTCCAGGGAAGTTTGTACATGGGTCATTGACAAAGCTTCAAAAAAGCATGTAATGCATATTTTTGAGTCGTGAACAATGTGTTTAAACAAGCTTTAGCTGTTAAATAACATTTCAAAATGTTTAAATTCATTTTTTGACTGTTTTTTCGCCTGACATGGAAAGTGTACCAACATACCCTTGCTTGAAATGAGCAGCTTTTCCCAGTATTTGAGAGAGATCTATAAACCTCTTTGCTCACAAGGATCAGTTGGGCTGCTCTGGATGATGCATTATCAGGTTTACTGTTATTACCTTGTGCCACCCTGACATTTGAGAATATACAAAATGCTGGGCAAAAGTTTTTCAATGATCTCAACAGCTTTAAAACTACAGAGATTTATAAAAATAAAAATAAATGAATAAAGTGATGGTAAAGTGGCTATATAGAATAAAGTGATGTGTGTCATGAATTTATCATATTTTAAAAGGAAATAATGCACTTGGACATAAAAATATCCATGTCATGCCACTGACCCACAGCTCAAGAGGTTTTGGTCAGAAAAATAGAACTTAAAGTACTTCATACATAGCTACACAACTGACAATGGACCTTTTTACTGCAAAATTTCACTAATGTGACTGAAGCTTTAAATAGGTCATTAACATTGTTGGGGAAGCTACTTTGAAACTGTAGCTTAGAAAGACACATGCTATGGGTCATTCGAACTAGTTAGCTACCCTACAAGCTTCTAACAAAAATCTGAAGTTAGGCTACATATAAATAAATAAATAACAATTTAAACATAGTCATATTTTTGCTTGCACAAAATGAATGAATGATTGAATTAATAAATCTCAATTATAGTCCATCCATCCATCCATCATCTTCCGCTTATCCGGGGTCGGGTCGCGGGGGCAACAGTCTAAGCAGAGACGCCCAGACTTCCTTCTCTCTGGCCACTTCCTCCAGCTCCTCCGGGGGTACCCCGAGGCGTTCCCAGGCCAGCCTGGAGACATAATCCCTCCAGCGTGTCCTGGGTCTTCCCCGGGGCCTCCTCCCGGTGGGATGTGCCCGGAACACCTCCCTGGGAAGGCGTCCAGGGGGCATCCGAAATAGATGCCCGAGATGCTCAATTATAGTGACAATATCAAACTTGCACAGGTAACTTTATACTAAATATAATTTTTTTTAAAGAAAAGAGTGAATCATAGTGCATCTGTTACTTTCTGAATGGACCAATTCACTAGAATGATCTGAACGTTCCAGTTCTGTAGTTAAAGGGACAGTTTACCCAAAAATGAAAATCGATGATTTACTCACCCTCAAGCCATCCGATGTGTATATGACATTCTTCTTTCAGATGAATACAATGAAAGTTATATTAAAAAAAATGTCTTGGCTAATCCAAGCTTTTGGTGGCAGCTTAAAATTTGAATTCCAAAAAATTGCATTATAAAATAAATCCACATGGCTCCGGGGGGTTAACAACTAGCTTCTGGTTAACTTCTGAAGCGAACTGTTGGTTGTGTGTTAGAAAATTATCTTTATAATTCTTTATAAAGTAAAATATCTAGTTTCTGTCAGACCGCCTTCCGTATTCAATCTACGAAGAACAAGTAATGCCTCTCGCAGTTTAAAACGCTTATGCTACATCCAACGTCATCGTTATTCTGGTTAGTCTGGTGGAAGCTAGATATTTTACTTTACGTGTTAATCATGGATATATTTGCTTCAGAAGGGCTTTATTAACCCCCTGAAGCCGTGTGGAGCACTTTTATAACGGATGGATGCACTTTTTTGAGCTTCAGATCACAGCCATTCACTGCCATTATAAAGCTTGGATTAGCCAGGACATTTCTTAATATAACTCTGATTGTATTCGTCTGAAAGTGGAATGTCATGTACACCTAGGATGACTTGAGGGTGAGTAAATCATGGGGTAATTTTTATTTTTGGGTGAACTATCCCTTTAAGTTAATACAGTTGCAACTTTACTTCCAAAACTGGTCAAAATAGGTCATACCTCCTTGGCACTCTTCCTTGCTGGTATTGATGCCTGTATTTCCATTCACAAACTGGCAGATGGAGTAGAGCCGACAGCCACGGTGACAGGCATTCATGATAGAGTCCTGTAGGAAAAAAACCCCGAAAACTGTGATGTCATACACATGCGTATTACAAAGTGCCATTGCTGGTTTTTAATTGGTTTTGCGTATTGCAATGTTGTCGTCTGTACGTGAAAAACAAAAAGGAACCGCTTTTCTGTTTTTAGTACATCGTTGTCGTGTAAATGTTCAAATTTTCAAAATAATAATCCTCAAGAGCCATTTCTTTTTAGAGAATCAAAAAGATATATAAATCAGTCAGAAGGGTTATTGAAATGGAAGTTATAACTTTCATCATGTGCTACTTGAAATTATGCATCGTCTTTAGGTATTTTATGAAAAGGAATGAATCAGAGTTAAAGTTAAATCCACAATATGTAATTTTTTTACCACTAGAGGTTGCTTATTTAAAACAAAGGCGTTGCTTGATGATGCCTTGAGTTCGTGGAGCTTTTACTATGCCACAGCAAGCTCTTCGGCTTCTTCTGGTCATGCGTATGTGGGGTAATGCAGTGCTGTTTTATATATTAGATACAAAATTTGTATCTAATATACAAATCAAAATAAACAAATAAAGTCATAAGGGTATATTTTTTGAAATTGAGATTTATTTATTATCTGAAATAATCAGTTGAATAAATAAGCTTTCCATTGATGTATGATTTGTTAGGACAGGACAATATTTGGCTGAGATAACTATATGAAAATCTGGGGCCATATTCACAAAACATCTGAAGGCTAAAAGTAGCTCCTAACTTGCCAATTTATGATAAACTATTCAAAATAAGGGGCATGTCCGTCCTAATTTTAGGACTCCTAAATTTTTGCTCTAAGAGTTTTTCACAAAGCATTTTTAGAACTCAAACTAGCTCCTAAATCCACAAAACGCTAGGAGTAGTCAAGAGGAAACACTAAACAACCCTAATGGCAGTTGCAGCAATCCACCTAAATAAACTTTATACAATGTTGAGGCAATAGTGATAATTAATGTATCTTTAATAAAAATGTCAGATTAGCTGTGGTAGTTGTTTTTACAAGTTCACACTTACAAATGATTGAATAAAGTAAAACAATATAAGCGTATTTGCCGTGCTGTCCGAAGACATCGAGGGCTCCGAGCTCAGAATTTAGCCCAAACCCAGAGTTCTGCCCCGTATCGCAGACCGAGAGTGAGTACAGCAACATGAAACCTTGTTCAACAAAATATTTCTATAATTAAATCACTGACAGAGAACCAGAGAACATCCATAGCAATGAGGTCAACCCCGCCCTAACTCTTAACTTAAAGGGATGGTTCACCCAAAAAGGAAAATTCTGTCATTATTTACTCACCCTCATGTTGTTCACCCTTAAGAAGATATTTTGAATAATGTTCGTAACCAAGCAGATAGAACAACCATTCACTACCATAGTAGGGGAAAAATACTATGGTAGTGATTAGTTGCTCTATCTGCTTTGTTACAAACATTCTTCAAAATATCATCTTTTGTGTTCAGCAGAACAAAGAAACTCATTCAGGTTTGGAACAACATGAGGGTGAGTAAATGATGACAGAATTTTCATTTTTTGGGTGAACTATCCCTTTAAGACTTCTCTCGATTCCTTAGTAAAAGTTGCTCTCAGCAGCTTTGTGAATAGATGTTGAGAGAAAACTCGTAACCCAGAACTTTTACTGCCATTTAGGAGAACTCTTAGTGGTAAGATAAAATGTTTTGTGAATACAGCCTCTGGAATCTTAAAGTAAAATCATCTTTAAAATTGTTCTAATGAAGTCCTTAGAAATGCATATTAATAATAATAATACATTTTTGATATATTTACGGTAGGAAATGTACAAAATATCTTCATGAAACATGATCTTTACTTAATTTCCTAATGATTTTTGGCATAAAAGTAAAACTATAATTGACCCATATTATGTTGTTAGCTTTTGCCAAAAATATACCCGTGCGACTTATGACTTATTTTGTGATCAAGGGTCACATCTGAGTGTGTAAGGAAGTTATGTTATAATGTGCGTTTGCTCTGTGGCTACTATGACAGTAATTTAGATCGACATTAGGCATGGTAAAACATGGTAGGCTACTCGCAGTAAATCAAGAAAATAAGATGTAAACAATAAGTCTAACCGTGTTGAGCTAGTATATAACATTAATGATTCGTTTTCAGTCGATGAATGTAATAGCTACAAATAAAATATTAAAGCATCTTCGGTGTTTTCATAATATCTACAAAATAAAACCAGAATTCGAGGGTAACGCGGATATGATGTTATGATGATACACAGATCCGTGTCCTGGTTTAAATGGTTTATTTCTCTGGATTTAAACAGTCTTAGAAACATTTGCGATAATAAGTACAAAAGTCAACAAAATATATAACAATTCTAGTGGTTCTTTGATAATTTGATACAAAATCATACATAATATGTAAGATTTTGTATTAAATTATCGAAGAACCATACGAACTCTCCCTCTCTCTCTCTCCCTCACACACACAAACACACACACGTCTTTAAAGGCCCACTTTTAAACAGTATGTGAAAAGTCATCTAAAATCTATTTGACACAGCGTTTGTAATCCTAAATAGATCTGTTCTGTTGATATTCGAAATGATCTCGTTGCATTTTTAGGGCAGTAAAAGCAACCAGAGTTGATTATAATGAAAATCGTTCCAATCAATTCTCATCCCTACAAACGACCCTTCACTAAAGTGGTGCGGGCTTCAAGGTAAATGAGGACTCCATCTCAGTTTCCGAACACATTTAAATCTAAACGAGTGTAAAGGAATGACATCGCCCTCGGATATCGAGCAAATATCAACCCACGTCTTTACGGGTTTACGGGCCATCATCAAACAATGAGAATGTGCTCGCGTGCTTCTATTGGCGCGTTCCGCTTTGCGCATGTAGAATGTTCGTTGCCCTTTAAACGCATCCGACTGACAGGTACAGCCAGACAGCGTCTGTGTCTACATATTGACCGTTAAAATCCCATGCGTCACAAAGCATCATTCTCGGCCTGTTCTTGGTGGATACAAAGTAACGTTTCCACGCGGTGCCAAAAACTAGGACACAGAAATCCATGAATCGATTAAGAATTGGCTCAGGGTGCTGGCAAATAATGCTCCCATCTTTGCGCAGTGTCTTTGCGCAGAACAGTTTTATGTCAAAATTAAGGTTAGATTCCACCTTGCACATTTTCAATTGCAAAACGGCTTTATTTATTCACATCTGCAAATGGCTGCGGCTGTGATGAACCATAAGTAAATGCAAACATCATATTATTATTTATTTTTTCCACAGGCCGTTACAATATACTGCAGAAGCATCTGGTACGTGGCACTTACTTTGGCGGGGCTTTTGTTTTTGATGGACATCTGGCATTGCTTTTTGCAGTAATTGATATCGCCCAGTTGGTTGTCAAACAGATCAGATGATGCCGCCGCCAACGCCACCAGAATCAGAGAGACGAGCGCGGGAACGCCGCGCACCCTGCCGCCGAACTGGAGCATCTTTTATTCGCAGGATTCGGTGCACTGGCGCGTCGGTTCGGTGCGTCTCGACCTGTCCCTGCCGTTGCTGCTGCTTCGTTTCGGGCTCTATCAGCCTCGGAGATCTCGTGCCTTTGATGCGCCGTGTCGTCACTCCTCACATCATCACGCACGCGCTGCGCGTCTCCGTCCAATGCAATGTATCGCAGGCAGCAGATCGGGAGTGGATGGAAAGAATGTAGAATAGCCTACAGGGGGAAATATTTCTAGTTTATTATTGTAAATAAAAGCGACCAAACAAATGTTTAATTTCTACCAGATTAAACAATTAAGTTCTAATTATTTTTAAATTGCCATGAGCAAAAGAACTGAAAAAATGAAACAATATGTGGATTTAACTCCTTAAAATTGTATTTTATATTATTTTTTGATATTATTAACACACACTCTCTTTCTCTCTCTCTCGGTCTCTCTCTCACACACTCACACACTCACACACACACACACACACACACACACACACACACACACACACACACACACACACACACACACACACACACACACACACACACACACACACACACACACACACACACACACACACACACACACACACACACACACACACACACACACACACACACACACACACACACACAATTATATATTTACATTAGCCGAAAAATGACTATATATAACATTTTCATGTAAAAGTAAATATGCATTTATTCTTAGATTACAAATGAATTTTCCCCCATTTTAAAAAATGTTACTTGAGCTGAACATGGAGCTGAACAATATTCACTTGGATGTTTATTAAACTGATTTAAAAAAAAAAAAAAAAAGAAAAGTGGAATCTTGTAGAACTTATAAAAAAAGTTGAAAATTGCTCGACTTAGTTTGATGAGATGTACAAGCAATGTACATAAAAAACGTAGCGTTCTCATAACTCATAGATCATATAACTTTTTTGCAGTGTTTGTTGTGTGAACAGCAGCGACCAGGAGTTTGTTATCTATCCAAAATATAAATAAATTAATAATCAAAATAGGCCTACATGCGCTAAGAAAATATGCACAAGTTAAAAAGGTCTAAAGTCTAATAAATATTACAACATTTTAAAATACATTCATGGTAATAAATTATTGTTTGATCTCTAAATGATAGCCTAGGGCTATTTGTTAACTATTCAGCAATTACACAATTCATATTAAAGCAGCATGGGTGTGGATTTGCAGTGTAAAAAAACAGCCCATAACTATGCACTACAGATAGATTATAGCCTAAATAACAAATATGTGATGAATAGCTGACACTTTTGGAAAGGGTTTATTTCATTATTTTCCAACTTGGCATACAAAATAGTAAAGAAAACACTGTCTGCAGATGCCCTACTAATAATGACTTGTGGCTGTGTGGTAAGACATGGGAGGAGCTTCAGAAGAATCAACTTTTTCAGCTTTTGAGGCGTTCACTATATTGATTCTTCTCTAAAATTGAGAGGGAAGGTGAATCTGAGCGTCCTTTCCGCATAATGGTGCTTTTCGTAACCAGCAATGATTTTTACGAAGCTTTCTGGTGATTAAGGCTTTTATTTTTGTGCCGTTTATGTGAAGGAGAATGGATTATGAGTACGCGCGCTCCCATCACCATGGCAAGAATCGAGTTGAGAGCGCGCGCGACAGACAAATGACAATTTCAGTCATTATGTTGTTTTTTGTTGCGCTTCTACCGTATGCGCTCACAGCACGTAAGTACGATTTCAGGTGTATTTAGAGTTTATTTAAAGCCATAAGAAGACGTCTGCACTTCATCTTTATTTAAAGGTTATTTTTTGAGGTGTTTGTTTTCATTTCCATATCTACTTAAGGGAATGTCAATTTAGAGGATACGTTTTCCTTAGTTCACGCTAAAATAGCTAATGAAGAATTATTACTTTAAACAGTGGCAATTTGTCATTAACTGCTTTGATTAAAAACAAATACAACTAAATGACAAAAAGTTTTTCATGCTATTTGAAGGCGACCCTATAATCGTTTACAGCACTAATACTAATTGTATTTGGAAGAAACTGTAGTTACCATGGTAAATGTGTGCAAAGAGACGATAAGATAACAAAAATAATAGTTTAGAATAACAATGTTTACTAATAAACATAAGAAAATAAGGTAAAATAGGTAGTTTTATTCACAAAACAGCTCTATATATGCATTATTGCTATTATAAAATAGTTGCCTCATAATACATTTATTAATGACAAGGGTTTTTTGCATAAAATAAAATAAAGTAATTTACGCATTCTTCCGCTAAAAAGATATAGTCCATTATATAACAACGTTGCTATGCAACAAAAACAATCATCCGCCACGTTCGGTGTTTTGATCAAACAGAAGCGATAAAAACGGTATGCTAAATTGAATATAGCCCTAATTGTACATAAAGTTGTTTATTCACTAGTTCATTGGTCTGTATTTCCGAACTCAAGGAGAAAAAATAATAAGTCCCATAGTTGTTTCCTAACTCTTCTTCTTCAATGTTCCTTAGAGTTCAATGGCACGTTAAAGAGCTTGTCCGCCTCCCACCAGGAGCAGAAATGATCCACATCAACACTTGTTTTCCCTTAAGGCCAGTAGTAGCTTTTCAAACCCAGCCATTGTTCCCAACAAACATTTATCTTAAACATGAATAAATATGAGCTCATTGGACACACAAGACGAAAATTTACAAGATGGGAAACCACTTAAAATGCTGAAAAATGACCTTATGCAACCTTTCCAACTGCCGGTCATAAATCCAGTTGTAAAATTTGCTGGAATCATGAAACCTCCTCTTCTTCTGACCCCCAGACTTGGCTGTCATATCCCCCCAGGATCCAGTGCTTCACATTGGCTCGAGCTTGACTGCAGTGTGCACCGTTAGTGCCGAGCTGGAAATAACAGCTAGATCCTTGTACTGGACGCTGAACGGAAGACGCTTGGCGAGAAACACTTACAGAGTCCTGAGCCCAACCGAATCAAGCGTCACACTTCATCAACTCAATGGCTCCTTGCAGCAGTCAGGAGACAACCTGGTTTGCCACCGAAGCAACGGAGAAGTGTTGGCCGGATCGTGTATTTATGTCGGCTGTGAGTGTGTGAACAAGTTTTGGTGTTTTTTCCCTTGTGTTTTTGAATATTCATGCTTCTTTTCATTTAATTTGATTTACAGCACCCCCTGAGAAACCCGTCAACCTGACATGCTGGTCACGAAACACCAAAGATCTCAGCTGTAGATGGAGTCCAGGGAGTACGGGGGAAACGTTCATCAACACCAAATACGTCCTCAAATACAAACTAAAGTGAGATTTTATAACAAAAAAACTTTATATTGCCACATTTTTTTTGCAAGAATCCCTTTCAGCATGCAATTTCCATTTTGATGACCATCTAGATGGTACGGTAAAGAGAAAGACTGCGAGGACTACACGGGAAAGCCGTATATGTGCTACGTTCCACGTGACCTTGCAATTTTTACACCATATGAAGTCTGGGTGGATGCGTCCAATCAGCTCGGCTCTGCCACTTCTGATGTGGTCACCTTAGACATTTTAGATGTAGGTAAGTAGGTCTAAAATACGCTTGTTTGATGGAAAACTGGATGGTGGGATCAAGGTGACTTGGGATTACAATTCCCAACTCACACATAGATGCACAAAACCATCTGAACGTCTCGCATATGGTGCGCACACACTCGTCTGAGAGAATAGATTTTTACAGACTGTAAAAGCACTTTCCAACTGCTGAAACCGTTCCAAAAAGCAACTTGTGAAAATAGAAGTTTGAAGGTCAACAGGCAGCTGAAAGTCTGTTGGCAATTGGTTAAAATGCATTATTTGACATATATTACTTGACAAATTACTTTTTTGACATACCAATGAATTAATCGTATTAATCACAATTAAATTACATCCATCTATCAGCACTTTTTGCAGAGAAAAGCAAAGACATTACTTCACCATCTTCAAGTCCTCATTTCCTCATCTTCTGAAACAATAAGCTATGGAATTCTCCATGATTGGCTTTGCCCTAAAGGCAAGCTTGATTAAAAAACATATCAGTGGACCACGTCCAATCGCAAACATCAATGGAAATGGGAGATTGCATTTGCACGGGCAAAATATCATCTAGCTAATGAGCAGCGATCAAGGTTTATTGGGAGATTCAATTACAAGCAGCTAGTTTTCAACTCTTTGAAGGGAGCTTAAAATTACCTCTTGTATTTTTACTATCTTTTGGGTGATCAACAGTTCTGAAACAAAATTTTCACAGTGTTAGATAATGTGAAACATTTCTGTTCAGTAACTACAGATCCGCCTCCTGATGTCCTTGTGAGCCGTGTTGGAGATTTGGAAGATCAGTTAAGTGTACGCTGGGGAAGTCCTCCTGCCCTGAAAGACTACCTGTTTCAGGCCAAGTATCAGATACGATACCGCGTGGAGGAGAGCGACGAATGGAAGGTATGGTTGGAAGGGTTTTGTCCAATGGTGTCCAATCCTGCTCCTGGAGGGCCAACGTCCTGCAGAGTTTAGCTCCAACATGCCCCAACACACCTGCCTAGAAGTTTCTGGTAATCCTTTAAGATTAGCTGGTTCAGGTGTGTTTAATTGGGGTTGAAGCCAGTGTTGGCAAGTCTGTAATTTTCCTGTGGAATTTGACTACTTTTAAGTTGTTTCCGTGAGTTGATTTCCACCCCAGTACGATTTGGGTGTTCCAACACCCCACCAGACATACAAATTTATAGGAGAATTCGGCTGTTGGAGAAAATGGCTTTGGGCTATTTTTAGGCTATTTTTGGGCACCTTTTGACTGGCCCATTGGCCAACTTTTGTTGCACAGACCTAGCAACCCTAGTTGAACCTAAACTGCACTATTGAATATAATGGTTCCAAGTTTTCACAGCGATGCCATAGGACAGGGGTTCTCAACACTGGCCCTCAAGGTGCTATTTTCTGCAGTTTTACTCCAACCCTATTCAAACAGACCTAAACAAACTAATCAAGGTCTTCAGGATTACTAGAAGGTTATAGTTATTGGGCAACTATTTGAATATGAACAGTTCATGAACAGTGAACAGTTCTTATAATAACCTTTTATTTCTGTGTGTGAAGAACATTTTAATAATCTATAGAAGGTTTTTGCACTATATAGAATATTTTGTGCAAAGGTTCAATAGATATTAAAGGTTCTTCATGGAAGCATGGTTGCCAATAAAGATATTTTGTTTTCAAAGTGTGGAGCAGGATTCGATAGCCCTAACAATTTTGTATCCATACAAAGGAGGCAAACTTAAAATGTATTGAAATGAATAAGTTATCTTTAGGTAAACTTTGAGTATCTCACTGCTGGGCCGAGTGTCCTGGTTTTCGGTAATCAAAATATGGCCACCCTAGTGACCAAAGAAGCATGTTTGAATTCACACTACTCATAAAACAGTAGACGGGAAGTACCTGGATGACCTACTATTTCCGGCGAGATTCTGAAGTGTGTATATGATGGACACTTTACTATCACATGAGGCCACGGAAAAAGAAAGAAACAAAGTAAGGGTGGTGAAAATAAGTACCTACTCAAACTCAAAAGAGTATGCCATTTCGGATACATCCTGATTAAAATCACACCTGAATCAGGTAACCAAGGTCTTTATGCTGCATTAACGCCATGTCGTAATTTCTGTAAATATAGATTCGTATGTCATACACCAATTAGTCTGTGCAGCGCTGCTTCAAGTAGAACACACCTTAAATCTCCAGTGGTCAGGTGGTATAAGTTGTAGCTCTCAGAAAATTAAGAGTTCTACAAGCATTCAAAGCAAAGTTCTACAAGCATGTAAAGGCTTTTTACAATTCAGTATCATTATGGTAGCAGGTGTGTTGGAGCTAAACTTTGCAGGAAATTTCTCTCCAGGAGTAGGATAGGACAACCCTGATTTTAAGGGATAGTTCACCCCAAAATGAATATTCTGTTATTAGTTCTGTTATAATGTCTAGTGCGCATACTTGAAATGTTATTCTTAGTTATTTCTTATCTATTTCCTCTCAGGTGATAGATGATGCTGGAAACCAAACATCATGTCGGTTAGCAGGTCTCAGGGCCGGTACTGTGTATTTTGTCCAAGTACGCTGTAACCCAGTGGGCATATACGGCTCGAAGAAGGCAGGTATCTGGAGCGACTGGAGCCACTCGACCGCCGCGTCGACACCTGGTATTGGTGAGCTAAAATTCATAGCAGTAATGCAACATTGACATTAAGCTTCTGCATCATAAGCTAATTAGATTTAAACCATATGTAAACACCGAAAAAAACACATCAAGCTGCTTGATAGGGATCTCTCACAGGCAGATTTAAAAGACTTCAGTAAAATGTCAAAGCGCTTTAGGGGACAATTGATAAATTCTTTCAGCTTGTCTTAGATTGATAAATTAAAAAAGTCTTAGAGCATGTTAAGATTAAAAGGGCGATCGACCTGAAGCTTAGTGAAAACAGATTTGGTTCATAAGAAATTATGTTACATGTCTTGCATTAAAGAGAGGATGTTATTAAGCTCTTTTTTATGCCAAGCAATATGAGTTATGGCAAGTCTGAGCTCCTCCTCCTGCATTCTATGTTTGATGCTTTAGAGCTCATTAGCAGAGAGATGGTAAATAGCCTATTATTCATGGGTACGTGCACATCGCTCAGGGCAACACTGTGCAATCAACAGCAGTTAAGCAACTGTCGTCAGCTGGGGCTGAATTTAACAAATGTTTTACAAATGGTTGACATATAAAAATATGTAGACCTTAATGCAATAAAATACTAAATGAGCTGGATGATGTACTGAATATTCACAACATATTCAGGAAGAATTTGCTGGCGATTTAAAATTAAGCAATGTCATAGATATCAGCTTTAAGTTTCCTATGAACAGAGCTGTTATTTAGCTGTCAGGCTAGATTCACAATCCTTCCTTTTCCCACAAGTATAAAAGCATTATAGCCTAAACTATTTTTTTATGATTCATTTGTAAGGAATCAGTTCAGTTCAGTGTTGTCATTTATATTAATTAAATGTATTCATATTAAATAATTTTAATAAATTGAAATACAGCTGAAATAAAAAATAGATGAAAAACAGAAATGAGAAATTATACAAGTAAAAATAGCTCATTCAAAACACTAATAATAATATATAAATAATGCAAACACATAAACTTACAAAATTATCACTTTTAATATATTACAAATAATATGTTAAAAATTGTTAAAATTAAGGATTCATCAATATAAAAATTCTGGCTATTACTTATAAGCTAATAATTATAGGACAATAAATGACCAGTGTTCAAATTGTATAAAATGTTGTCTAAATAATTAAATAAAGCACTAAAATCAATCATTTTAAATTCTACAATTGTATTTAGAAATCAAAAGATTATAATGAACAGTAAGAATTATTATATTATAATAATTGACATATGGTACTGATATGTCATGCATCCAAAAATGAATACTGTCAAAATGTTGAAAATTTTAGATTTTTATAATCGGCCAGTCTAAGTACACTATATTGCCAACAGTTTTGGGACTCCTGCCTTTACATGCACATGAACTTTAATGACATCCCTTTCTTAATCCGTAGGGTTTAATATAGAGTTGGCCCATCCTTTGCAGCTATAACAGCTTCAACTCTTCTGGAAAGGCTTTCCACAAGCTTTAGGAGTGTGTTTATGGCAATTTTTGACCATTCTTCTAGAAGCGCATTTGTGAGGTCAGGCACTGATGTTAGACGAGAAGGCCTGACTCGCAGTCTCCGTTCTAATTCATCCCAAAGATGTTCAATCAGGTTGAGGTCAGGAATCTGTGCAGGCCAGTCAAGCTCCACACCAAACTCACTCATTCATGCCTTTATGAACCATGTTTTGTGCACTGGTGTGCAGTCATGTTGGAACATGAAGGGGCCATCCCCAAACTGTTCCCACAAAGTTGGGAGCATGAAATTGTCCGAAATGTCTTGGTATGCTAAAGCATTAAGAGTTCTCTCAGTCAGGCAAGTACCGTTCTCCTGGCAACAGCCAAACCCAGACTCTTCTATCGGATTGCCAAACAGAAGCCCCTTTCACACTGCACGTCGGACCCGCAATAGTCCCGGAACATTGCCGGGTCGCCTTCTGTGTGAAAGCAACCACGTCCCGGCATTGATTACCGAATTCGACCCGGGTCAGGGACCTAGTAATATTGCGGTATTCGACCCGGGACGAGCGCTGTGTGAACAAAAGCCGAAACTAATGCCGCAACGTGTACGTAGTTATCGTGCGACTCCTAGACCTTGTTTTTTCAATAATACAACCCTGCAGTGCCAGAAGAGCTAGTCGGTGTTTTAAACGCAGAGAGTGTTCGTATACAAAAGAAACTCAAATTAAACAAGCAGAAATGTGCGCAAACTGGACACAAGTCGAGACCACGGAGCTCCTTACTATCCGCGCTGAAGCTGAGATCGCTCGCCATTATACGTCACATCAGGATGTCACGTGTCAACTCGACCCGGGACCGTTAAGCGTTGTGTGTGAAAGCGCACATATTACGGGCATTTCGCTGGCAATGTGAATGGACCAAATCTAGCGGCCCGGGAACAAATGCCGGGTCGCATTATCCGTGTATTTGCCGGAATCGCAGTGTGAAAGGGGCTAGAGAAGCATGATTTCGTCACTCAATACATACATAGACAATACATCTCCACTGCTCTAGAGTCCAGTGGCAGTGTGCTTTACACCCCTGCATCCAACACTTTGCATTGCACTTGGTGATGTAAGGCTTGAATGCAGTAGCTCGGCCATGGAAACCCATTCTATGAAGCTCTCTATGCACTGTTCTTGAGCTAATCTGAAAGCCACATGAAGTTTGGAGACCTGTAGCTATTGACTGTGAGAGTTGAAGTCTTCTGTGCACTGTGCCTCAGCATGCGCTGACCCCACTCTGTGATTTTACATGGCTGAGTTGCTGTTGTTCCTAATTGCTACCACTTTGTTATAATATCACTAACAGTTGACCGTGAAATATTTAGTAGTGCGGAAATTTCACAAATTGACTTATTGCACAGGTGGCAACCTCCTCGTACCACGCTTGAATTCACTGAACTCCTGAGAGCGACCCATTCTTTCACAAATGCATGCCTAGGCGCTTGATGTTATACACCTGTGGCCAGTGATTGGAAGATCTGAACTCAATCCCTGCGTCCCAATTCGCATACTATCCATCCTAAATAGTATTCGAAAATAGAATTAGTATGTCCCAAATCGTAGTATGTTGAAAAGAGTATTCCAAAGATTCCCGGATGGTTTACTATTTCCGGTCCGAATTCACAGTATGGATCGATGTGCACTCTAACGGCTGATATTGCCCACAACCCATTGCGAGTTGGACGAGGATTCGATTAGAACTACAAACGCGGATAAAAAGCGTTAAAAAACTACAAACATGACGGATGTGCGAGTTCGACGGTTAAGTAGAGAAGTTTAGATAAAGGGGTTTGAGTGACCAACTACCAATATTTAACCTGACAAAAATATATTTATTCAGTGTTGTCACATTATATTTCACCCGCAGCAGCATTGAGAACTTTTGAAATGACACGTTTGGCCATTAACTTTTAAATGCATCATTATATTTAAACTGTAAATACATGAGGAGAGTCTCTGCATTAAAGACCCACAAATGGCAGATCAACGAGCGGCTACATTTCTCTCCGATACGGTAGGAGATTCAACTGAATGTGGAGGATTTGAACTGTGACGAATCTGACGATGATTGACAGGGCAGTTAAACGGTGACTGGATGCACGTAACTAAGCGACAGAGTCCGTTAAAGATGGCGAAGTAGTATGTCCCGAAGCTTGCATACTTTTCTGCTACACACTCAAAAGTATATACTTTTTCTTCACAAAAAGAGTACATACTTTTAGGACGTAGTATAAGTAGGCGAATTGGGACGCAGCACATGATTTGGAGGTTGTCCCAATAGTTTTGGCAATATAGTGTATTTACATATAGTATTGAGTATTGAACATTTACAGTCATGATTTTATGTAACTGTTTACCAAAAAGTCATGAGAAATATTTTAATATCACTTTCATTTCCCAACAGAAAGGTCACACAGTGGCTCGTGCGATTCAAAGCCCAGTGAGCACAACTCAACGCTTAGAAAGGAGCTCAAGCAGTTTTTCGGCTGGATGCGCAAACACTCTTACGGCTGTACAGACGTCAGCATCAAACTCTACGACCAATGGCGCGTCTGGCTGCAGAAAGCCCAGAAAACACACGACCAGGTCAGTACGGACAAAGCGTACCTCCTTTTGCGACACATATCAAGACGGCAAATCATCACTCTTGGCACACATGAAATGCAGCCTGTGCAAAAAAGCATTTAGTGGTTTTATATGACCCACAAAAAAGAGAGCCAAAATATCTGTTTATTCTTTTGATCAATAGACTCGCATTTGATTGCTTTTACTAATGGTGAAGCATCATATAATCTTCAGACGGTTACCACAACAGACGAGAACGGCCAGTCAAAGTAATCAGCCGGAATGCTAATAAATTCCTTTTAGGTTAGACTGTGCAGCAAGGCTTCAGCTGCGATCCAACAGAGCCCGAGAAGTCTTGTGTGGCGTACTCGTATGCTATCCGACATCCGCTGCACGCTCTCTGAACCGATTCAGTGGTTACTGTTGCTTTGGCCCTGACGACTGTTGGGAAACTTAGGTCGCTTCATTAGTCACACTGTCCTTTGAAGAACACGATGTAACTGCCACAAGAATGGCTGGTACCAATTACGCTTCTCTGTCCCCATATATCAAGTCATCACATTCACTTGTAAATGCCATTGTCTTGCCTTTCAGGTACTACAAAGCGGTAAATCATAGTGAAACTCTAAAGAAGAGCTTGGGAGAGTTTGCGGGGGCCTGCGACGACAAGGTTTTTATCACTCTCCAGTGCTTGGGACGTTTCATCTGGATGAGCCAAGACTCTGAAGGAATCCGTAGTTTGGCGACATGATCTACTGCTCGCCTCCTGCTACAGTCCCTGTCAAATACGTCAAAGGAAGTGCTTTTGTCTCAGACATGTTATTTATAAGGGGCATTAAAACATAAAGAGAGACTGAAAATGACGAAAGAGAGCATAAAATGTTGATGATGGGAGACTTTTTAATTCTCATTTCTCATCTCACCATTGACCTGTCATTCAAAAGAGGACCTTTACACTCAAGACACACATGTAGATTGAAAATGAAAGCAAAAAACCCTGACAGATCAGACAATTTTATATACTATGTTTACCGTATTTGCAAAGAGTGATAATTTAAGCAACAACAAAACGAATTTAAATATTTCACTCTATGAAAATGTTCCTCCAGTGCAATAGCCCCTAATGTTAAAGGGATAGTCCACCCAAAAATGAACATTTTGTCATCATTTACTCCCCCTCAAGTTGTTCCAAACCTGTATGAGTTTCTTTCTTCTGTTGAACACAAAACAAGTTATTTTGAAGATAAGTTGGTAACCAGACAATACCATGGAAGTCAATGGGTGCCGTCAACTATCGGGTTACCAACATTCTTCCAAATATCTTCTTTTTAGTTAAACAGAAGAAAGACTTGTACAGGTTCAATGACAAGTTGGAACAACATGAGGGTGAATAAATAATGACAGAATTTTCATGGTTGCATGAACTATCCCTTTAACAAATTAAACCTTATTGTAAAGTGCTACCAAAAAAGTTAAATGAGGACTGAAGCCCTATAAAAGTATCATAAATCCGACTTGTGCTTTATATTCCAAGGCCTATATTTTGTGTGACGGACAGATCAAATTGAAACGGATCTTAAATCTAGTTCATGAGATAATTAGCAATGTTCTGAATGAATTGTTCTTCACTGATCTAGTTTACGAAACTTTATCTGAATGATTCAATTACGATTCTTGTGTTTAATGACTCAATGATTCAGAGTCAAATAACTGTTCCTCACACAAAACTATCATATGTCTTCAGAAGACTTTGAATATCATCACTTGGAAAACTTTTTAGTGCTTTTGTGTCTTTTTTGAAACTTGAAAGCCTTCACATTAGAAAAAAATGCATACAGTTTGACAGGAATGACGTGAGTGTGAGTGAATAATGACAGACGTTTCATTTCATTTCAGTGTACTGTCCCTTTAATTGGCAAACATTGGATCATTTAAGTGGAATTTTAAATGCAGTTTGCAACTTGTTTATCCTCTCTGTTCAAAGACTTCATGTAAATACTGTATCATTATGTATAAATAGTTTTGTCTGTATAAATGTCTTAAAATATTTATGGAATGTTATGGGAACACTTATTATGCATATGATCATGAACAATATTTAAATTAAGAATTAACAGTTTTATCCTTTCAATGAACATTGTGTTGGTTTAATAAACAAAATGTCAAGCTATTTCAAACATAAACAAAATGATAAAATGAAAGATATTTTAATAAAAATATGATTCGCAAACCCTGCAACAGCATCAGCAATGCAGTCTATCTATGAGGCGCAGAGACAGCAATCGATACCTTAGATGACTCTTCATTAGAAGGGAAAGTTCATAGAGGATCTGAATCCATTTCTGTCTCCTGAGACAGACTACATCTCACTCCGGCTCTTCCGAGTCATACTTGAAGTCTTGCAGAATCTCACTCAAAGCAGCTGTATTCTTTATTACACTGACAGAGATGGGGCGAAACAGAAAGAGACAGATTTTTTATTTGGATGTTTAACAATAATAGGTTTTAATCATTACCCTGATATACTGTACAAAGTACAACAAAACCAAGATGAAACATTATAGTATTGATACAGTAGTGATATTTTCTTTATTTAATGAATTGTATAAAAATTTATACTTTTTTATTCATTTTTAATTAAATTACATTAATTTATTTTATTAATTCATTGTTTTTATCAGTAATATTCAATATATAACAGCAGAAATATATTAATAATATAATTATTTTAAATGTTTTATATCAACGTATTATAACATCTAACATAAAAGTGTGTGTGTGTGTGTGTGTGTGTGTGCATATACATATATCTTTTATAACATTATAAATCTTTACTACCACTTATCAATTTAACACATCCTTGCTGAATAAAAGTATTAATTTCTTTTAAAAAAAAATAAGAAGAAAAAAAAACTTACTTTTGAACAGTAGTGTATATTGTTAGAAAATCTTAATTTTCTTTTTTTAATGCATTTATTCTTATTATTTTAAATAAATGTTATTTTTGGACGGTTAATTCATCAAAGAATCCTGAAAAAAATATCATAGGTTGTAAAAAAAATATTAAGAGGTTTATTTAAAACATTGCAACATTAATAATAAATCAGCATATTAGAATTGATTTCTGAAGGATCATCTGACACTGAAGACTGGAGTAATGATGCTGGAACAATTTTAAATTGTAATGATATTTCACAGAAAGTTTTTTCTGTATTTTGATAAAATAAATGTGGGCTTGATGAGCATAAGGAATTATAAGAATATTCAAAAACAAACTTTTGACTCTCTATACACCACCACAATGGATTTGAAATGAAATGAACAAGATGTGCTTTAACTGCAGACTTTTAAAAAGTAATGGGACAATTGGCTGCTCATATTCAGCCAAATGCTTCAGAACTCATTGGACGGCGCTTCACAGTGCAGATGGACAATGACCCAAAGCATACTGCGAAAGCAACCAATGAGTTTTTAAGGGAGAGAAGTGGAATGTTATGCAATGGCAGAGGTGGACAGTAACTAAGTACATTTACTTGAGTACTGTACTTAAGTACACTTTTTGAGTATCTGTACTTTACTGAAGTATTATTTTTTCTGGAAACTTATGACTTTTACTTCACTACATTTGAAAGACAAATATCGTACTTTTTACTCCACTACATTTTTATCAAGGTCGAAAGTCGTTTCTGTAGCAGCTCTAAAAGTCGCAGGACTTTTTTTAGTGTGGTTGTTTCAGACAGTCTGTCAGGAATCACTCTTATAGGGTCATATACATTTTCCCAACTTTTTTTGAACACTGATCAGTTCATAGCAAAATGGAAGAAGATGTGTGTGCACCCATAGCCATACTTTGAAAGTATCTTTCAGTTTAAAAAAAATCAAGATTAGTTTAGTTGGCATACACTTGGTGCATGTCTTATAAAATATTAAAAATGTAAATGTCTGGGAGAAAGAGAAGAGTAAAGTTGGGAGAATATCAGATGTGTATCAGTGTATTGGATCCGTGCGTTCGGCCTTAAAGAGACAGCAGCTTTGTAAAGAGCTTTGTAACTTTTATACAAGTATTTAAATGAGTTTAAGTTAGTCGTATGCTAGTACGTCAGATGGAGCATCATTGACTGGCTTAAACCATGTTATGGCATAATGTGCATTTATACAACAATAATAAAATAATGCATTGCCATAAAAAAGGAAATTTACTTTGATACTTAAGTACTTTTGAAAACGAATACTTCTGTACTTTTACTTGAGTAAAAATCTATTTTTACAACTTTCACTTGTAACAGAGTAATATTTGACCAGTAGTACTTTTACTTTTACTCAAGTAATAGAGTTGTGTACTTTATTCCACCTCTGTGCAATGGCCAAGTCAATGACCTGACCTGAATCTGATTGAGCATGCATTTCACTTGCTGAAGACAAGACTGAAGGGAAAATGCCTCAAGATCAAGCAGGAACTGAAGACAGTTGCAGTAGAGCCCTGGCAGAGCATCACCAGGGATGAAACCCAGCGTCTGGGACTCTGGGGATGTCAATGCATTCCAGACTTCAGGCTGTAATTGACTGCAAAGGATTTGCAACCAAGTATTGAAAAGTGAAATTAGGGGCCAAGCACCAAAGGTGCGGAGTCCCTCTTGAAATCGTTAGCATTCCTATTATTAATAATATTCTGCTACTTCTTTTTCTTCTGCTCTGGAAGTCTATGGAAGCCTATAGAACCGCTTGCGGGAAAGTTATGAAATTTGGTACACTGATAGAGGTCAGTACCAATAGTAACCACACCAAATTTGGAGTCTCTAAATCCTTTCCTCTAGTGCCACCAACTGTCCAAAGTTTTACTCATGTTTATGCTAATAACTTTTGAACCATAAGAGCTAGACACAAACATTTTTTCCTCTGATTCCTTGGCTCAAGCCGATTTGATTGCACCTTATGACGTCATTTTCCGAATTCAGTATCGAATTCAAGTTGATTCATCAAATCATTTTTGATAAACGCGCAAACAAATTTTACGTAGTGGTTGCAAAAACACACTAAAGTCTATATCTCCGCAACGCTTTATCATATTCAAAAAAAATTTGGTACACGTCATCACAAGTATGACCTGAGGACACATGCCGCGTTTCGGCGAAAGCACCACCTACTGATCCGGAGATACGAAAATTGTTGGCTTATGACTTCTGAACCGTTTATCCAAAAATCAATCAAATAAAATAACCTTGTTAGATTTGGGGTGTCATGCTGAATCGACTAATATCCAATTTTGACATGTCGGCCATTTTGGATGTTGGCCATTTTGAATTATGTGCTAAAAAGCTGTATTTTATGAACACATGAATGGATTGTTACGAAACTAGGTATGGGTCATCACCACTATGCCCTGAAGTAGCCTGAGAAGTTCCAAAACAGCGCCACCTAGTGGAGTTTTTTTTCTTCAAACGCTTATAACTTTGGGTGTGGTTAGCATATTTTGATGGGAGTAACTTTTTTGTCTCCTGAATCCTTACCGAGTCCAACGATACCAGATTTCCCAGGTTTCGATGTATAGTTTGTGCAGAGTTGTAATTAAGTGCTTACCAAACATTAGCTGATATTCTCATAACCGCTAGTCCAATCGAGGCGAAAACAGCGTCAGAATTTCGGAAACATAGGTTGATAGCTAAAAGTTAATGCCAAAACATTGATAGTAAGGGGTAGTAAAATCCAATCAAAGTCAGGTGTCAGTCATTTTTAATGTGTTTTTTTTTTCATTTAAATGTCTAACTCCAAAACGAAATGAGATATTTTCACCAAAATCCACATAGACATCTATGGGCTCACTCTGAGGACACACAATTTTTTTTAATGATTGTGCCTCTTGGTGGCACTATAATTAAACAAAACATGTAATTTTGGTAACACACTATACAACTCAATGTATTAATGTGGGGTTTCAACATTTTTGCTTAAAAAGTGTCTCCAAATGTCTCACTCATTTTTGTTAGCTTACTTGTTTGCTTTTGTTGCGCTTGGCCCCGGTAATGCGAAACAAAGCATTCAATATAAAGCAGCTATATTATGATTTATGATTGTGTCCCATTACTTTTGGTCCCTTAAAAAGTATGAGGCAGGTATACAAACTGTTGTAATTCCTACACCGTTCACCTGATTTAGATGTAAATACCCTCAAATTAAAGCTAAAAGTTGTTTGTTACATTTCAAATCCATTGTGGTGGTGTATAGAGCCAAAACGATTAGAATTGTGTCGATGTCCCAATATTTATGGATCTGTCTGTATATACTGCTCCGCGGATAACGGTTTAAATGAACAAACTTTGAGTGCTGATCAAGAGTTTTGTGCAAGCAATTTAAGGTCGCGAGACCTGCAACTCTTGTCCCAAATATAGCAGGCTTCATTCAGTGATTGAAACAAATATTATTAATATTAATTGAAGTTTTACAGCATATTGAGCGCTCTGAGCGAGCTCTGCTGTGCTAAACATGGAGCTTTTCCCTGGCATGGTAAATAATCACACCAGTGAAAGCAGTGCATTTATCCTTTAATCATGCAATATCTCTTCAGTCAGTACAGTAGCCTACATTTTAGTTATGTTTCTGTTTAATGTTAAATCAAATGAGGCATGGTATGCTAACTGTATTTTTGCATAGCTTACATATAACTTTATCTCGCGGGGTCGCAGCTCAACAATTTTATCTCCTACCGACCAAAATCCAACGTACTTCCAGACATGTCGAGTTGGGCTCTGCACTTTCTGCCATCTTCTCTGCAAGACGCGTCCACTTTCAGCAGTGACTCCTGTGACCTGTCCCTGAACCCCCATGTGCGCGCTCACTCGTGAAGCAGACAGCCACACCTCTACTACCACGGCGGGGGATTTGTTTCCGCTTTTTTTGTAATTTTTTTAAAATTAATTTTAATATTAATTTTCACCTTCGAAATTTGTTTTTTAAATTTCAAAATACAGAAAAAACTGTAATATTGTGAAATATTATTACAATTTAAAATAATGGTTTTCTATTTAAAAAAATTGTTCCAGCATCATTACTTCATATATTCACTTCATAAATTCAATTTAAATGTTAAAGTATATTAAAATAGAAAACCATTATTTTGAAGTGTAATAATATTTACTACTATTGCCATCAGTGTTGGGAAAGTCACTCTAGAAAAGTAATTAATTACTAGTTACTAATTACATCTTCAACAGTGTAATTCTATTACTGTACTAATTAATCTTTCTAAACAATATCGCATCCCATATCAACCTCAACTATATGAACAATACAATGATAGACATGGAACGGCTCTTTTAATTCTTTCAAATATATAATATAAAATTGCAGAAATTATTATTGACCAAACTGACCAAAATATTTAAATTTTAACATTAGACATTACATTTTAATGTTGAATCTACTATTTTATTCTTTTATATAGAATTGTTCAGGTCGATAAAGTATTTAATGCAATCACATCAGAAGTAGCGCTAATTATATTACAGAAAAGTTCAAACTAATTAATTACTTGAATTTTATAAGGGAAAAGTACTTAAATTACAGCAATTCATGACGTAGTAATGACGATTACACCTATCACTACTTGCCAGTCATTTTGTGTATCATGTATTTGACATTAGGAGGCGTGTAGAAAAAGTTGCACTTACTCCTGTTTGATCTCGCGGACTTTCTCCTGGAAATCCTCATCTTCTGGGTGATCCTGGGCGTTCTGCTTGGCCAACTGTAACTTCGCTGTCTAAAAAGAGGTTAATGTAGATAGACATTAATACAGTAAACAGTTACAGATTTGGTTAAATACTATTTTAGTTTTTTGCATAAAAATAGGAGCAAAATCATGCTAACTGGATGACACAAAAGTAATGCATGACTTAAATGTTTATTTACTACCCTAAGTAAATACACTTGACAGTGCACATCATAGAATGGTTTCTTATGCATATAAAATATCAATGCACTGACTGAAATGTTGCATCCCATGATGCAAAATGCACTCAACTTTCCATTTACAATGTGATTAATCAATTTCCAGCTATTTTATCAGACTGACAAAATAATCTGGAATTTAAAAGCACATTAGAATGCTTTATATATTGTTGATATGATAAAAGTGCCTACCAGCTCTAGCTTTTCTTTCTCTTTTATCTGCAGTTTGTCAATGTGCTCTGAAAGGTCTGGCCGGTCGAAGTCTTGGTGCAGTTGCTCTTTAATCTTCAGAACTTCTTTGGAAATGCCACAGAATGCTTTTGTTATCTCATTTACCAGCTGTTTGTAGTGCTCAAAGTCATAGTGTGGTCCCGTCCTTAAGTACGCCTCATGACCCCTGAGAACAACAACTGTATTACCTCAAAATACCTCAGACAGACAGAAAGATAGATAGATAGATAGATAGATAGATAGATAGATAGATAGATAGATAGATAGATAGATAGATAGACTTACTCCTCAAATAGTTTGTACGCCTCCACACGCTCAGCTTGAAGAACATAAAATCTTCTGACCAAATTTTTGAAGTCTGTAGGTGCCTTTAAAAAATGAAAGATGCATGATATTAAGTTAGGATAGACAACACACAAAACATCAAAGACTTTAAGAACAATATGAATCCCATATATTTATGTATGTGTGTATGATTAACTTATTCATAAACTGTTATTTAAACGGTAGGCTACTTCAAATCATAAATTATCCCCAAGGCAAATGTTCAAAACATATAATCCACAGTGATATAATAAGAAAGTATTTGTATATATTGTAGTATTATTTTTTGTTAATATGAACTTTACTACTATTTATGTAATATTTGTAACTTTTATTAGAATAAAATTGTTGAACATTTGTACTTCTGTATAGCATTAGCAATTTAGCGACTTTGTATACATTTTCTGGTAATTTCATATTCTTGAATCTAATTATATGAAACAGGCTGAATTTTTAGCATTAACTTACCATGATGCTGAAACTGTGCTTTCGGTGTTTTCGTTTCTTGGCTGATGTTTCTAATCACTCGCGACATGTGTGTCGTTTCGTGTAGTCACGCTGTAGCACTCACTTCCTGTTTAGGTTCGCGGACAACAACGTCATGTGACGTCACCGCGATGCGATGCTCGCGTACTGGCCAAACCTGAATAAAGATTAATTTGAGATATATATATATATATATATATATATATATATATATATATATATATATATATATATATATATATATATATATATATATATATATATAGTTTATTTTGACTAGTTATTTCTACACCCCTATTTATTTTTTCTTTCTGTCGTATTTTCTATTTGGCCCTTTTTAATTCTTGTGTTGTAGCTGCCATTTTGACTGTTAATATGCTATATTGTTAATATAATGGTTTATGCCTTTTAGCACAATTACTTAAAGGGATAGTTCACCCAAAATAAAAATAAAAATCTGTCATTATTTACTCGCCCCCAAGTCCCAAACCTGTATGAGTTTCTTTGTTATGTGGAGCATAAAAGAAGATATTTTGAAGAATGTTTGTAACAAAACAGTTAATGGGTCCTCATTGACTTCCATAGTATTTTTATTTTATTTTACTTTTTATCTAGCATTTGCTACTTTATATTATGCAATTCTGACTATATAACTTAAACTCTGGCCTTTATATAACGCAATTCTGAGATAAAAAGTCGCAATTAATATTTTATTTTTTAAAGCTTCCATAGTTTGGTTACAAACATTCTTCAAAAAAAGTATTTTATGTTCCATATAACAAAGAAATCCATACAGGTTTGGAGTAAATGATGACAGATTTTTGGGTGAACTATCCCTTTAAGTAACTGCGATAAAAATAACTGCTTCAATTTAAACAATAGCCTATATATTTATTCTCCATGATAAAGCAATGTAATGTTTGTTTACGCTATAACAGTTTTAATCGATTCACTTTTAACCGGTATAAACACAAACACAACATAAACCGGTATAATTTTACAATACAAATGCTCAATTTAAATGTGTAGTGCTAAAGCGCCACTAGGGGGTGCCAATGTCCTATATTTTTGCACCTAAATTGTGCATGAATTCACGTCAGGTTAAAGTTTTACATTTTGACTACTAACTTTTTTATGTACATAAATAATATTTAAGAAACGCCTCAGTTAAATAATATATTTTTTTATAGTTATATTGCACATGCATTAAATCATTCAATCTCATTCAATCGGACCTGTAAAGCTTCCAATCTGCGTTGTAGGCACAGTGCAGTCTTGTCTCTACTAGCTCAGAGGGGCTCTGTTAGACTTGTTCTGACACACCACTGAATGAGACAAAAGCCTGGAGAGTTCAAAGGGGCAAAAGCAGACTGCCCTGGTTACATTGGGCTGTGGAGCTCAGCTCAATGGCTCTGATGTGCATTAAATACCGCTCTACTCAAGGGGTGGGGTGGATGGAGATAAGTTTTAATGCTGAAATATGAGCAATCCGAACTAAGGCGGATAAATAAGGCACGCCAAGAGGGATTGTCTTTACGCGTGGAGAGGAGTTCAAAAATCAGTTGCCGGACACGACATTGGGAATTGGGATAAAAACTGTAGCACGCGCTGCACCGGAGACTAGTGCGTTCCCCTCGTGGATACTTCAGTTTGCACTCGAAATAGTAATTATATATTTGTGGAATATACGCAGGGGAGACGCATTACAAAACAAACGAGGGACAAAATGAGAGTGTTGCATGTGCACCACAACTCCTGGACTCTGTGGACTGTGTTCATGTGTGTTATGAGTGGAGTTCATTCACAAGAAAGACAGTAAGTATGTTTGTAATGCTGTTTAACGCATGCTATAACCCGCTTTTTCATTTCAAGCATGCATATTTTGATTAGACTTCAGTCAGGTTCAGCCAGAAATGTTTGTGCATCAACCAAAAATAAACTCAGCAGCACAGCTGTTTAATGTGTGTGGACGTAACAAATTACATGTAATCCGTTACAAAAATGTTCACGGTAAGCATAGTTGTTATCAAAATAGCATAGTCACTGTAGCCTATGTAGTGGTAATACTGTAACACACACTGTGTAAACTAACATGGGATCCTCTTCAAGGAAGCTTTATTGGCTAACACTTTATTTTAGTGTCCGTTACACGTTACATGTACTTACAATAGTAATAACAGTAAATTATGTATAATTACATGCAATTAACACTCAACTAAAACCCTATAGTAAATATATGTTAATTAATATTACTGAGTACTTAAATATTTTATTACACTGTAATAATGACACTCTAAAATAAAGCCTAACTGAGTTTTGTTGTAACAGTAACTGATGTTTTGATCAAGAAGCTACTCGGCTTCAATGTTGCTATGTTGTAATGATTTTTACATCAGACCATTATTCTACTCAGATTCTTTCAACTTTCAGAACCCACTTCACTTTACCAAGGCCTTTTCTTATCAGGACACATTTTTACTGTATGGTTCTTGGGTTTACTGATAATGCTGATGATGTTACGCTGATTTTGCCAAGTTGGTTCATTCTTATTGGTCCTGGAACCAGATGTCTGTAACAACCCCTATATATATTCTCAAGCCCCAAGCATAATTCTAACCCTAAACCTAATGTCAAACGTTTGCTTGACGAGAATGTTGTCGTGTTAATTGACCCAGAAACTACAGAAGTCCGCAAACTTCTTCATCCTTCATACCAGAGTTGGGTAGAGCTCAGTGCCAGTGTCCGTACCTGTTACACATGGTCGTGCCAAGTATTTCGAACACCAGAGAAAGAGGTCAATAACCAGCTTGACCTCTTTGACAAAGAGCTACATTCTCTTGAGTCAGCCTGTGGCTGTTCTTTCCTTCAACAAGAGAGTGCTATCATGTAAACACTGAATATTTCTATGCCCACCGCACACACGAGACCATTGTAAGATAGGAAGGTGAGGATCAAATGCAGTCAATTCCGCATAGATGCCTTGGAAGGGATTTTCTCATGCCTTGAGACTTAAATTGCCTCTGGCCTTGCTGAACCGTAATGCCAATCACCTGATATCTCACACTCAGGCAGGCTATTAAACTCAAGGACACTGAGTTTCCCGGGTTTATTTGGGCATGTAATGGGTCAGAGAGTCACCTTCCAAATGTTTCTCATCGTTTAAGGTCACTGGAACCATAATTGTAACTGGATTTTTGCAGTTGTCTAGACAACTTGGATTCCGAAGAGGCGGAAAACACCTGAAGAATTAGGTTAATGTCACTTAATTGTATAATAATATTGCCCTAACCTTTGAGAAAGCCCTATTAGATTGTATTACATTGACCCCCAAAATTGGGTTTGTCCAGCCCTGTGAATTTTTCCTTCTAAGAGAACACACCAAACATGGAAAGAAATGGTCTAATGATCATTGCAGAGATTGAAAACAAAATGTGTCTGGAAATAACTCTATTACTGCTTTCAGAGGCAAGAATCAGGGGTGGGTACGTAATTTTATTTCACAATAAAGATATATAATACCATATAGTAATGTTTTTATGATATCAAAAATTTGATATTGAAATTTCATAAATCACCATTTTCAAAGAAAAAAGTAAAAAAAACTCAAGCTTACTAAAGTAAAACCATGATAAAAAAAGAGCAAAATAGATCAAAACAAATAAAATGGACCTGAAAAACTACATAAATGTATATAGTAATCAAACGTATAAAAGCACTGAATTTTCTTTAGTGTGCTTCCTATTAAAGTTACAAAAGTGATTCAGTCAAGAGCAGTGAGAGATTTTCTCTTTTTTTGTTGTTGTTTGATTAGCATTAATAATGACAGCGGTTCATTTGGACAGTTGCTTTAAAGGGGTGGTAAAACACATTCTTTCGAATGCTTCGTTTAAAAAAAAAAAATACACCTTTATTCTACACTGCTCTGTCCCTCCTTATAAAAACGGTCTGATTGTTTCTGGGTTCTATGAAGCCAGTCACTCAAAAATACGCAGTGGGCTCAGATTGGTTAGCTGGCCCAGTGTGTTGTGATTTGCTAACCGCCTAGTGCACATTGTTCGATATCTTTAAAACGATTATAGCCAAATATCTGTTGCAAGAAATATTTACCCAAAACTTTGGCTTTACTATAGTAGCCAAATCAAACACAGAACCATGTTTAGCATGCCTGTAGATAAACAATACATAAAAGCTCTAATCAAAGAATAATTTCAAGTTCGCTGTTGAGATTTTAAAAAGCTTGTAACGTTAGGTGTTTGTCAGATAATGTTAAGTATGAATGAGCATTTAACAAACTGGTTTGCAGAGCCAAACACATTGTCATTTGTCTACTTCCTTACTACAACGTACAATTAACAATACAAACTATTACAGGAAAACACATTGACGAAAAATAAATCATACTTACAGGTTGTGGGCCGTTTTTAAATTTGAAACTGCTCCATCTTTCAGGACAAGCCGTTGTGCAAATCCTGCATTGAACTTGTGATGAATGCGGATTGCGGAAGCTTTCCTCCGTAAAAATGTGCAGCACAGAGTGAGATTTGGGTAATAATTATGAGGGACCGAGTTAAAATAAAATGTAACCATTGATGCCTACCTCCCCTGTACCTAGGAAGGTTGAAAAAAGTGAACCTGCAATCCGGATGAAAATAACAGCGTTTCGTCGGTATTGCGGCAACAACACTCCAGCCAACTAATTATACCACAACAAATGTATGTAAATTTTGAGGCTGGTGATGTCAGCAACCTTGGAGGAATGTCTGTAGTTCCCGACCGGTCGTTTGCTATAGTCCTTAGAAATTGATTTCTTTAAACGCAAATATCTCCCTTTGCTTTAAACTTTGAACGTTGTAACTTTGCAGGTGTTGTTCATGCTCAAACAGCAACACTACACACTAGCTAAAGTTAAAAAAGTGAAATAGTATTTTACCACCCCTTTAAGAGTGACTGCACGGATCCAATATACTGCATTTTCTTTCTCAACTGTTTACATTCACTTAAGACATAAATTACCGTGTTTACTTGCAAAGACCTGGTCACTTTGACACATAGGTATATGTATTTAACCGTTCAAGCCCAATTAGTTGACAAAAAGCACTTCATTCAGTTCTTGCGAGCTTTATAAGCAGCGGCATCATGTGTGTGCGTCTCCCAGAGTGTGTCCACCAAAGGTTTTTTTTTCAATGAGAGCGTTGCATTTTTAAAACGGTATGAGCATAACAAGGCACTGGGCATCTATTTCACACTCAAGCGCTGAGCGCTCAGTGTTTTTTATTGGTTGCCGAGAGTTGAAGGATGTTCAACTTTGATTAAAACACAGCGCTCAACACAACTAACTTTAAACCCAGCCATCCAATCACAGTGGAGGAGGGGCGGGACACGGCCTAAGAAACAGACTCTCTGACAACCAGTGTTGCCAGGTCCTACTTTTAAGTTGTTGCCGCGGGTAAATGTTTTTTTCTGCAAGTTTTAAAAATTCACCCGTCCGTACTATTTTGCCGTACAATTTTGCACAGTGTGTACCACATGAGTGTGTAAAATAGCTTTCTGTTTAATAGTAATAAATGCAGTGCTCACTTGTTAAGCTCAAATAGTAACTTAATAAAACTAAAAACTGAGGGAAGAAACGCTGAAGTGACTTTAACTGGAAGAATCCATTCTCTAGCCGCTAAGTGTACTGTACATTGTTTGTACATTTGCTATTGCAGTGCTCTATGGGATTAAATAAGTGTACTCAATAATGTTAACTTTGGTTTCAGACACCACTACAAATGTTTATCCCACAAACAGGGGTCGATTTCCGATACAGCCCAGGTCAGGGTCCTGCAAGTTTCCTTTGGAGACCCTTGCTGTCGCATTGCGGTGGACTTCTTATTGTAATTTTAACCTATTTGGCAAATTGAGAAACATTTGGTAGACTAAATTGAGTAGTTGATGACCCTAATGATCAGCCCTGGTGACGAATATTCACATTACGGTCAGAAATGTGTTATTTCGAGATCAAACATAAGGCTCCCTCATTCTCATAACACCCAACTTGGCCAACAAAGAATCTCAAAACACTTGCCAGTTTGTGTTTTAACATGATATTTGTTTTGCTTTCCCAAGGGGTGAGGTTCGGCAGGAAAGGTGCTTGTTTGTTTGATTTATGTGCCCTATGATGTGAGATTTAGAAGTACGTTCTAGACAAAACAAAGTGTTATGATAATTGCTACCTGGGGTCTTGTGATGTAAACACACACAGCCAGTGCTCTGTACTCCCCGTCCTTTGATTCACAGGGGTTACCTGATTGCCGCGCCATCGGTGTTCCGTGCCGGTGTGGAAGAGGCCGTGAGCGTGACCATCTTCAATGCCGTAGAGGACACAAAAGTGCAACTGCAGCTCAGCGTCAAGGGCGAGATTGTGGCACATAGCCATGGCACTGTACGAGGTGAGTGTTACGTAGGGGAATTTACTTCATTGGTCAAGTCATCATCTAAAAGTAATGTCTGCGGTGCCAGGAGCTCCTCTTAAATATGTCATTTAAATTTTGATAACTAAAGTATAGTTTTCACTACAAATAGCTAAAGAGGTATGGTGTCAAAAAAAAAAAAAAAAAAAAACCACATACCAAGAGCTTCTTTTGCAATATCTTGGCCCACCAAAGGTGAATTCCCTTCGTTTGTGTGTTACACATTAATAACGCAAGTCTCTTTTTCATTTGTGACCAATTAAATATGGCACACATTCTACATGAATGAACATGATAGATTTAATGAAGGCTTTGATCAGTAAAGACCCTTTTATCTCAAAAAGTTAATGTTTTAATTCAGGAATCCTGGTGCTTGTGCAGTTTTCTCTTTACATGTAATTACTTTTTTTTTTCCTTCTCATTTCAGATAAAGCCACAATCAAAATAAAGGTGAGCCAATCACATCATCAGCCAGTTCTCCTTAGTGTGAGCATTAATAAACAGTGTTGAGGACAAGTAACTTTTCAACACTGCAAAAATGCTTTTCTTACTTAGTATTTTTTACTTGTTTCCAGTTCAAATATCTACAAATTCTTAAACCAAGATTATTCTACTAGATGAGATAAGATATTTTATCTTCTTTTTGATGGAAAAAAATAATCTAAAAAATAATAAATACAAGAAAGAAGATTTCAAACATAAGATTATTTTTCTCACCCCATTGGCAGATAATTTTGCTTGTTTCATGCAAAAACTCATCACTTCATTTGGATTTTATTTTACAGAAAACAGGAAAACATATCTTGTCATTTTACTAAAGGCATCTTGATTTAAGAATTTTTAGATATTTGGACTGGAAACAAGAAAAAAATACTAAATAAGAAAATTATTTTTTTGCAGTAAAGTAACTAATAACATTACTTCTAAAATTAATAATATAATATCTGTTAACGCAAGTTACTTTGTTTTCCCATTTATTGACTGACAGCTCTCTTGTCCTAGTTATGAGAAAAATCGTAAGTGCAAATTGTGTGAACATGATGGTTATTGTAGTTCTTGACTAAATGTGAGCATACATTTACTCATCTCACTAACAAAAAAAGAATCAGTATTCCTCAAAATGAATAAAATCAGTAAAATGTAAAATAAGAATAATATGCAAACCTCCAATAATTAAATATGTTAAATAAAACAAAATATCTTATGCATTTAATCTCACTTTATTGACCAATGTACTTACTGCTGACCTTTAATTATTCAGTTAAACCATAAGCAAAACATTTTATTGGTGAAGTGTTAAACTTTTTTTTTCCTGAATCCTATTTTTTGGTGGTCCAGAATGGCAGCACAGCTGAAAGGTTTGTTTGACATTTATGCCTAATAACCACAATGTTCCCAGGTGCCATCAGATCTCAGAGGCCAGGCACATCTAAAGGTTTGGGGGAACCGTCAGCTCAATGAGGGTGGCTACATCTTCCACAACCACACCACTGTGACGGTGGACAGCAAAGGCTCAACTCTTTTCATCCAGACCGACAAACCAGTTTATAAGCCCCAGCAGAAAGGTCTCTCTCCATTCACCTAACACGAATGGGTTACTTATGAAACTTAACTGTGTTTGTAATGCTAAATGTCTCAATGTGTCTTTCTCTCCCCTCTAGTTCTTATAAATGTATATGCCGTCACGCCAAACCTAAGGCCAACCAGTGAAAAGGTAAAGTCCTGAAATGACACGCTAAAATGCTTAATTATGTTTGTAGATTAGCATTGTCCTATTAAGCACTAGCAACATTAATTTATCGCTTAAAGCTAATCCTGCTAACATGTCTAGAAATGGGCAAAAGGTTGCTTAGCAGTATGTCACGCATACACGAAAAACACGCAAATTACAGAAACAGATTCACCTGAGCCAACTTGAAATCAAGCTTTTTTCCAAAAGCGACTCCAGCTATAGTGTGTGGACAGCATCTTTAAAAAAAAAATGGCCTGCTAAAGTGTGGCCACTGGCAAATCTTCTCTCAGATGCAGGATTGATTGAAATCTTGATGTTGCTAAGTAAAATGTAGCTATACATGTGTCATCTTCATCCCTCTAATCACTTACTTGTTTTTATTTTACAGATTGACGCTTACATAGTGGTGAGTGGAGGCCGTGGGGTGGACACTGCTGTGGTTGGTTTGTTTCTTTCCCAGCAGGGTCCATGTTGCACAGCTATAGAGCTTGACAACTGGTCGCTGGTGTTGGGTTCGACCCTGGAGCAGACGCTTGTGGGCGACTAGGGAGATAAAAGGGAGCGAGTCTTCCCGGGGCATTGCCCCCCACTGCTCTGCGCTTAGCTTCCATCTTTTCCCCACATGCTGCTTGGTCTTTGAAGCGTCTCTGGGGCAAACACTGTTGCTCAGTTCCAGAAAATTCTTCTGAAAGCTGTGCAAATGGCCAAAGGGGGAGCAGAAAAAATGTTTGCTATGTATACGATGTTTCATGTTTATGTTAGTTTGGCACCGTCGGCCTCTGGCTCTCGCTGGAGGAAGTGTCAGTTAGGGTGTGTGTAGTTTTGTCTTGATTGACGGGCACCTGGAGTGTTGGCCCTTTGAGTCAGGGCAAGGTCAGTTTGTTTAAAAGCATCATTGGATTTGAAACATGTTTTCGTAAGCTTGATTCTTTGCTGCCTTTTTACGAGTGCAAAGCGGCCTCTAGATTTAGGCCAAGCAAAAAAGTAAGAATGTGACTATTTTTACCACATACTGTTTAAGATTATCACTTTGTTTACCAAGGACCCCAGAGGATCCCGCATAGTCCATTGGAAAGATCTGAAGTCTGTTTGTTGTGGTAAGAACTCTTACTGTCTTGTTCCTATGGCTGTAATCAGGATTTTGTATTTTGTAATCATGTTGGAATCATTGCATCACACTGTACAACTGTAGTGTTTGACAGTCACAATGATATATAATAAGATTTGATGGTTATGATATATTTATAACGCTGATATTTTCATGTCACTATTAGGAATTGTCAATATGAGCTTTCCATTAGCAGACCAACCGGTTTTCGGGGAATGGTTAGTTTTCGTGGAAATGCAAGGCCACACGTACAACAAGTCGTTTGAAGTGCAAAAGTATGGTAAGCAGTGTTGATTGATCCTTTTATAAGAACTGATTTAGATTATTGTAACAACATGCTACACGTAACACAACATTATAGGCTCTAAAAGATGAAAAATCAATTACATTCTATAAACCATGAATTCAAAAAATGATATTATTTAGCTATTTCAGTCTAAATAAAATGGACAGAGATTAATTGATTTTGGTCTTTCTTCCTCTTGAACAGTCATGCCCAAGTTTGAGCTCATCATTGAACCTCCTTCCTACATTCGAGACCTCAATTCATGTGAACAGGTCACAGTTAAGGCAAGGTAAGAGGAAGAATCTGCATCTTAAACAAGTAATTTTGCCATGGCTTTCAATATCTCAATCACCCTGCCTTCTTCCAGGTACACCTTTGGTAAGCCAGTGTCAGGCAAATTAACTGTTAATATGACGGTTAATGGAATAGGTTACTACAGACATGAAGTTGGCCACCCGGTGGTGAAATCAATGGAGGTGAGTGCATAAAATATTTCCCTGATGAAAAGACCAGCATCCTTAACTTGCCCAAATAGTAAAACTTATTTGGTTGACCACCATCAACAGCAAAGTTTTGCTAGCATAGCTGCACTGGTCTACCAGGGCCTTGTCCCAAATGCAAGTTGACACTTAACATAGGACTTTAGAGTAGTTGTCCACTATGAAGTCCAAACCAGTGCAAGCTCAGCAAAATTGCACATTGCTCGTGTATGTTTTCTGCAAAGGCGTACTCTATAGAGACTCCTTGGGACAGATTTCACTCTTGTGGACCTAATAGACAAGACTGCGAGTCTAAACCCAAAGCATCAGTTGGGATAGGGCTAGGTAGACCAGTACCTAACCAGCATTAACTAACTTTTTCAAGCTAGTCTTTTCAACTGAGTCCAAAAGACCAAAAGTAGCAACTTTCTGTAACAAGTTTCTTTTCTTCTACATAGATCAAAGGCTCAGCCACTTTTAGCCTCTGCGTGAAAGACATGATGCCCTTAGAAGTTACAGATCATTTCCGAGGTGCAGTGAACATGTGGGTGACAGTGAGCAGTGTGGACGGTGGGCGGCAGACCATGTTTGACGATTCAACGCCAGTCCACAAGCAGCTCATTGACATCAAGTACTCCAAAGATACTCGAAAGCAGTTCAAACCTGGTCTGCCCTACAAGGGGATGGTGAGTGGTGGATCAGTGTTCTGTTGGAAAGCAGATTATGTGTCCTTTTTACTAATCAATCCTAATTTGGAATGATCATTTTTCACCACTGACCCTAGATTGAGGTGACCTATCCGGATGGAAGCCCAGCCGAAGGAGTGCAAGTGCGGGTTAAGGCTGAACTCACCCCGAAGGACAATGTCTACACCAGCGAACTAGTCTCACGCAATGGCAAAGCCACTTTCGAGATCCCCTCCATCCCAACGGCTGCCCAGTACGTCTGGCTGGAGGTCAGTGGGAGGGATTTGGAGATGTAGTGGAAGCTTCTTCAAGGGGTGGGTTAACCTAGTGCAGGGGTAGCCACCTGATGAGCTACCTTGCTGCAGACTTCGGTACCAACCCTGCTCCAGCAGACCTGTCACAGCCTGTGACTGTCGAGTAACCTTGAACACCTTTAATAGCTAATGTAGGTGTATATGATTACATCTGGAGCTAAACTCAGCAGGATGTTAGCGCTCCAGGAGCAGGGTTGGCTACTCCTGACCTAGTGATTAAGGGGTTATGATGGTACTAACCCAGAAAAGTTGTAGGTTCAAACCCAGTGCATGACTAGAACCATTGTTTAGCAAGGCACTTGACTTCCAGATTGCTCAATTGCCAAGCTGCATTTCCACCTCAGGAACCAGGAACTTAAAGGCTGCAACATATCCGCAAGAACAGAGAAAAAGTTCTCGCTCTCCTGGTTTGGGAGTTCTCGCAGCTTGTTCTCGACACATCGCCTGAGCAGAACTTTTTTCTTGCGGGTGTCCGAGGACTGTTGGTCAGAGTGATTGGTCAGAGATTTAAAGCGGGCGTGGTTAATGTGGAGAAACGCAGATGATCGGCACCTGCTTTTCTCATGAAGTATCGAATGTACTGCCTGAACGAACTTTGTTCTTATTCTTGCCACCTCGAGAAAACGAACAAATGTCTTTGTTCTTGCAGAGTTTGTTCCAAGCTTTAGGGTGGTGTGTTTCGACCACAGGGACCAGGGTCTAAATCAGGGGTGGAGAACGTTGATCCAGAAGGACCACTCTCTTGCAGAGTTTAGCTCCAACCCTAATCAATCACATATGAAACTAATCAAGGTCTTCAGGATTACTAGAGTTACAGGCAGGTGAGTGTTTTTTTCATGGTTGGATCTAAACTCTGCAAGTGAGTGGCCCTCCAGGATCAACGTTCCCCACCCCTGGTCTAAATGAAATTCCAGGTGAAAATTTTCCCCTCAGAAAGTGCCAGCTCACTAGGTACTTTTTCAAAGATCAGGAATTTCAGAGGTGGGACTTGGCCACTGAACATGCTGATTGGTTGAGTTTACACAGCATTTTATTTCAACCACCATTTTTAAAAGTCTGTTGTGGTATAAGCAGTAAGAGTTGTTTGCTATTAGAATCAACAATGTAGTTTAAAAATTCCAACATATTGGCCCGACGTCAAGGTTCAGGCTTTTTAAGCTTATATGCGGAGAACAAAATCCAGTGGGAAGTATAAAGTCCTACGTCACCAGACTAATTTGCGTAATATTCACGGTACTTTAGACCACAACTGAAACACAGACAGCAAAAAATCTGGGGGAAGAAGGTTCCTCGGACAAATTGTTCTGTGTAATTTCGGTGGATATCTGGCTTATGCCTCTAATGTCACTTTCACACTAGGAGTTTTGGTCTAAACCTTGGATTTAATGACCATAAAGGTTTATTTAGTGAGAAAGCTGTCTTTCAGCTGAATATCAAAGAGCCACACTAAACTGAATTACTCTTCTCTTTGATCGCAGTCAAAAGTGACTGCCATTGATGGCAGGCCAGCAGGAGACCAGTATCTCCCCAACTATCTGTCCATCAGTAGCTGGTATTCTCCGAGCAAGTGCCACATCCAGCTCCAAAGTCCCCGTGCTCCTCTTGTGGTAAGAGATTGACAGTATGATTAGTGGTGATTGCTAAGATATTCAAACATATTTTATTTCTTTAAACCACCTTTAATCGTGTCTAGATTGGAAAAGAAGCAGACATCTCCTTGAAATCCACCTGTCCCTGTAACTTCACCTTGCACTATGAGATCGCCTCTCGAGGGAATATCGTGCAGTCGGGTCAGAGGCCTACCAAGAGCATGGCCCAACGTAAAAAGAGAGCTACCATAACCTTTGACACAAACATTCACTCCACTGCCAAACCACCACAAGACTCAGGTCAGTTTTATTGCAATAATTGCAATAAGCCTTTGTTGAATTTATTAACTTGACTGAGCCTTTTTGGTTCCTTTAGATCCTTTTAATGAAAATTACATTTCTAAAAATGTTTGTTGTTCTTTTAAAAGCTAATTTCATAGCTAAAAATTCTATGTATAATTTATACATGTATTAATTTTATATAAATTAATATTTCCACTTTTTTGCATGATTTTCACAACTTGTGTGTGGAAATCAGCTTTTGATTAAAATATTTATTTCACCTTTTTGATTTGACATAATTTTTAACAAGTAATTCTTAATAATTTTGTAATGGACTGTTACTTTCCATTTCTTTCTGTTTTCTGTTCTGTTTACTAAGAATTATGTTGCTCTTTTCCTGACAAAATGTTTTGAAGCTTACTTTAAGGCACTATTCTTCCTCTCTTTTTTTGCTCCCATTTTTTTCTGTCCATCTTTATGTCCTCTGTCTGTCTAGACTCTGGTGTGTCCTCTTCTCAGGCGGAAACAGACAGCTGTGTGTCGTTTCTACATTTCAATGTGACTCCTGCCATGGCTCCTCTCAGTCGCCTACTGGTCTACTATGTTCGGGAAAATGGAGAGGGTGTTAGTGACAGTCTGCAACTTCCTGTGCAGCCCCGCTTTGAAAATGAGGTGGGTTGAGTCAATCATTAATTGTTATTCCTGGACAGTTCACCCAAAAAAGTTATCTTATTATTCACTCGCCCTCATATCGTTCCGAACCCATATGACTTTCTTGTCTTTAGGTCTCTGTGTCTTTGTCCACAAATGAGTCGATGCCCGGCAGTCCGGTCAGTCTGAAGGTCAAAGCAGAGAGTGGCTCATGTGTTTGTGTAGCCTCTGTGGACAAAAGCATGTACCTTCTTAAACCAGGCTTTCAGCTCACACCTGAGAAGGTAAGTCCTCATCTGAACCTTCAAATATACCACGGATAGCTTTGAAGTTGTCTTAACCGGGTTTGCTGGGTTTATTGGTTTGCAGGTGTTCAAGGAAATGGCTGACTTTGATGTATCTGATGCCTTTGGGATACCCAAAGATGAGGGACATTTTTGGTGGCCCGGCTTGTCATCACGAAGACGACGATCTTCTGTGTTTCCATGGCATTGGGACATCACTAAAGATGCCCGTTTTGCTTTTACGGTGAGGGCATTGCTTTCTCCACTCCAAATATAAACCCTTATGTCAGATATCAAATGCTAATATGTCCATGTGTGTGGACAACTGTGTTGTAGGAGACGGGGCTGGTGGTAATGACGGATATGGTGAGTCTCAATCACAGGCAGAGTGGAGGGATGTACACAGACGAGGCTGTGCCTGCTTTCCAACCACACACCTCCACCCTGGTGGCAGCAATGCACTCCCGATCTGGGACACGGTACACATGCTCACAGTGTCTGAAATTATAAGGTTAATCTCACATTCAGTTGTCTCTAAGATCAGTAAGAGAATTGTTTCTTATGTCAGTGTGTGTTTTTCAGGGCAGAGAACCGCAGACGTACATTCTTCCCAGAAACATGGATATGGCACTGCTTTAACATAAGGTTGTAAAATATTACTTTGGTTAACTCTAATTTTTTATTTTAGATACATAAAGAGAAACATACTAAGTAAAACACAAATGAAGATACTGTAAATTAAATCAGAGAGATTTCTGTCCCTGTTGACAGCCACACAGCTACCACTTTTACACTTTTAAAAGTTCATGAGATCATAAAGCTAATCCATGTGAATTGAGCGGTTTAGTCCAAATTTTCTGAAGAGACACTGTGGCAAGCAGTCAAGGCCGAGGGACCATGACAGAATGGCATCAAAGTAACACCGTTCTTTTTTAATGGGAAGGAGGAGGTGGCAACCAGCAAACCTTCAACAAACTTTAATAAATAAATAAACAATCGGAAAGTAAAAGCGGCAGCTTCCTCACGGACGACTGCCACGCACACACATACTAAAATGTAAACAAAACACAACATAAAGTCCAGGCTGGGTCCTCTCTCATCCTTCACTGTCGTCGCTCATCTTTTATCATCTGAGCTCCTCCGTGAGACAGGAGACCAATAAGGCACACAGCTGGTGCCCACTATCACGTCCCGTTCTCACAGTCCCTCGTACTCAACTGCTTGCCACAGACATGATCACCTTATATGATGAATAGATATAATTAAGGATTTTACAGCATATTAACATTAATTCATCAACACACACATCAGATATGGTAGCTCAAGCATGTTCGCTTGATGTGTGAGAACCAATTAGGCTCATTCTTGTGTTACGCAGCAAGAACCAATGAGATTCATTCTTGTGTTACGCAGCTAGAACCAATGAGGTCCATTTTCGTGGTCATGCTGCATTGTTGAGTTTCAACAAGAATCAATGAGGTTCATTCTTGTGTGTTACGATGCACGTTTGAGGGTCAACAAAAACCAATGAGGTTTGTTCTCGCATGCCAAGCAAGTATGGTTGAGTATGTTTATAACTTGCAATGTTTATATGTGAATAAAAGACTAAATTCAATCTGTTTATCATATAAAATGATCCAGTCTCTTCAGAAAATGTAGACTAAACTGCTTGATTCATATGGATTAGTTGTACCCAGGACACTTGTATATACACATACAGTTTTTGCTAATTGTACATTTTATTTACAGCAGTGTTACTGGGGAGGCCGAGTTACGTTTGGATGTCCCTGATTCCATCACCACATGGATGACAAGTGCTATTGGTCTGTCTGCGGAGAAGGGGTTGAGTCTGGCCCAGACTGCTGAACTGCGTACATTTAAGCCCTTCTTCATCGACTTCACCCTGCCGTACAGTGTTGTCCGTGGTGAACAAACCAAAGTCCCACTGACAGTGTATAACTACCTTCCTACATGTGCCGAGGTGTGTGTGTGCATATGCTTTTACACAGATCTTGGTAAAACCGATCAATATTTTCGACAATAATAACAGATAACAGAAAAACACAAGTTATCATAGAGAATTAGGGCCAATAAGGAGCCACCAAAAACACTCTAGCAGCTACAAAACAACAACCACTAAGAACATCTAAGCAACTGAATAGCAACACTTTGGCATCATGGCAACACAGACAAGAACCATTTCATGACTTTGATACACTACCATGGTTTCTGCCTTCATATCATGTGGCTTCAAATATTATTTAGTATCAGCTTATTTTTGACTTGAGGTATGTGCAGAAAAAAGATTTGCAGCAGTTTTTGGCGCTGAGGGGTTTAGAGTTGAATCCTTGAGGAACGATGGGAGGCCATGAGTTAGGCAGCATGGAAAATGTGCAATGCACCTAAAAAATTCTCTAGAATCCTTCAGGAGCCCTTGGGAGTTCATGCCGTATTTTTGAAAATGCGGGCAGCATGTGTTTGCGCAATATGGAGAAACTCCATGACTTGTTCCTATGCTCATTCTCCGTAGGTCCATGTGAAAGTGTCAGTGCCCAAAGGGATCAAGTTTGTGGGTCACCCCGGCAAACATCATCTTACCCGGAAAAAGTGTGTGGCGCCTGGGGAGGCCACGCCCACTTTTATAGTTCTGCTCTTTTCTGAACTGATATCTGCCAACATCACAGGTTAGTCCATTAAAGTAAACCAACTACTTTACAGAAACACTATGTGATCTGATCACAAGAATCAACTTGATGATTTTTTAAAACAGGTTAAGACACGTTTCTGACTTCATATTATTAGGGCCCAAGCCCTGAAAGGGCGCAGAGCCCTATTGTTCTTCTAAGGATTATTATTATTATTATTATTATTATTATTATTTTAACCCGACTATTTGGGCATTTTGGGGGCCCTTCCCATGCTCGAAAACTCTTGAAACTTTGCACACGCATCAGAATGCGCGGCCATCAGGGCCGGGCTGAGGCTGGGACCCGGGCGTGGCAGGGGGGCTCGACAGCGCCCCCTAAAGTGGGGTCTGAAAACGGGCTCTATAAATCAAACACACTTGCACGTACATATATGAAACTCGGTACACATATAGAGTTCATCGGGCCGAACAACTTTCGTGCTCTAAGTTATGTGTCAGCCCAACAGGAAGTGAGCTATTATGGGTTGTTCGGAAAACGCATGCTCTGGAATTTGCGATACTCCTCCTAGACGATTCACCCGATCAGCACCAAACTCGGTCAGCATGAAGTCAAGACACTGAGGATGCCAAATTGCGAGCGACTTTTTGATATCTCAAACGGTTTGGCCGTGGCGAAGAGACGAATTTATGGCGAGAAAAGGGAAACAGGAAGTGTGTTATAACTTTTGCATACATTAATTCATTTTGATGAAACTTCAGCTGTGTGTTCGTTGTAAGAGGCCGATCACATGGATATGACTTTTGTGAGTCAAAGTTATAGCGCCACCAACTGGCAGCAGGAAGTATGTCACTTTTGTCCAAAGTGGGGGGGTTAGTTTTATCTACATTCACCAAACTCGGTATATATATTGTACATTTCGAGCCGGACAACTTTCTAATTTACAGTCATTAGTTCTGACCAACAGGAAGTCAGATAATTTGGTTGGAAGATAACAAGAAGTGGCAAAGCGAGCTCTGAGTTTTTACCTTCTCCTCAAAAGCGATTCATTCAATCTCCTCCAAACTCGGACAACATGAAGTAAATATACAGAAGATGCTAAAATGCGAACGGTTATTGGATATCTCAAACGGTGGTCCCGTAGCAAAAGCCTAAAAAACACAAAATAAGAACACAAGTGCCTGGTTCATAAATAAGGCTATACTCCCACCTGCTGGTTATTCTATATATCACACTGGCTGTTTTTCTGTTTTTTTTTTTTCCTGTTTTTTCAACACTTATACTCTCCCTTAAATGACCAGTAGAGGGCAATATTGTATAAGTTTTCAAGCAAAAAACCTTGCCTGTGTGTGTGTGTGTGTGTGTGAATGGTTTTCTAGCCTGGTGGGGACTTAAACCTGAATGCACACAGACTCATGGGGACTTCCCAATGGGTACAAAAGCTTATAAATCAGACAGAATGAGTTCTTTTGAGGAAAGTTTTGTGTGATGGGTAGGTTTAGGGGCAGGAGCAGTGTAGGATGACAGAATATATGGTTTGTACAGCATAAAAACCATTACGTCTATGAGTCCCCAGAAAGATAGTGAACCAGACATGAGTGTGTGTGTATGTGTGTGTGTTTGTGGGTGGGTGTGTGTGTTGTGGATGGGGGATGGTGGATGGGCTTAACTGATAAGAGTTGCCTGCAGCATACTTCAGCATTACTACTGTGTGTGTGTGTGTGTGTGTGTGTGTGTGTGTGTGTGTGTGTGTGTGTGTGTGTGTGTGTGTGTGTGTGTGTGTGTGTGTGTGTGTGTGTGTGTGTGTGTTCTTTTTTCTAGCCTGGTGGGGACTTCAACCTGAATGCACACAGACTCATGGGGACACGTGTCACTGATTTCTACAGTGTGTGTGTGTGTGTGTGTGTGTGTGTGTGTGTGTGTGTGTGTGACTTTACTATTATTGTTTTGCTGAAAATCATGTTTAATCTAAATCTCACTTTGCCTCTCTCTCTCTCTCTCTCTCTCTCTCTCTCTCTCTCTCTCTCTCTCTCTCTCTCTCTCTCTCTCTCTCTCTCTCTCTCTCTCTCTCTCTCTCTCTCTCTCTCTCTCTGTATGTGTGTGTGTGTGTGTGTGTGTGTTTGTAGGGGGATGGTGCCAGCTTCATTTTGATTGTGAAAAGATTAGCTCATTGCTGTGTGCTTTGGCAAGCATTAAAGAATAAAAACATATATTATTCTGGGTTACAATAAAATTATAGAACCAGTTAATTTGTAACAATAGAAAAAACACATTTGAGTTTCCTTTTCAAACAATGAAGTTTGTGTAACCTAAAAATAAGCAGATTAATGCCTTTTATTTGTGGACGAAAATGAGAGCAAATGATAGAGAATAACAAGAAGGTGGGAGTGTAGCCTTAGTTATGAACCAAGTTGGATATGTCCTTGAGAACACCGTTTTGAAGATAAAACTATTGTTATTGCAAAACAGTGTTTCCAGACAGTGAAGAAAAAAAAAACTTTCTCCCACTGTTTAGATTATTATTTTTTTGTTTTTTTTCAAATCTTGTTTCTTTCGGAATTAGACTCTGCCTCTCTGTTTGTCGTTCCCCTCCCCCCTCCCTCTCCCTCTCTGAGTTTCACTCTGTTTGGGTTGTTTGTGTGTGTGTGTGTGTGTGTGTGTGTGTGTGTGTGTGTGTGTGTGTGTGTGTGTGTCACCTTGTCTCTTGATTGTCATAATTTAAACCTTCATATCACAAATAACTATCACTTTAGTGTGAAAAATAAGTTTAAAAAAAAAACAAAAAATATACTATATCTTTAATTAAATACTGGCCTTTTGAACTTACAACATTTTGAGCTGCAAAATATACATTTGCACATAATTGAAAGTGACCCATTATATCCTAATACATAAAAAAAAAAAATCTATATTTAAATTTCATAATAGGTGTGGCTTGTGGTCATAGGGGTACCAGCTGCTGTGATACATGTGGCATATAAGAGCAATTTTCAAATATTCTCCTGTTTAAATGCATATTGCCTGTCGTGCACATTCTCAGCAGTATAAAAACATGCTGCATGTTTTAGAGAGGTCGACTTTGACCAGTAAATATGGCATATTCAGATGACTTTGATATCGTTATTTTAAATTTAATTACATTTAAACATTTAAAAGTGGCTGTTTATAATACACTTCCATAAAATGTATGCAGGCATATTCCTCTTACCTGACACTGATATTAAAATAATTTTTGCAGTTTCTGTGATTTGGCTTTATTTTTTATTATTTTATTTTAAAAAAATATTCAAATGCCACACATATTGAAATAAAAACAAGCATGCTTTTTGCTGCATAAAATTGGTGAACAATCACAAGCTACGGTAGGTCAAAAACACATAAAGAGAAGTGTAAGGATAATACAACATCAGCATTTGGAAAGTATTCTGCACTCATTTTGAAATTGACATTTGACATCATCTGACATAAAATTAATGAATAAAATGTAATTGATCTCAGAGATGTGACTGTTGTGGTTCCTGGTTATAGCAGCACCAGTTGCTGCAGTTAATGAGGTGAATTCAAATGACTTTGACATAGTCCCTTTATTTATTTTTTCCCATATTAAATGCCTATTGCCTGCTGTGCACAGTTAAGCTGATGCCACCGGGGTGGCGGTGCCCCCGGCTTGGGCCCGTCATCGCTGCTCGCAGCTTTAATTTGGGTTGAAGCCCTTAGACTAAAAGACTTTTAGGATCATGAGAATAAAATTCGGTCACTTTTTACCGGTAGCTTACAGATCTTGCGTTTGCTACATGTTTGACAAGAATTGTGTATTTATTCTCACTGCAGTTTACAGAAAGTTTATTATTACAAGACATTGCAAACATTCTTGGGAATATTAATCAATCGTTGTCACATATTGATTTTTTGGCTTGATTCAGCCTGCGCATTTCTTAAATGTAGAGCCATTTCAGCCTTAGCAAAGCACAGTTGCCAAACAAAACTTTTGTCATTGACTTATGTAATGACCCGTGCTGGACAACAGCTATGTTCTTGATGAGGAAAAGTACATAAGGGCATAGTGCCCCCAAACCACCCCACGGCTATGTCCTAGTCCCCCTGGCTCCAAGTCCTTCCTTCTCACTACACACATACAAAGGGGCTTTGCTGGCAAGCAGCCATTCTGCTGCAAAGCCATGTGTGTATCCTATTATCCCCAGGCCATCAGGGTCTCGGAAGACATTACGGGTTTGTTAAAAAAAGGAAGAAAGCATGCTGCCAGAAGTCTCCCATGTGTGCACTTGTATATATTTGCACATGTATACTGTGCCAAACAACTTTTCCCCTCATATGCACCCACAATGCAAATAAAGCATTTTCCTCATTTCCCATATTTGTTTCCATGGCAGCTCGTGCCGTGGCCTACAGTGAGCCAAGTTGTTGCTCTGATGGGCTGCAGTCCAGCAAAGCAGGCAAAGTGGGTGAGGAACAGGAGGACAGGAGAAGCCCCGCAGGCATGGACTATGTGCGCAGGAGCGTGCTGGTAGAGGTGGGGACCCCGAGTCTCATTGTCTCTATATGTTGTGAACAGGTGTTTTAGTGAGCATTTTATAACTGTTCTGGTACTTTTTGAATGTGATTTTTAGTTTCGTATGCTTAAATATCCCTATCTTCTTGCTTTTCCATAGCCTGAAGGTTTGCCTAGAGAGTACACCTACAGTGTCTTCTTCTGTCCCAACGGTAAACAAGTCTTTCCTGTTCTTTATTATTTCTTTAATATGTTCACACTGATAGTATTAGCTGCCAGCTTCAAAAATGGGTAGTTTATTCTCCAATATTTTTACCCTCACATTTCGCAGAACGAATCCACATCTCCACACCAAACAAATACGAGTATCAATACGTGAAAAAGCCAGCTAAAGTCGCACACGTTCAAGTGTCCATCAAAAGCCACAATGACGCCCACATTGCCCTCTCACCAAGCGCACATGACAGTACCGAAATAGTGGAGATTGTGCTGGGTGGGAGGCAAAACTCGCGTTCCTGGATCTCACAGGGTAAGATGGGAGAGCCTGTAGCCAGCGCCCCAACACCAGGCATCCTATCCTGGGATGAATTCCGAAGCTTTTGGATCAGCTGGAGAGGAGGGGGGGTGCAGGTAAGTTAGACTTGAAAACATTAGGAGTTGTAGTTTTTGATTTAATTGCTACCATATAGGTATTTCAGGATGTAACTTCAGGCTAAATTATAGGAAGTTATAAGCAGAATTACAAATTTTATGTTTTTATGTCCACGAGGGTCACTGTGATCAAATTGAGCAGGTATGTTCTGATCATGTCGATTGTTATGCTTAAATAATTTTCGCTTTGGTAAGAAAAAGTGGTGGACCGTTATGCACTTACAGTTGACTTTGTTAGAACATAATGTGTACATTTTATGAGGCTTGTTCATTTGGTAGATTTATGAGATGATGGTGAAACCTTGGAGGAGTTTTGTTGCGCTACTGGAAATAGAGCACTGAAAAATGTAGTTATGTTAGCAGTGTTGCTCTGCTTTGTTTGTTTGGCTCCCTAGCACTGCATACTAATGCGGTCATATTCTACTGGCCAATGTCATTGTCAATGTGATTTATGACCACTGCCTAGCTCTCACTGGCACAAAAAGATTCACACCCGACACTGAAGTTACTCTGCTTCATTTGTACATATACTTGCAAATAGCCGGGGCTAGATTTGTTTTGATATTGTGGCCTATTTTTTATTGTAGCATAAATCATATTACATTTTAGATGGTGTAATATTTAATGATAAATTATTTTCAATACCAAGGTAGTCTGTTTACGGGAGATTCCAAACTGGCTCTATGTAGGCTTAAGGTGATGTGGGTAGCTATTGCCAAGGCTTGGCAAGTGTTTTTTATGAGCTCCTTGAGCTTGTTAAATGCAGTGTTCATCAAACTGCTTTTTGAGTAGAACTTAATTGGTTTCCATGTTATTATTGAATTAAAGTGTAGTCATACTTTGTTTCCTCTGGATGAACGCATACAAATCACCACCATGTCATGCGCAGATCACTTCATTGTTTTGTAAGGATGTTTCTGAAAAATATACATTTTTATTTTTCACAAGCTCTACAAGCAAGACAGAACACCTGCACAGTGCATATCAGTTTTTCTGTGTTAAGCTAGTTGGCTAGCTGGCACCCAAAATGCTTTATATTTGAAAGCCGATATATTGGTTGATAAATATAAATCCAAATTTGTATATATTTTTTTGACAGCCTGATTACAAAAACAAAAGTCTCACTATTAAAAGCCCTGTCCCATGTAATATTGTTATAATTTTATGTAGTCCACATGACAGGCTTGCATTGAACACATTGTACTTTTCCTTTTTTGAAGTGATACCATATAATTGAATATCATATTTTAAAGGTTCCGTTCTTCGTGTGTTTTCAAAGCTTTGATTATGTTTACAGTGTGCAATATAACATGAGTTCATATTTCACGTGTAAAAAAACAGTATTTTTCACACAATTAACTTATCTGTACAGCGCTGTTTCCTCTGTCCTAAAAACGGCCTGATGATTTCCTTGTTCTATGAAGTCCCTCCTTCAGAAACACGTAACGAGTTCTGATTAGGCCAGCGCTTCCCGTGTTGTCATTGGACAGCAGCTTAGCGTACTTTGCCCGGAAAGGTCCCGCCTCTTACCATAACGGGGAGATGCAAGCGCTGAGAGCAACAAGACCACGCCCCCTATTTTGCGTGTTCTTGTGGGTGGAGGGTTAGTCAACAAACTGTTCTAGTGATGTTATTCAAGCAAGGAAGTGCAGGGGTGTAGTCCAAACCGGCCGTTCGCTGTAGGCTTTGAAAGGGAACTTCTGTTAAATAAAATATCTCGCTTGGCATTGAACTTTGAGCTTTATAATTTTACAGGTATTATTTATGCTCTAACAGCAACATTACACACTAACTAAAGTTTGAAAGATGGAATCGTGACGAACGGGACCTTTAAGCAATTAAAAAAACATCATAGTGAATAGTGCGCATCTGAAGTGTCTCAGCTGAAGGAAATAAGCTTTTATTTGTGGGCTTTAATATATCAGCCAAATTTTCTTATCAGGCTTAATAACGATAAAATAAAAAAATGAGCATAAACCGGTAGATACCGTTATGGTAGCCAATATATCGTGAATCCATAGCTAAAAACTATAGTCTGGTTTTACGATTACGTAATCTGTCTTGTAATAGGTTGGCCATGGCCTAGAACCATCCAGTGAGTCCCTGATCCTGCAGTGGGCCGGACCACTCCCTGCTCATGTGCGGCATATTGGTTTCTCCACTGGCTGGGGTTCTGTAGGTGAGTTTAGGATCTGGCGTAAAGAAGATGCAGATGAGAACCACAATGAGGCCTTCACTCTAGGAGTCCCACACAACGTGGTGCCGGGCTCAGAGCGAGCCACCGCCGCCATGATTGGTGAGCATGAATTCAGTGTATCCAACCAACAGAACACACCAAAACTTAACCTTCAAGTTTGTTAGATGGCTTGTATAATTACTGACAATCTTTCGTGTCCTAGGTGATGTTATGGGGCCCACCCTAAATAACCTTGACAAGCTCCTCAGACTTCCCTTTGGTTGTGGGGAGCAGAACATGATCCACTTTGCTCCTAACGTCTTTGTGCTCAAGTACCTTCAGAAAACCCATCAGCTCAGCCCAGAGGTGGAGGCAGAGGCCACCGACTACCTACTGCAAGGTACAAGACAGAACATGCCTTCGTTCTTAAATGCGTCGTCTTGATTATTAATCTTCTGAAGAATTATTTAAAAGTGATTGAAGGTCTGTGCAAAAGCAATGCAAACAATGCCTTGGGTCTTCTAATGTACCTGGCAGGTTATCAGAGGCAACTGACATACAAGAGGCAGGATGGTTCCTACAGTGCCTTTGGGGAAAGAGATTCCTCCGGAAGCATGTGGTAAGCTTCTACTGTGTGAAGTCTGTACATGCCATGTCTGCTAAGAAGTTGGCTTTAATTACAATAGCGTAAGCCATTGGTTCTAGTATGTCCTTTATTTAACCCTCATCTCCAGTAAGAGAAAGGTGAACTTCATGAACATGGAATGTTTAATCATTTTGTTCACAAATATCCTCATATATTGCCATACCATGCCACTCTGATTAATGGAAAGTTAAACCTCAGATTGAAAGGATGTTTGTGTACCTTAAAAACACACAGAAAAGCATTGTCCTCATGATATATATTTGTTTAGCACAAAAATTGAAGTGATTCATTTAAGCATGGTTGTCTGACTTTTAATAGAGCCATGGATTGTAAAATTTCGAGCTGACTGTACCCTGGAGCCTTATTAACAAACTACTAATAAGCTCCCTGACTCCAGTCACTGGAGTACAAATTTATTGGTTGTTATGGGGGATTTCTTCCCGTGGTCTAGAACAGCCATCATTAACTATGCCCTCTGTGAGGTCAAAAGCCCCTACCCCCACTATATCGCCTGCTTCACTGTCGGACACACGGGAGCCTGAGTTACAGGAAAAATGAGTTAGCCTATAGGAGTCACTAAGAGTAGGATACATGCCTGATGTCTGTACCCCCTCTTTTCTGTTTCCTCATTTTAGCTAGTCAACTAGTCATCCAGAAATCTACTTGACTAGACTACAGGCTAATGTTTATCTTGTAAATTACCCACCATACTCTTTGCAACCACAGCAGTTTTAACTGTTTTTGGAAAATTAAATTATGCATTGATATAACGCGTGGAAGTGGAGAAAATGTCCATGCAGGTGAAAAACGAATTTGTTGACGACTGAGGCAAAGTAAAAATGAATTGAGAAACCCTGTCACTACTAAGAATTCTGCATTAAGTAGTTGACTTAATGGGGGATTCCATTTTAAAGCGGTTGGGACGTGATCCAATGGGAATGTCAAAGATTGTACATTTGTCCGAGACTGTTTACTAGTCCGAAACAGCCCCGCTTTTGTTTCTGGTCCAGTTTCAGCTATTAGCACAGATCATTTATTGCCAGGTGAACAGCAGCTCCAGAGCTGGGCTAATATGTCCCAGCTTGGGCTGAATGATAGGACAGGAAATTGTGGTTCCTAATGAAAAGATTGGCCATAATGGTGCAGCAAGTATTTAATGTCCCCATCAGCGCCTTGGTGCCCTAGTAATGCCAAGGCCTTCAAACCTAATCTGCTTCAGTGGAAAGAGCAGCTAATGTTCTGGAACACAGTGGAAACTTTTATTTATAAATGCCCGTTCAGCTTTAGCAGAGTTTCATAATGTGTGTGGATGCCTTCGAAAGTGGAGGAAAGATGTTTAGACCTTGGACCAGACCTGGCAACCCATCTTCTGGCATCATTCGCTGGCATCAGCATGTCTGGATCCAATGTGAGCCATATGCGGCAGTAATCTACTCTACATGTCCCATTAGCCCCCAGTAATCCCCCAAACTGTAAGGTTGCTCCAGAACCTGATCGACTTTGTCCTGCAGACCACTTATGCAGAAATGTTGAATATACTGGCTATACAGATATACTGAAAGCGAAAAGAGATCCAGGCTGATGAGGCCAGCAACAATTTCTATGGACATGGATAGGAATAAAACCCAGCTTAATACATTGAAGGTCAAATCTGTTATTGAAATTTTGGTTTCGCATTCAAAATTTATATGCTTAAGGGTTAGTAGCTCTTCACCTCGAGTTTGTTATTGAATGCTTGGAGTGGTTCAACACAGATGTTTCAGGATCATTTTAAGAGCCCTGTTTGCCTTGAGAATCCTGGCAGTGGTTTCGGAGCATTCCAGAGTATTAGGTAAGGTGACTTCCTACAAGGATAACATTGTGATAAAGGCACCTTGCAAACTTCTGATCGAATGTCCTGTGCAAGCCTAACTAGAAGAATCAGGGATGTCCCCTTTCCTTTGCTGCTCTTTATATCATACAAACACTTTCTAGAAACTTTCCCCTGGGTCAGGCAGTTAAAGACACAGTATTACTTAACATTATAAAAATTCCAGAAGGCTCAATGCTCCAGTCTTATGACCTCTCTTGGGGAACATAACATTTAAGGCCAGGCCTGCAAGGACTCTGTAGTGTTGTTTGGGTGTATGTCTTGACATCCCTACAGCTCATGCTGTGGAAAAACTCACTGATTGTTTATTTATTAACCTTTATTTTAAGTGAAGTCACTTGCATCATCATCTGGATGCTTTCAGGAATGCTGTCATGACATGCCATGTTGAGTTAAAACAAGTGGTTTACATGTTTGTAGAGCCTTATTTCAGTTGACTCAGAGGTGAAAACATTTACAAGGCAAAATCACTCAGCATTTCCATTAGCTCTTTCTTACATTTGTGAAAGCTCATCCTCGATGCTTCAATTTATGTATTTATGTATTCCAGCATGCAGAAACATACTTAATTTGGCATTCTCCAAGAAAATCTACTTTGTTCACATCCACACTCTATTTAGAAACTGTGTAGCTTGACTTGCACATAAGCGTTTGAGTAAGTTTGACAGGTCAAGAAAGAAAGTAGTTTTGGACAAAGACAGTTTTTCTGCTTTAAAGGGTTAGTTGACCCAAAAATGAAAATCATTAGTCATTAATGACTCACCCTCATGTCGTTCCAAACCCGTAAGATATTCATCCATCTTCTGAACCCAAATTAAGATATTTCTGATGAAATCCGAGAGGTTTTTGAACCACCCATAGGCAGCAATGTCATTGCAACTTTTAAGGCCAAGAAATGTAGAACAACATTAAAAAAATAGTCCATATGACTACAGTGGCACTTCCAGGATCTATGTCAGAATGCCAGCTCATTATTGGCTTGCTGCGTTAGCATCACACGCATGTGTCGTGGTGCTTATGTGAATGACATCGGCCAATAATGGGCCAGCGTTCTGATGTAGAACCTGGAAGTGTTACACTGTGTTTACTCATGAACGGCATATGAGAAAGACCTGGAAGAGAAGATTGTTGAAGTCCTTATTTTGGAGTATTTTTGTGCACAAAAAGTATTCTCGTCACTTCATAACATTAAGGCTAAACCATTGGAGTCACATGGACTATTTTTACTATGTCTGTACTACCTTTCTGGGCCTTTAACGTTGCAATGATATTGCTGCCTATGGGTGGTTCAGAAACATCTCAGATTTTTTTTTAAATATCTTGTTGTGAAGATGAACGAAGATCTTATGGGTTTGGAACATCATCAGGGTGAGTAATTTACGCTTTAACGTCAATTGTCATACCTTATGAGACTGATTTTAAACCCTCTACAAGTTGCCTTGAATGAACTCCTAGTATAAGGCATCATTGTTTGTATCTGTTACCTCTTGGTCCTCCAGGTTGACTGCATTCGTACTGAAATCATTTGCTCAGTCACGTGGCTTCATCTTCATTGATCCTGAAGAATTACGTTCAGCCAAATCCTGGCTGATCACTCATCAAAAGGATGAAGGATCATTCCCAGCGATGGGCCGGATACTCAACAAAGACCTGCAGGTACATAAATGGAGAACTTCTTATTGTTCGATTCTGAGAAATTTAGACTACCACAGAAATTTGAGTGACATGGGTGAACTAGGAAAGGTCCATATGGACTTCGGCCCACTGGCCCATGGAATTTGCAAAAGGTTATCGCTTTTGGAAATTACCTTAACAAAAAGTTTAGCTTAAACCAAGATATGTTAAGTCCTAGAAGAACTATTTAAAAAACAGTTTAGTTGTCTCAGAACATTGTATAATTAAGCAAATAGCCCTTAGGTTTGCAAGTTCTCATCAAACTGAGGAAGCTTGGATAGAAGTGGTATTTATCATCACTCTGGTGAAAGTTGCTCTGTCCTATTCCTTTTAAGGGTGGGATTCATGGAAAGATCGCCCTGACTGCTTATGTGGTGGCAGCTCTTATGGAAACTGGGATTACAACCGAGGTGAGAGATCTCCCACATCTTGTTTATCTCCCACATCTTGTTAAACTACCTCTCAGTGCGGTCTCTTAGACAACCTTTTCACACAAATTTCCGGGATCCGTTGTAAGGTGATGGATGTGCTGGCAGAGAATCAACAGTATTTCTTTCAGCCTTGTGATAGGTAATCTAATATGAAAGCTTGCTGTCTAAATCTAAAAGATTTATGATAAGAACATGCAGAGACAATGGAATTATTTTGACATTTGCTGCTTACATTCCTTTCTTTAAAGTTAAGAGATTTGACAGTTCCATTAAATGCAACCTGACCATGTTGCAATTTCATTGTATATATACGTTCATTGTCATTAAAAAAGCAACTTGCTGAATATGAATTAGGGCTGTCAAATGTATGATTGCGTGCAAATAATTGCCGCTGATTAGACTTGCATCCTGAAGTTAATCATGATTTAAATATTTTAATTGTTTGACTGCCCCATTTGTACAATATGAGTTTTCATTAACAAAACAGCACCTCATAACTTCCCGCTGAAGATTAGAGACAAGTCTTTCCCATCTGCCCTCTAAAGTGTCGCGTTGATAATGTGTGGCATTGTAGCCTTTCAAGTACAGACAAAATGATTCACTTCAAAGATCCACTTCTCTCACTCTCAAAATCAACTTGATGAAAAGAATACCGGTCAGATTAGCGTGCATGCCTGCTCAGGGCTAGCGTCCAGGTTCCATGAGAAAAAGGGACATATGGTACAGATAAAAGTCAGTCGACTGATGCTAAACAGATGAAAGATCATTAGCGAGGTTGTACATTTCTTTGGAAGAAAAAGCTGAAGGATTTAAATGGATTTGCACTGAAGGTATTTTGAAAATTAGCCTAAGAAACACCTGTTTGCTGTGTAAAAGCAAAGCTATGTCTTGACATTGTTTGGTAATTGTTCTCTACACCTCAGAAAAATGTTCAGATACACTTATTAAACTATATTATCAGCAGCTAATGAATTATTCTGAATGGTGTTTTTATTCAGGAAGAGAAGATTTCTGTGGCTAAAGCCAAGGCGTTTTTGGAAAGCAACACATACTCTGCTGACGACCCGTATACTACTGCTCTGTCCGCATATGCACTCACTTTACTTCGCAGTCCTTATGCTCCATTGGCTTTGAGGAGACTTAACCACATGGCCATCACCCAAGGTAATTTATCAAGGTGTATTAAAAGACAGTTATTGGTTGCGATTAGCATGTTGCTGATTCCAAATGTTTTGCTATCTTTGCAGATGGTTTCACTCATTGGAGTCTTACTGGCAGCACTGTAACTGATGAGGACACATTCATGGGCTTCAGCGATGGCCTCTCCCAATCAGGTATGTCTGTCTGTCAATTAACCAATCAACTCACCAACGATTTTCAATATATTAAACTTGTTTTTCTCTGCTTTTTAGTTGTGTCAGCTGAAGTTGAGATGACAGCTTATGGCCTACTCACCTACACACTTCTGGGTGACGTGGCATCGGCCCTACCTGTAGTTAAATGGCTGTCAAAACAAAGGAATGCCCTGGGAGGTTTTTCCTCAACTCAGGTGACAAATCGGATTTATTTTTCAGTCCTTTATAAGATTATTGGGCTTTGTTATGTTTGTATACTATTTCTATTTATTGTGCAGTATCTATACAATCCACAGTATGAGAAAATTCTGTTTACCCCCAACAATCTACTAGATTTGCTAAAATGTGCAAATGATGTATACCACAGTGCAATCATTCAATCCAAAAATGGCTTTATTTGTTATAGACCGGTGCCATTATGATGTCACTTTGTAGACGAACCAGCAGTTAGCATTACTGGTTCCCTCGACAGCTTTTGGATTATCGCAAAAAACAAGCTATGTGATCAACAGAAGTTTATGATACTTGCATGTTTTGTGATCTGCAAAGATCATTTTTGCAACTTTTAGGAATTATGAAGCCTAAATGCAGTCACACGAAGTTAAAAGCTATATTTATGCTATAAAGGAACTACACCACGGTTGCTTGACTATCAACAACTCTTTCAGTTTTTACCTAAAGACATTTTCCCAGAATGTTTGAGTCAGACTAGTTTATAAGAGCACAATTGTGAGCATAAGGAGTGTTTAATCTCCCCGACAGCCTCTGTAATCCCATTTAGCACTTGTTAGCAACCGCCTTTCTCAAGACACGTAACAGCTTCAAATTATCACAAGTGGGGTAATACTGATGTATTTTATGTCACAGATTAAAACGTCTAAATGTTTTGAGCTTGTGTTCACCACAGACCTTATTTTAGCCATTTAACCAAGATCCCATTCAAAAACCCATCGACTTTAATTGTGCTAAAATGTTACCTCGCTTCCACCTACAAAGTGATGTCATACCTACGCCGCTCTATAGTATACTACTCTTTAGGATACAAGTAATAATACACTAGAAAACACTTTATTAAACTTGGTTTCTTTTCTTTTTTTTAAATTCAAAAACAGGATACTTGTGTGGCATTGCAAGCCCTGTCTGAATATGCAATCCTCTCATATGTGGGTGGGGTCAATCTCACCATATCTCTGGCTTCCACTAATCTGGATTTCCAAGAAACTTTTGAGCTTCAGTGGGACAATAAGAAGATTCTACAAAAAGCTGCGGTAAAAATCCTCCACAAACACTACTGACATCTCTACATTCTACTGTCAGAGAGGTATTTTCAGTGAGGGCCTGAACTTGATACGCCCCTCCTCTCAGCATCTGCTTGGCACATCACCCCATCTTGTGATTAGCAGTGTCAGTTTAAATGCGTGTAATTTGGATGTTGGACTGGGGCCAGTCGGTTAATGTATTTGCTTATGCCTGTGCCGGTAATCTGATTGATAAGTCTTGCATTCTCTCACTCTCTTTGTACAGATACCCAGCATTCCAACGGGACTGTTTGTCAGCGCTAAAGGAGAAGGCTGCTGTCTAATGCAGGTACTGTTTCTGGCAAACCCATTCCACATTCTCTATACGGATAAACAGTTGTACTCTTCGTCCTTCTCCTCCTCTTCTAAAGGCGAATCCCTCTGTGGCGACAGCCAGTTCTCTTTCCAGAGGAAATTCAGTACTAATGTTCACATTCCTGCCTTTAGAATGGAACGATCTAGTAAAATTTACGTAATTGTTTGCCAGAGGTATGTTCTTTCTCCTGTGATTTACCCCCTAGATAGGATGGACTCAATTTAGAATCTCTTAGAAACAATACACCCATTATAAGCCACAGAAGCAACTAGAACCACGTCAGCATCTTGTCCTAGAACGTTCTGTTCTCAGATTGTTTGGACTAAACTATGGAAGTTTTAAGATTATCTTTCATCTGTGTGCAAACAAATAGTTCCTAACAAAATCCCTTACACGAAATGTTAAACTTTGGCATGTAATTAAACAAATTGTGCTACAGACATGAATGAAACCTAAAATTTTAGGAGGCCAAACGTACAACTTTACTCGTGGTTGCCAATAAAATGTAATGGGGTGCAAGGAAAAGCCATGGTGCTCTGACCTCTTGGTACTGATCATATGCTTGTCTGCATCCCCAGATTGATGTCTCCTATAATGTGCCTGATCCAGTGTCTAAGCCAGCCTTTCAGCTGAAAGTCGACCTCAAGGAACCCAGACAGGAACAGCACATCTTGCCGTCCTCACGACACATGTCTCCTCGCTCCCGCTCTCGTGCTGATAACCGATCAGAGCGGAGTCGTCAGCGAAGGGCTCCTGTAGACGATGAAGACCCCGCAGCCCATAAAGACCACCTGGACTACAGTGTTACTTTGGAGGTTTGCACCAGGTAACAACTTTGATAAAAGAAGAATTTGATGCATTTTGAAGTCTATTTAGAGATTGATCCTACACTTCAGCTCCCCCTGTACTTCTTCAGGTGGCTGCACGCTGGCTCATCCAACATGGCTGTCCTAGAAGTCCCTCTGTTATCTGGCTTCCGTGCGGATATTGAGAGTTTGGAGAGGGTGAGATTTCTCTTTTTTAAAATTGTTCTACTTTCTCTCTCTCCTACAACTTCCCATCCAGTCACACTCACATTTCACATGATTTAAGGCAGGTAATAAGGACACAATATTGACAAGGTGTCTCTATAATAGGAAAGTGCATTTCTCTTGCTCTTTTCCCCTTTCTTTCTCCTTCTCTGCATGTGTTCTCCTGGCAGATGGACAGAGTTTACATCTGGAGGCCATTTCAAAGGAGGCAGTATGGCGCAGAATTTATCAGTCTCTTTCACTCTCTCACCAACACACACATAAACATAAACTCATACAGAAGAACAGTCATTCATATTTGGTGAAATTATATTTTAAATAAATATTGTTATATTCTTAATTTATAAGTCATACATTCATCAAATATACTTATTATCCAAAATAATTATAATATAAATTTTATATTCAAAGTCCAGAAAATATCAGAATTTCTTATATTATGGATCAAAATAATTATATATTAAATGGAATTTAGGTAGGATATAATAATAATAATGGCTGTTGCGTTTTTATTTTATTGACAATTCTGGCTAATAATTAACATGAATATAATTTATATTTAGTACAAGTATATTTTATAACTGCATTACATGCTGAGGATGAAGACAGTTATATGAGTGCGTTTTGTAAATATTATTGGTTCATAAAAGTTTCTGGCCACAATCGAGTGTGAGGGTCATGAAGCTCCAGCTGGGCTTACAGACCCTCCACAGGACCGTAATGTCCACAACAGCAGCCCAGAACAGGAAATGCTCAGGGGGGGTCAACCAGCCCCATCTCCTCCTTCAGCTGGGGGTATGTGGTTAAATGGAGGTTGGTTTAGGTCACCACCGTTGTCCCCAGTCAACTGATTGTCCCTCATTAGTCATGTTATAGGTCCCAGGCCTCATGTCCTCCACGCTAGTAAACCGACGCTACCTCGGGAGCCGTATAACGTGAGCTGACTCCGACGTTCACCGCGGTGGAACTTGTCTCATTAGCGCCATTAGCCAGTAACGAGCTGGCTTTACACAGCCACCTCTGGCTGGCTCTATGTTTATTGCACGACCCCGGCTGTTCACATTCCTCGTTTCGCTATGGGAAGCGAGATTGCTTACACCGTCATGTCTCATTGTCTTAATTTATAGTAAGGGGGAGGACATGCTTGGAAGATTGTTTGCTTCTCATATATTCCACAGTGAAAATCAATACTTTTTACAATGAACAGTGATATAAATGTCGCAATTACGACAACAATCTCTGGTCCATAAAGCAACAAGTTTCCTTTTTTAGATTTTTATTTTGGCAGCGTTAACAAGCAAGGCTTTTTCTGAAATCAAGCTCTCTGCTGTGGCTTTTGGACAAATGAAATCACTCTTGGTCATTTATTCGGGGCTCCAGTCATACTGTGTATGTTTGTGTATGCGTGTTTATGTTCGAACGTGTCCTTGTGGCGCCAGCTCACATTGGGCCTCTCATTAACTGTGTCCAAGTGCTCGCCACCTTTCTCTTTCTCACTCACACACACATAGGATGAAGGATGTTAGGATGCTAAACAGGCTCTAAAATGTACCGCTATAGGTAAATAACTAGATGAAAAATACGTAGTAAACTGTAAATATTTTCATATATATATTTAAATATATATTTCACATACCAGTGTGTTTATGATTACAATACTTCATATTTTTGGTAGACTTTGTTTACTTCAGAATTTTACAACTGGTACCTACAGTTGTGCTCAAAATTATTCATATCATTGGTAAATATGACCAAAGAAGGCTGTGAAAATGTGTTGTTAATCCTTTTGATCCTTTGTTTTAAAAAAAATCTAAAAATCAAACCTTTCATTGGAGAATAAGAATTTTAAATGGGGGTAAATCTTATTAAAATAAATGTTTTTCCTCTAATACACATTGCTCACAATTATTATACAACTGATCACTGGCCTGTTGGAAGATCCAACCGTGGCCAATTATATGATTTCTAGCTAGGATAGTCAGGTCTGAATGTTTTGTCTGTTGCTGTTTAATAGAATCCATGATGCCATGTATCTGAATAAGATGCATGAAAATAGGCCCACAACACTTAAGATCCAGTATATTTCACTTCACACATAGGGTAATTTTTATCCCTGTGTGTACCAAACCCATTTTGAGTGTTTGCTGACAAAAAGCTATTTTTTTCACCTGACCACAGAACGAGATCCCATCTGAAGTTTCAGTTGTGTCCGTAACTTTTCAAACGTTCTATGGTCACAAACACAATGATCCACCCACGATTGATTTATTTTTTATTACTTGGCCCGCCCGATCAGGGGATATAAGCGAGAACCACACACACATAAGCGCCAGTGCTCTTCAAATATCAAGTCAAGAGAGTGAACATTTACAACGAAGATGAAGAAATTAATGTTATTTCACTATTTAAGATTCACCGGCCTGCCGGCGTGCTTACGTTTTAGTGTGGAAAACACAGCCCTGGGACGTTGGGCTTTACGAGCCCCCTGGCCCATAACATATCCGATCTGATCTGTTCTGATCCCGAATTGCAATGAACCAACAAATAAGGGATTTTCCAGCCTGTGACAGCGTGCTAAGGTATTTTCTGTTAGTGTACACACAAGCTATCTGTAACAATGCAATACTACCACATATAAAAAACACCTTTTACACACATAAGTGTGCGGCACCATTCCTGTCGTATAGAAGGCACAGCATTGTGTTTCAATCTCAATATGTCTGCAAATCCTATGTCGACTTGTGTCTTGTTTTCAAGCGATTATCTTGCTATCTTCGGCTTGTTTATTGCTCGGTAACACGATCAGTTTAGCTCCACGAGTCGGTGGGCGGGGCTACAGAAGCAGGCGTACACATCTATCTGTAGAGGCGGCGTTTCCCCCTTCTAATACGTCATTGATTTGAGAGCCTCGTTTTCTGGGCCTGGTGTCTATAAAAGCTTTTCTTTGACTAACAAGGAAGTTTTCAGCTCGGAAACTTACAGGATATTCTTATATTACCATGATCTTTTATATATCAAATGCTCTAGGGAAAGTTGCTTTCTCAATTCATCCCCCCTTTAATGTCATGTGCCTAATCTTATTCAGACACATGGCATCATGGATTCTATCAAACAGCAAAATATAAAAAATCAAAACCTGACCGCCTCTGCTAGAAATCTTGGTAACTTGGTAACTTGGTAACAAATATTGGTAACTGAGCACAAAACAAAGCTTCTGCCATGGCTATCCCAGTTCCCTGATCTGAACACTATAAAACGAGTGGGGTAAACTGAAGAGAGGAAGCACCAACTTGTATCTTGGAATCTGAAAGATCTGGAGAGATTCTGTAAGGAGGAATGGTCTCCGATCTCTTGTCAGGTGTTCTCCAAACTCATCAGGCATTATAGAAGAAGCTGCACTCAGAGCTGTTATCTAGGCAAAACGAGGTTCCAAAAGTATTGAATAAAAGGGTATGATTAATTGTGAACAATGTGTATTAGAGAAAAAAAACATTGTTAAACGACATTAGCAAGTTAGCATTGTATACAGTGTTAAATAATCATTCTTCCTAATCTTGCTCCCAGCTCTTGTTGGATAAGCGAGTGGGGCTAAAGAGGTATGAAGTAGACGGACGGAAGGTTCTTTTCTACTTTGACGAGGTGAGTTAATTTTGCATAATGACAGCTTGGTGCACTTGTTACGTAATTTGAGAGCTGTATGTTAAAGACTTGAGGTTCAAGTCTCATATAACTCCAGGTGTTTTGTCAGGGGAGCATATTAAAGAATTTTTGTTGTAAAATCTGCTGGTCTCGTCTTTTCCGCAGATTCCCAGTCAGTGTATGACCTGTGTGGCTTTCAACGCCGTGAGGGAGTATATTGTGGGCAAGACAGCTCCAGTGCCAGTTAAAGTCTATGACTATTATGAACCAGGTGGGTTTTGACATACAAAAGAGTACCATGGTACCACACGTTGTTCTATTTGATCTCTCTATGTCTTTTAAATTCCATGATTTTTGCACATGACATATCTTAATTGACTTTGTGCGTTGATATACAGCATTTGAAGCCACTCGTTTCTACAACGTGAGCGAGAACAGCCCACTTGCGCGAGAACTGTGTGATGGCCCCACATGCAATGAAGTGGAAAGCTCCAGCAATCACTGGACAGGTCAGTACATCTTTTCCTGTATATCTACTTCTATCACATACTGTACTTGACAGTGAAAGACTCTTTCACTCTCCCCCTCCAGGCTTTGTCCAAGGTGGCCAGTGCAATAACATTTTTGACTGTCCAGAGGAGGAACACTACGAGCGCTGTACATGTTATCGTGACTGCGGATATGACGGCGAGCCGGTGTGTGGTTCTGACGGCCAGATCTACCAGAATCAGTGTCAGATGGAGGTGTCCGCCTGCAGAAACAGCACACGGATAGAGCAGATGCCCTTCAGCCACTGCCCACAGAGTAAGTTCTGCCACCTACCTGTGAATTTATAGCCTAGATGTGTTTAGATAAGATAAGAAATCCCCACTTTTTGCGCATCCTAACCACATAAGCTTTCTAAACTTGTACCGCTTCATTACAAAACTAATTTATGCCATGTGATCCTGAACCAGGTGCTAACCTCTCAAGACACTCTTAGATGAAGTCATCCTCGTTGCATAATTAGAGACATGTTTCCTTCCTTTTAAGAGGTTCATTTGCAGGACTTTCAGATACACACACAGGCACTGACATGTGCAAGGACAATCGCAGATGTTTCGGGCAAAGATACCTTCGACCTAGGGGCCGGATTCAAGAAACTCTTATTAAGAAAGAAGCTAAGAATTTTTGGGGGAATCAAAATATTCTTAACTTCATTCTTAAGTTAAAATAAGAGGAAAATCTATTTTCTTTTAAAGAAGGTTTTGTGAATCCGGTTCCTGGATCAGAGCTTCTAGAGAGTCATTTTGGTCTCCTGTTGAGATTTGCATCTTGCCACTTGACATCTGGTTGCTGGTTTTTTTTTTCATATCACAGGCGAGATTAAAGCCTCATCCACTTGCGCATCAAAGACAATCAAAGTGTTTTCAGCGCTTTGCAATTATCCATGTCCAGACAGGCCCGATTTGAGGAATCAAACCCCTGCTTTTGCAACCAAGAAAGACTGAGGTGTGTGTACCTGCTTTGGTAGGAACAGCTGTTCAGGTGCTGCATTTGCAGATATAAACACATACATACTCTCATATACACCACCAGTATATGATGTATTACAGGGTTCCCAAATGACAGAGCGCTTTTGTCCGAGGCCCTTTAACAGTGAAAAGAAAGGGGGGCAGAGGGTTAGAAAAATCCTGTCACATTCCTTTCCGACGCGCGGACCAACAACAAAGGGGTTTCTTGTTTTACAGAGGACCGCCATCGGGAAGGGGACACAAAAAAGGTTACGTGGGAAATTTGTGCCAATGTGGTAGGCCGCGGTACCGTGTAGGGCTGCGGGGCTGTTTTATTTGCAGGTGCCCTGATTTTGATCAAGAGAATATTGTTCAAAGTTGTGGGAGCTGTGCAATGCTGCAGGTTTATAGGCCCTAAATTAGAATTAGTTTTGGCCTTCTTAATCTTAGTCTACTTTTACACAAATTCTGTGGGTATTTACTATTTTCACTTCATTAAAAAATGTTCCTAGATTAAAATGTTTTATTAAAAAATACATGGGTAAAATGATTTTAAACAATTTTACATGTAAAATGTAAGCAACACTGTAAATAGTGATTTATTTTCAAGATTAAAACATTTTTTGGCACACATTTTCCTAAAGATTGTGTCATTAGGTTAATTTTAAATGGTTAGTTCACCCAAAAATCAAAATTCAGTCATTAATTATTTACCCTAATGTCGTTCGACACCCGTAAGATCTCAGTTCATCTTCAGAACACTGATGAAGATATTTTTGCTGAAATCCGATGGCTCAGAAAGGCCTTCATTGACATCAATGTCATTTCCTCTCTCAAGACCCATAAAAGGCACTAAAGACGCTGTTACAAAGCCCATCTCACTACAGTGGCTCTACAATCATTTTATGAAGCGACGAGAATAGTTTCTGCGCAAAAAAAATTAAAATAACGACTTGTATAGTGATGGCTTATTTCAACAACAAAAAAAATCGAATGTTATGAATCGGTGTATCGATTCATGATTCAGATCGCCAATGTCACGTGATTCCAGCAGTTTGACACGTGATCCAAATCATGAATCGATACACCGATTCATGACTGTTCGAAACTTTGTTTTGAAATCAGCCCATCACTATAGAAGTCGTTATTTAGTTGTTGTTTTTTGCGCACAAATATATATACACAAAATTATTTAACTGGTTAAATTCAAGCAACAATGTATTTATTTATTTATTTTGGCATCATGATTTTTGTTTTTAAAGACTGTCATTAAATTAATTTCATGATTGTTAATGCACTTTATTCAAAATTCAGATTTGTTACTCATTGTGATTTCATTTTTGTGAATCGGGTCAAATTGTTGTCCCTAAATCTGTTTCCTAGAAGTCACCATTTTTCAGTAAACATACTGAATTTTCATACATATTTTTATTACCATTTTGTTGTTGTTGGTTAAATGTTATCAAAACATTGTGAGAAAATTAACATAGGGTTCTTTGAAGCTAATTTTTGTGTTTTATTTCTTACATTTAATTATTTTGGATCTTGATTTTAGTTGAAAATGATGTCTCAATATCATTCCAATAGACATCAAAATATGAAACTAAGTGGCATCACAAGTGCAAACAAATGATTCTACACCTGGAACTGGAAACCAGATATGAAACACTGAGCTAATAATTTATCTAATTAATGTAAATTACTGCAATGAACATTTGTCTGACCTGTTTATGTATGTACCATCACTTTACAGTGGGGGTGGGCATAGAAGAGCGAGAAAGTGCTACAGGAGAAGAACCAGAACAGGAACCTGTACTCATTCCTGCAGGTATCATCTACTCCTCTTCCTCTCTTCTACTTTTTTTTGAACACATCTGCGTCAGTGCCCTGCAGGTGTGAGCATGTGCCACACATGGGCAGGTGTTGAAGAGTTCAACAATCAGAAGCTACATGCGTGCACAGGCCTGCATGTCAGCCCAGACTACATTAATGCTCGGATAATTCTCATCCCAGCCTCCTGTGGCTCAACTCGCACCCTCCTGTATAAGGGTTGGCCAGTTCAAACACCATTAACTGTGAGCAAAAGTTAGCTTGGTTTGATTTAAATCATTTGTGGGAATTTTATGAGAACTTGCATCTTACAGATTTAACAAAGCAAAATCTTTCCAAATAGCCCCTGGAACCTGCTTAAGTGTTTTTTAGCAGGATTTATATCCTTCATATTCTTGACTTAAATATCCTCATTGGATAGCAATGAAATGGGAAAACATTGCACTCTAAATATATATATAATTAATTCAAGATATATTCTATGAAAACTAAGTCACAATAATGCTTGCTTCCCAAGAAAATGTATGTTGTTTAGCTATTTTTATTGGAAAACAGGACAAAAGTACATGTTTGTAGTGTATGTACCCTCATTAGAGGTAATTTGATAAGAAAAAACATTACAACCATTTAAGTAGCAAAATTAGTACTTAAGGCAAGTTAGAAGTGCTCATAATATTACATGCACACTGCGTGTGCGTGTGTGTGTGTGTGTGTGTGTGTGTGTGTGTGTGTTTGTGTAGGTATGTGCGTCTGTGTCCTCTGGAAAACTCCCAGACTGATTAGACAGTCTCTTGTAGAGCTGTTAAGACTTGCCCTGTGTTGTGTTTGGGCCGAGAAAATGTGTCTATAGGGCTGTGGTTGTTGGGGTTCCTCAAGGTTATGGTTTTGGCCTGCTTTTATTTTGTTTTTATTTTACCTGGATGCCACCTGTTTAAATGTTTATGAGAATTTAGTTCATTTTTTGTTTTTTTGCTCGAGGTAATTACCAAGTTTGTTTGTCTATTAATGCTTGAGGTGACTTTCTTGGATTTGTCATTTGTAAATATGTTTGGGAAAAGTCACCTGCGTAGCAGAAATACGTGTTTTGAAAATCTGTGAGAACATTTTCTAGACACGGATTTAGCTTAGTCTTAGATGGAAGATGTTTTTCACACAATCATGACTTGCAGTGATGTCCTGACTAAATCTCAAAAAGATGTGAAAAGACGGATAAGCACGTGAAATAAAAAAAAAAAATGTATTCTACTTTTCTGTTACCTTAGTTTTAGGTATGTGTATGATGAATGTTATATTATTGTTAAAGGATAACATGGAAATGAGTAGCCTTCAATTTCAGGTATAATTCCAAACTGCAAGCAAGACATTTATTATCCTTGATGATTAAGTGGTGCTGAGCAGCTGTGTTGACAGAAGCCTATAAGCTGGGATTTAACTTTTTTTAATTTGTTTTAAGTATCTCATTTAAGTGTTAAAGTCCAGCAAACATTCTCTGTGGAAAGATAAATGAGTTGAGACACCCAAGCTATGAATTCCTAACATTAGAGATGCATTAAAATACTTGGTCTATTGAAACATATGACAGTAATAGACACACACACACGCACACACGGACACACGCACACATGCACACACGCACACACGCACACACGCACACACGCACACAGGTATATGCAAGGATTGCCCTCTACTGGTCATTTAGTAAATGCACTTTCTCTGTCCTGTTGTCTTCCAAAATATATTTTAGCTAACTGCAATTGTATTTTAGCAGTTATTAATAAAAACTAATATTTTTAATATATTTAATTGTAGAAACATATTTTTAGAAAAAAGAAAAGCGGGTCAAAAACATACACTTGAGAGACACCACAGCCATGATATTTTTGAGTTCCATAAATAAAATACTGTATAACAACCAATAAATCAAACAATGCTTTTGTCAAAGACAGCACATTGTTCTGAAATGTGATGGACTGCTTTTATTTCATAGGAGGGGAGGAGCCAGGCTCTATGGCTGAAGTGTCCTACTATTCTTACGAGTATGACCCTGACACGGACAGCTTTTCACCAGAGAGTGAGGAGAAGTTAGTGCCTATAGAAGAGGTAGAGGAGGCGGAAGACACCGCACAACTTCTGGGTGGACATATCCTCACAGTGGACACAAAGGACTCACCTGAGCGATGGTGAGATACAATTCCTTTAAGGGATAGTTCACCCAAAAATTATCCCATGATTTACTAACCCTCAAGCCATCCTAGGTGTACATGACTTTATTTCTTTCAGACGAATACAATTTTTTTTTAAAGTGTCCTAGCTAATTCAAGCTTTATAATGGCAGTAAAAAAAGTGCATCCATCCATAGTGAAAGTGCTCCACAGGGCTCTGGGGTATTGATAAATCAAAATGCTTACGCTACGTCCGACGTCACATCACACCAGTAATGCTTTTTTCATAAGTTGAATATGTGTGGATTACTTTTATAATGGATAGATGCTCCTTTTTGGGCATCAAATTTTGGGCTGCCATTCACTGCCGTTATAAAGCTTAGCCCGGGCATTTTTTAATATAACTATGTGTTAGTCTGAAAGTAGAATATCATATACACCTAGGATGGAGGGTGAGTAAATCAGGTGGTAATTTTCTTTTTTGGTAACTATCCCTTTAAATGGCTTGCCCATGTAAAACATTATTTAAGTTTATTTTAAGCAACTTTTGTCTGTTTTTCTGCCTCCTCTACAACAGAGACCTTTGGCCACCAGCAGCAAATGCGAGAGCTCCACATTGTACATTCTCTGTGAATATGTTTGTGTGAAAGAAGAGCTGGAAAGGAGAGGTGTACCCGGAGAGATGACAGCTCTGCGTGTGTATGTGTGTGTTTGGAAAGAGAAATAATATCAGTACTCTTGTTTTTAAATTAATTTCCATAGCTCTTTACGTTTAGTGATGGTATGACGTCTCCCTGTATTCCTCTTGTAATCTAGTTTTAATAGTCCAGTATTTATGTTTGTAAGTATAATTCACCTAAAAATCAAATATTTTATTGTTTTTGTTTTCTATCGGTGGTATTTATTTGTGGCTAGTGCCTTTGTTTCGTATGGTTCGGTTTCATATTTCTCTCTTTTTTTCTGAACACAATCTGGTGGTTTTACGGCCCTTTAAATGTGCTTTAATCAAAAGTGCATTTCCAGAACAGGTCTTTCTTACAAAATTAAGGTGCATTACGGTGTGTAGCTACAATTTTTTACTTATTGATATCTGGTTTATTCACCGGAGAGGAGACTGCAGCTGATAAATAAGCTTCTTTCCCAGTCACCTAATGCTAAACTAGTCTTTGAATCAGAGAAAACAAACTGTTACATAAACTGGAATATGATTTGTACAGAATATAAGCTATTTTGACTAAAGTGCCATACTAAATAAAAATCGTCAGGCCCACACGAAATCTGCACCCGCAGAACATTAAACAAAATGCCTCTGTGATCATTAAGTTAATATATTGGTCAATTTGATTATGCATTCAGGTATCAATAAGAATGTATTACTCTCAAGGACTGTTTAACATCATTTACTTTAACATATTTAAAGGGATAGTTAACCAAAAATAAAAATCTCCTTACCCCAAGGGCATCCAAGATATACGTGTCTGTTTTTTCAGTAGAACACAAATTAAGGTTTTTAACTCCAACCGTTGCAGTCTGTCAGTTGTATAATGCGAGAGTGTGAGAGCTATGCGAGTAAAAAAACACACACATGGAAATCCATATTAAACCCTGCGGTTCATGGCGGCACATTGATGTCTTAAGACACAAAACGATCGGTTTGTGCAAGAAACCGAACCGTATTTATATATATATGCCCAACAGCCTTCAGCACACGATCGCTTCCTGTAAGTGAGGTCAATGTACATGATATGCCGTAGTTTACGGCGGAAGTGCGGCGGAAGTGATCTCGCGCGTATCTCCATGGCAGATCGTGTATATTGACCTCAATCATTGCGCGTTTAAGGCTGTTGGACATTAGATGCATTAGAGGTAAAAAATTATATAAATACTGTTCGGTTTGTGCCTTAAGACATTAATGTGTCAACACGAGCCACAGGGTTTAATATGGATTTGTATGTGCATGTGTTTTTTTTTTTTTTTTTTATCTCAAAGATCTCATACTCATGTGTTACAATTCACATGCATTATACGACTGACAGACTGCAACGGTTGGAGTTAAAAATCTTCATTTTTATTCTACTGAAAAAACAAAGTCACCTATATCTTGGATGCCCTGAGGGTATGGAATTACCTTTGTCTCAATAAAACTGAACGAAACTTTATAGAACTGAACGAAACTTTTTCAGAAACTATCAAAAATATGCCATTACAAAAGAAGAAAAACACATTGAAAATGAAAAAAAAAATTAACTCAGTCGCACAAATGTAACAGGATATTCAGCATGCTTCATTCTTTGTTAATGTTTTTCAAAGATTCGTTTTCGCAAATAGTGGATTGTGAATGCATTGCCAAAGATTTCGCTTGCGTTTCTCAGTTTTTCGTTTGCTGTTTTGACACGAACCTCTCGTGGGGGCGGGCTTAACAGTGCTCTACTCTGATTGGATAAAGAGCTTTTGATGGACAGGGGGAATGATCTCGCGGTGCTTTGTATTAGTTCGTAAAGATGAGCTCTCAGGAGAAACATGGAGCGGCTTCATCTTCATCATAAAGATCGATAAAAGTTCTGGCTTTATTTGACATATGAATTATTTAAAAACGTATGTATATCAACAGTGGCATAACTTTGTTTTAAAAAGTTGGTGGGACATGGGTGGGGGTGGGGGGGGGGGGGGGTGGGGGGAGAGAGATATATATTAAGATGTCCAGAAATCAATTCAATAGTTCATTTGTTAGCTAATATAAACCTCATGTTTAATTCTTTCATCTATACTGAATATCATCAGTGGTTGTATATCAAGAGCAGGGACAGTTTTTTAAATGCATTTTATTTTTTATGATTTCACCGGAACAAATAGAAAGTCTCTGCAATGGCATTAAGCGATTAAATCGCTCGATCGTCTTTGTGTAGACTGCACATGCACGCGCCACTGAGCGCCAGATCGCCTGTTATATAACAAACGATTGAAATGATGCTCTTCTAGTTAACTAGAGATGTTTTGTTTGTATTAGTTAGGTTTATCCATGCAACAAGATGTTTCAATGTTTCAAAAAGTGGTGGGGACATGTCCCACCTGCAAATTGCGCCTATGTATATCAATAACCCACAACGAAATGTGTTGCACACTGTACATGGATACTTTTATCGATATTATTGGTTACTTAAATAACACAAACTTATTGCTGCCTTGAAGAACAAGCGGGTAAAGATGATGAAGATGAAGCAGCTCCATGTCTCTCCTGAGAGCTCATCTTTACGAACTTTCCATCAAAAGCACTTTATCCAGAGTAGATCACTGTTAAGCCCGCCCCCACGAGAGGTTCGTGTCAAAACAGCAAACGAAAAACTGAGAAACGTAAGCGAAATCTTTGGCAATGCATTCACAATCCACGTTGCGGAAAGGAACCTTTGAAAAACATTAACAAAGAATGAAGCATACTGATTATCCTGTTACATTTGTACGACTGAATTAAGTTTTTCTTCTCTTGTAATGGCATATTTTTGATAGTTTCTGAAAACGTTTCGTTCAGTTTTATAAAGTTTCATTCAGTTTTATTGAGACAAAGGTAATTCCATATGGGGGTAAGCAGATACGTGTAAATTTTTTATTTTTGAGTGAACTATCCCTTTAAATTCCCCAAAAATCTATGCAGAAATGCAGATTTTCAAAGTGGCCCATGTGAATTTTGAAAATACACATTTGGGTTGGTCAATGAGAATAAACTTTATATGCAATCTGTATTGTGTGAAAGCTTTCTTTTTGCTATGCTTGAATTTCAGTTTGCATACTGTCTGATCTATATAATTAGGAATAGTGCATACCAAATCATAGTATGTTGGACTATTTTTGGGAGGGTTTTCAAAACATTTCTCACAATCTGTTATATCAAGAAATTTGAAACGCGTAGCATTTCAAAGTATACACAATTTGATAGTGTGTACGGACACAAACACTAAAGCACACTAAAAAGATTCATTTTTGTCCATTGTCTGCACAATTACTCTCCAAAAAATGGTGCGCTTGTTTAAACTTGTTGTGTGAGTTGTGTGAATATCTTAATCTTGTCACCTTGTGGGCAAACACAACCATAACAAAATTCAAGGCACGTGCTCATAATGAATCAAATCATTCTCATCCTTGGTCTCTCATTAAAAAAAAAAGTATTCTCAAAATTAAAACCAAAAAAAATATTTTATAATGTCTTCATGTGTATCTGAAAGCATTCTGAAGAAACTCGAGAACTGACTTAGGACCCAAGCGTGGAACAGCTCATTTGCTCCATATAGCCCTATAAGGCAATCTAGTGACAATAGCCATAAAATATAATGTCATACACTCACCTCAAGGATTTTAAGGAACAACAAACTAATACTGTGTTTGACCCCCCTTCGCCTTCAGAACTGCCTTAATTCAACATGGCATTGATTCAACAAGGTGCTGGAAGCATTCTTTAGAAATGCCGGCCGCTGAGGACGCTAGCCCGGCACAAAACTTCAGCCACCATGCAGTTCAAGCCCGAGGAGACCACCAGTGAACACCCCCAGAAGAGAGAGCAGCTGCAGCGAGTAACATGAAATGTTCTTCAAACCAAAACCAACCGCAACAATTCAAACAAAAATAGCAGAGAAGCGGTGAAAAAAAAAAAGGCGAACAACGTCCTCTCACTGGCTGCCAGCAATCAGCAACAGTCCCAATCGTAGTTCTGACTGTTAGACTAGTCACAAACATAAGAAAATAAAATCTAAATCTAGCTGTACAGTTAACATGATTTGTGGGTGGAGAAGCGGAGAACAGACAACGCCAGCGTCATCTACCCCACGTTGCCTAGCAACACTAGGTTGTGCGTGTTGTGGCTTCACAAATGCTTTGCTGCATACCTTGTTTGTAACGAGTGGTTATTTCAGTCAAAGTTGCTCTTCTGTCAGCTTTAATCAGTCGGCCCATTCTCCTCTGACCTCGAGCATCAACAAGGCATTTTCGCCCACATGACTGCCGCATACTGGATGTTTTTCCCTTTTCACACCATTCATTGCAAACCCTAGAAATGGTTGTGCGTGAAAATCCCAGTAATTGAGCAGATTGTGAAATACTCAGACTGGCCCATCTGGCACCAACAACCATGCCACGCTCAAAATCATCTTTCTTTCCCATTCTGACATTCAGTTTGGAGTTCAGGAGATTGTCTTGACCAGGACCACACCCCTAAATGCACTGAAGCAACTGCCATGTGATTGGTTAATTAAATAATTGCATTAATGAGAAATTAAACAGGTGCTCCTAATAATGGTGAGTTATTTTGAATTTAAGTTTTAAGAGTGTGCTTAAATTATTATTTATTAATCAAATCTAGTAATTTAAGGGTAAATAAAATAAAACATCTCCAAAAAATAAAATACATATAATCAAAATGAAAGGACATAAGTTTTCTGGACAAGTATAATTTTAGGGCTTCAGGTCACTTTGACCCGCGAGGGAATGATTTGTTACAAAGTGGGGATGAGGCTTAAAAGCACATACATTGGGTTAAAGTTACAAAGTATGTGTGAATATGTTGTCCCTGGTGAAGTGCTTCAGCTTCTTGAAAGCTCTCTGAAACTTTGAAACATTGACCTTGGTGTTTCTGTGTCTGCTGGGTCAGCTTTTGAGAGTTTGCCTATGTTAATATCCATCTCCAGTTACCACAGCATCAGACAGCATGGTTAATGTTTAATGTTTGTTTGCTGGTCAGTAAAAGACATGTTTGCCTAACATACCTCCAACTTCCACTTCCTGCGATTTTAAAAGCACTCACTGGATATTATGCAATACATTTCAGTTGGGTAGACTGGAATATAGTGGTACATACTCTTTTAGATGTTTCTTCAGATGTCCCTAGCTTCTCTGTTTCTGAGGGCCCTCTCTGCAGCTTTGCAGGGGGGCCCCCAGCAGCTGGTCTCCCTGGTGACCCATGCTTGCTGATGGTCTGTCTCTGCTCTGATGAACAGCGAAAAGCATGAAAGAGAAAGGGTAAATGAGGGGAGGGATTACCTGATGGAGATAGTGTTACATGCCAATGAATTCAAGTGATGACACCTTGTCTCCCATAGGCATTTGTATTTTTAATGGGTTAGTCAGCCCCTGATTGAGTCGGTCAGGTTGAATGAAGATTACTCCAAAGCATCCGTTTCCACTTGGGCAGCTTCGGTTTTGATCTTATCAGATGGTGGACGGTGGAGAACTTGCCTGGACTTGTCAAGAGGTCAGAAAGCAGAATTTCCAGCTGTAAACAGAGGACATCTGATTTAGTAAAGCTAGGAAGATTAAAATGAAGAGGTCGTACTAACTATCAGCGCAGCTTTGATTGTGTTCTGAAGATCTAACGTTACACCTACTTGAGGTTTTTGCATGTAACTTAACGTTAGCAAATTCTGGCGTTAATGTTAATACCTTATTTAATTGCTCGTCCTTGAGCTCTGTTTACTTATATTTGATGGAAAAGTTTGGCATCGAGATTTGATAGACCTCTGAGTCTGCCCACTTTTACAGCTAATGACAACATAGATTTCTCGAAGTAACTTAAATGGTAAAGTCTCAGATGTTATCGTGACTATGAGTGAAACGGAGAGGAAGCGCCCGGTTATTGCTGGCAGAGAAAAAGGTGAGCTATTTAGTGCATATTTTTATAGACTATTTGCTAAGTGCTATGTAATAATCTTACCTTCAATGTAAAATGAATGCCTCGCGTGACGTGAGTGACGTCAAATTAAATTGGACAACCAAAGCGAACTGGGACTTTTCGCAGTTTGTATTACTCCGCTAGCTAAACTGTTAATCTGTGCAATTATTAGGGTGCATTTTCAGCGATTCTCTCTGCAGGTTAAAATAAAAATGTTGAAATTAAAAAAAACAATTTACTTTTTATAAGTAAATCATAAAATAATTATAACAAACTGGTTCATTCATCAGAACTTAATAGGATGCTGAGTCTACTTGGAACTATTTTCGTTGGCGGAGCAAAAATAGATAAAGTTACTGGCAGCATTGCGTCCAAACATAGAGAGTTCTCAATATTTACTAATATCTTGTTATTTTTGTATTGCCTAAATGTGTTGAATAAGAACATTCCACAATAATATCTTTAAACGCAGGTATTTCTTTTGGCCTGTTATCCCACTGTCGTGTAGGCTACTGATTCTGTTTAAAGCTTTAGGACTCTCTCTCTCTCTCTCTCTCTCTCTCTCTCTCTCTCTCTCTCTCTCTCTCTCTCTCGTATTTTGTGACACTAAACCCAGCCTGGTCGGCTAAAAAAGTGTCCAAACCCCTCTAAAATCAGCCTGGAAGACCAGCTAAGCTGGTTTTATTAGTTTTTATTATTCAGCAGGGCCTTAACATTTTCATTTAAAAGGAGGGAGTTACTTTTTCCTTCAAAGGTCAAACTTTCAGGGAGGTTACGATAACTCTGTGCCCTTGCCGCATGCCTGACAAAACATCAAGTAAATGGTAAAGAATGTTCTGTGCTTCCAGTAGCCCTTCTCATGCACACAAACATTTGTAGGCTGATGTCACGGCATTCCCCTGGTAGTATCAGAGAAGATAGCCACAGGCATTGTCTGTCCACCACTCCAGGAAAAACCATCACGCCACTGCGCTGAGATCACATTCCTGCTGGGTTGCATCTAATGGGTGTGGATCTCCCTAAAATATTCTGCCAAAACTGCCAGCCAAAAAATGCATCACTGCATATTTCTCATTACTTACATAAGTAGGGCTGTGCATATGTCGTGCGCACACATGAATACAGTGTTTGTCACGGCTGTTTTTTCCAATCTTGTCTACAGGGCCTGGGCCCGGACGATACATCCTTCCACCAGCTATTGGCTTTGTAGGCCACGATTTCACCAAGACAACGAGTCCTGCCTTCTCCTTCCATGGCAGAATGAGTAACAATAGTGAGTTTGTAATGACTTTAGCCAGTGAAATAGTTAGCAGGGAAATAAGTTACTTTAACAGAGAATAACACAAATATAACAAGTGGAGCTCTGTTTTTTTATAAAACCCTTTTAGCTCATTTTACACCAGGCACGTTTCCAAATCATCCATGTTAACATTTTCACTTAAAGGGATAGCTCAACCCAAAATGAAAATTCTGTCATCATTTACTCACCCTCATGTCATTCCAAACCCCTAAGACTTTTGTTCATCTTCGTAACACAAATTAAGATCTGACTGAGAGATTTCTGTTCCTCCATTGACAGCTATGCAACTACCATTTTGACGCCTCAAAAAAAGTTTATAAAGAGATTGTAAAATTAATCCATATATAATCCGTATATAGAAAGAATTTTCCTTTTTGGATAAACTTAAATCATAAAGTTCATAATACTGTATTTAGCTAATGTCACCATTAGAGGGAGACAGTCAGCTGCTGAAATTTCCATTTTTTTAATCATTGCTGTGTACTTTTGCTAATACATTAGTACCAACATCATTTTTCCATATTTTATTATTTTTATTTCACATTATTATTTGTAGAATTTTGCCTTAAGGCATTTTTTTTGTGGCTGCAAACTGTATTAAAATGTTTATTATACCTTTTATTTAATAGTGATAAGTAAACACACACACACACACAGTACATTATGTTTGTTTTGATTAAAAATCATGTCGCGAAGGAAGTTAAAGAAAGGCCTTTTACCCCAAGTATGGTAAATACTTCATGCTAATTGAATCATTTAAATATAACAAATTTAAGTACATACTTCAAATGGTGCACCACTTTTTATTTCCTTAATCACTTTAGGCATTTCATAAACTCTTAGCTTCTTTATTATTTTGCATTATAGTACAGCATGTTGTACATCTAGGATCTGTGACATTTTATATTTAATACTTTTAGGCATTAGCTATACAATTCTGTAACATTTCATTGCATGTGATAAAAACATACATGTAGCATATTTAACAAAACAATTGCATTTCAATTTAAATACATGTAATCCTTGTGTATTACAGTTTACTTTCATATTCAGTAACACAAATACTGTGATGTAAAGTGTGACAGTTTCTTTCCGTGATGTAATGCTGTTTATTCTGCTTTGATTGTACAGTGCACAGCATTGACTGTAGTCCAGGGCCTAAATATCATATTGATGCCAGACTGACCCGCTTTGGAAGAGACGGCACTCCTGCCTATTCCATACATGGCAGGATGGAGAGTCGAGGTAAGTCGGTTATTCATTGTGTCATTCTGTTGAAACGGTTAGTTATTCACTGGTCGACTGATCCACTTCATGTCGAAACCACCAGGAAACACTTAGCTGGAATCGACTGAGTTTGACAGTTCCTAACTCTTGTTGTATCTGATAATTGCAGCAGGAACTTTCTCCACCCCTGGACCCGGAGCATACAGCCCTGAGAAAGCCCCTCTGTGCAGCACCCATCGCAAACCACCATCCCACACCATGGGCTGCCGTACTCAGTATCGCACTGTGGACGCCGTGCCCGCCCCGAACAAATACACCCTCCCTTCTCTCATGGGCTCCCACATCCTGACCAAAACATCCAGTGCCAGTTACACCATCTCTGGGCGAAGCAAATGTGGAGGTCCTGCCGAGGACTTATCTAAGACTCCCGGTCCTGGTAGATATAACCGCACAGATCCCAGTGTCTACCTCCCGAGGCAGCCTGCGTTCTCTATGCTGGGCAGACACACTGCTGCCAGGGAATCCACGCTAGTACCAGGCCCTGGAAGTCATAACCCAGAAAAAGTGACAGTGCACAAGCCCAGACCTCCTGCTTTCTCTTTAGGGGTTAGGCACTCAGAGTTTGTGACCCCTTTAGTGGTAGATTAGTACTCATCAGCGATGAGGTGTTTTGTGGACAGAGCCTACCTGGTGGCACAAAGCAAGTGTGGGTATCTGCAGTTTGGGGTAATGGGCGTGCTGAAAGGTAAGGGATGCAGAGAAAGGTCTTTATCATTGGTGAAAGCTTATCATTCGTGAAAGCTATCTGTCAGGGTGTGGGGGATAGGGTTAGGGGTTAGTTTTTGTTTTAGCAATTCACCTTTTGGCACGCCCATAGAGTGGTGCAGGTATGACATCACTTTGTAGACCAAAACGTGGAAGCGAGTAAGCATTTTAGCACTTCCGGTTTCCATCGTTCCGAAGTCAATGTTTTGTTTTTTTATGGGATTTTGCTTAAATGGCTAAAATAAGGTCTGTGGTGAACACAAGCTCGAGACACTTTCACGTTTTATTCTGTGACTGAAAATACATCAGTATTACACCCACTCGTGATTATTTGAAGCTGTTACATATCTTGAAAAAAGGTGGTTAATAACAAGTGGCTAAAAATTGGACTACAGAGGCTGTCGGAGAGATTAAACGCCTTCATGTCAAAAAGGTCAAATCAGTCCGCTTTTACAGCCTCATTATGCTCATAATTATGCTCTTATAAACTAGTCTAACTCAAACATTCTGGGGAAATGTTTTTAGGTAAAAACTAAGAGTTGTTGGAAACAGTGATGAATCACGGTTGAGCGACCGTGGTGTAGCTCCTTTATAGTCTACCTTTAGCTTTTTACTTCTGGTCACTGCATTTAAACTTCAAAATTCATAAAAGTTGTGTTCATGTGATAATTATCTTGATGGACAAAACATGCAAGTATCATCACCTTTTGTTGATCACAAAGCTTGTGTTTTAGTGATAAATCCAAAAGCCTAATGAGCTAACTGCTGGTTGGCCTACAAAGTGACTTTATAATGGCATGGCACCACCCCATTACTCCGACCTACAGCTATCCCTTTATCAAAAGAAAATTGCAGGATGTAAACTTGATATTCTGTCTTTTTTTCCTTTTTAGAATTTCCTGAAATTCAGACTTTTTTTCTCTGTAAGAGATTAAACTTGCAAGAAGTCACAATTGTGATATAAAATGTTAAAGGTTTAAATATTATTTCACTTTAATTGTAGGGCTGATAGATTTCACTCTACAAACTGGATATGTGAATATCATATAGATTGTTCACATCAAATCCATGCTTTGATAGTAGCCTAATCATCAAATTAAAAACATCTTTTTTTGCAATTCAGTAAAACTGTAGTAACTGCAATTTCTGCTCACAAATGGTCCATTTTGAAGGCTGTATATGTAAATACTACTTTTCTTGACTTCATTTTGAAAAGTTCAATCAATGCATTCTTGAAAATGTTTAATAATTTTCATACAGTGGAATCTGATGTTGGAAATATTTGACATTCTCATGCCAATGAATTTCCAAGACTTTTCCACACACTAAAATAAATAAATAAATAAAATTATATATGTATAGAAAGAGAGATTTTATCAGCTACATTTGTATAGTGATGTCCATTTTAAAAAAATGTATATCTGTTGTTGCTTTACATGACATATTGATCATTTTATCATTAATTACAAATGAGGATGCAAGACGAGCTAATAAAAATAATATTTATTGATTTGTCAACAACAAATGAGGAACTAACAAATGTTGACTGCTCAAAATACAAGGTGGAGATGTTAACAAAAGCAGTTCATCAACAGAAAGCATCGTAGTGCACAACAAAAACTATTCCTTCTATTCACGACAGGGGCGATTACTTGACCTGAAACACCATCCGACTTATTTTACATGACTTCAGTGTAGATCTAAAGAAAACACTTTGGAGGAGGCAGCCCATTCCCTCCCTGGACTCTTGCTGCCATCAGATCTCCGAATGAAAGGGGGAGGAGTAGTAACATTTCATCACCATTGATCTGCAAATAATAAAACTTATATACAAATCACAACTTATGGAAAGAAATGCACTCATGGTCAGATCCAACCATGTAGTTTAACTTCCGATGATAATCTTTGAAAGTTCACTCCTTGGGAAGCGGTCTTCGGAATAGCAGAATGTGAGGCTCTGAAAAAAAAGAGTGGAATTAGGGTTTTGGAGAATAATGGGCAACGCTTGCTGATATATTTGGAAAAATTTCACTCACTACACCTAAAATGTGTCTCAAAACTAGAGAGATGCCAACCTAGACAGGGATTAGGCTGTCAAAGTAAGGTTTTAAAACACAGCCCTGGTCCACAGGTGAGTAGCCTACTAACCTGGTTTATGGATCATGTAATGGATCCAACCCTGACTTTGCTGGACTCCCAGTCCTCTCCATTCCTCCTCTGACATTAAGTGGGAGGACGGCACCAGTTTGGAAAGCTGCTTGGGAAGCATGACATGTCTTTGTGGAAGGAGAAGGACAATATGTTAGTTTTGACTGATTGAATATTATGAGTATGAATAAACAATCCTTCACACTGTTCGCCACGCAATATAACGCCGTTAAGACGACAGAACCAGGAAAATAAGTTTTAAACAGACCATTTTCAATTATTAACGGATGTTTTAATATACTTTCCAAACCAAATGAAACAGCCAAATGACAACAGCCACCGTGAAGTATCACGTCATCCTGAAATAACGAATGAAATTCCTCACCTGTACTCGAATTCCTCGTCCGTATACTTGTCGGAATAGTAAATCTGCTTTTTCGTTGAAGACATTTTGGGTAAATGTTAAATGCAGGCAAAATCCAACGTGAAATGCCGGAAAAACAAGCGCACGGTCGTCACAGAGTGGCAGTGTTTTCCTGTAAAGGGCGCCGCTTCAGTTTTGAACTCAAACGGTCCCTGGCGCGCCTCTGATAGGTCGAGTCACTCACTCACCGTTTAGGCTCCGCCCCCTTCGCGCGCGGCTGCGTTTGGTTTGACAGTCACAGAAGAAAATCTGTTGGTCTGGACCGTCTGGAACATGGTAAAGCAAAGGCCGGGTCAAGTGGGCAAAACACTCAACATAATTTATTCAGTCAGAGCATTTTTCTTCTTCTTTTGTTTCGTCTGAAAGCAAGATAATGTTTAGTAGGAAATTTTATTTATTTATTATTCATTACCCGTGTTTCCTGCGTGTGAACCTATGGTGTGAACCATGGTGTAAACGTAGAAGTGTAACAGAAGTGTGAAACCCAAGGGTGGTATTTATCCTGTGAGTGTGTTTATGTAGACAATTTACTTTGATGACCTTATGATATGTTATGACAGTGGTAAAGGCGTCGCTTTACTCGTAAATGTCACTTTTAATCAAACGACGGCAAATGATAGATTCTAAAATGTGTATTATCACTACTAGGCTTTTTGCATACAATTGCACATGATTTATTGTAAATTTAAAAATAAATAAAAAAAATGTAACATACTTAATTTACATTTCAGTACAATCAGTGCAATATTGTGGTTTTCTACAGAAAATAATTTCGACAATCTCTCCAAAATACATTTTATGTTTGCAATGGAGGTCAATGGAAAAATCAACTAACAATAAAACACAGTTTTGAGTACAGCCACAAGACTTAAAGGGACAGTTCACCCAAAAATGAACATACCCCATGGTTTACTCGCACAAGCCATATGTAAATGAATTTCTTCTTTCAGACGAACGCAACAGCGTAAGCGTTTTGAACCACGAGAGGCATTCACTTTCTTCATAAGCTGAATACAGAAGGCGGTCTGGTGGAAGCTTGATATTTTACCTTATAAAGTTATGGAAATTTTTCTTACATAAACCCATCGATTCGCTTCAGAAGCTTTTTTCAGATTGCTTTTATAATGGATGGATGCAGTTTTTAAGGCTTTTTTTATATAACTCCTACTGTATTCATCTGAAAGAAGAAAGTCATACGCCTAGGATGGCTTGAGGGTGAGTATATCGGGGTCATTTTCAGTTTTGGGTGAACTGTCCTTTTAAACCTTTTGCTTGGTTTCACAGTCAAGGCCTAGTCCCAGGCTAAAATGCATTTTTGCCAATTAAACAAAAGCCTAATCCTGGCTTGATCTAAGGCCTGTTTGTGAAACCAGGCCTATATCTTTTAAAATCAGACACGAGGGATACAAATTGCTTGCTAACTTGGTTTAACTAACTCTTGTTATGATCATTTACAGCCACCAAATCTGATAACCTATACAGTATGTGGAGCGATGCTAGAAAGAATGTGACTTATCCACAATACAGTTTACAAAGAACAAAACACCCGCAGCAATTACATTGGTAACACATAACTGAAAGTTCACCCACATAGAAAAGCTTAAAATGACGATTTAAGCAACTTCTGTATGAAAAAAAAACAAATATTGCATTTTTCACCAAGTAGCTAATTCACAGAGTTGTTTGAGGTGGCAGAGGTTTGCTCCATTTTTTTCTTTAGTTTGTTGTCGTCTTTTTTTTTCAGATGCTTTAACATTTAACATGTCAGGGCTGCTGATTTGACCACAGTGTTCCTGTGACCTTTTTAACAAGCGCATACTTTTTCAGTGCACAATCAAGTAAGCAAAGAAGGCACCCGAAAGCTACTTTATTGTTTGTCTTTCACCCATAATGTTTTAGTCATCAGTTTAAATGACGGTGCGTTTTTGATGAAGTGTTGTGCAGTGTGTATCTTCCTCTGACCACATTTTCTCCACTGAATGCCCCCCCCCCCCCCCACCCCTTGATTTTATTCCTTTTTATTGTTGTTTTAAAAAAACGACCAGGCTTGCTAGAACTTTAACTAAAGGTTAACTTCAGTGACTCTTTTGTTAATGAATTACACAGTTTCCGTTTCACAAGTAGCACGTAATAACTTTTGTTCAAGCTATGAATTCGAATGAGGAATGCATTTGTGCATATAAACGATACAATATTTAGCACAGTGCTTGCTTGTTAGAATTTAAATATGCTTTTATACTTTCTCAGACACACTGAGGTACATGTTTTTTCACCTTCCCTTCACTCGTAGCAGCATCAACCATTATTATAATCATAATGTTCAAATTCGAGAATATGTTACGTTGTTTACGCACTTTGCAACTTGACAACTATTGAGACTTTAAATGCATGAGACCAGAACATCAGTAACGTGATTGGGCATGCCATTGTAGGAGGTGTGTTTATGTGATGCCTGAACAAGGATACATGGTTCTAGCCTGTGGTTTAAGTGGCTTCTCTCACCCTTTGGGCTCGAACTTCACATCTGTCGTCTCTTAAGTGCTATTACCCTTCCTCTACATTCAAATACATAGGTTTGCATGTGTTTTTGGTGCTTGTGTAGGTGCCGGCGTTGCAACCTGCAGCAGACAGCACTAGATTTGGTGAGTTGCTGATTGTCTTTCATGTATGTATTTAATCTTTCTCTGCATTAATATATTTAGTAATAGCATTTTGTGATACATTGATTGAAATGCTTTAAGAGGATGTGGTACATGCCTGCCACGTGGAAGATGCATGTTCATTTCGTGGTATTCTTTTAAGAAAGCAAATATTAAAATATCATATTCACCCACACTGACCACAATTTGATGTTAAATGTCATGATAATACGGGGGAATGAACTCGCAGTGCGTGTCACCTGCTGTCTGGCATTGATCTATTTACGTACATGTGTCTTTTACACAGGCCTGTTTGAGTAGGAATATGTTTTATCAGATTTAAACAGTACTTGATTTTCCACGTTGGCACAAAAAAAATTATATATGCAGCTATTTCTCCACTTTATTCATGAATATTCACAAAATGATGTTCAATTAGGCTAATGATAATAGCTGTAATCAATGAATATCTTTGTCTTTTGTTTGGGTAAAATGACCTTGTTCATTGACCTTGTTGTTGTGCAGAAATCTTATGAAATCCCTTTCTGTGTTATAGAGTGACCTACATTTATTTATCAACATATAATGTACAGTTGCGCACACAAGTTTACAAACCCCACTTTTTTCATGCATTTTACTCTCTTATTAATAAAAGTTTAATTCAGAATGCTGAAGGAAAAAAAAAACGATAATTTTTTGTGTGAAAAATTATATATAATAGGGGTGGGCGATATGGCCAAAATCTTATATCACAATATGAGTCATTTTATTTTACGATAGCGATATATATCACGATATTGTTATTAATGAGGTTTTTATGATATCAATATTTTTGATACCATTGAAATATGATAATTCTTATCTCCATTTTTTATATCATTAAAAAAAACGAATGACTAAAAAAAACCTCAGCTAACTGAGCAAAGACCTTCACCTGAAAAACTGTAAGAAATAGAAAAACGACGTCAAATGTATAATCAAATATAAAACTGAATCAAATTTAAAAATAAATTAAATATAATTATATTCGTTAAAGTTACAAAAGTGATTAAGTCAAGAGCAGTTAGAGATTTTCTCTCTTTTTTGTTGTTTGATTAGCATTAATAATGACAGCAGTTCATTTGGATGCTGTCACTTTAAGAGCGACTGCACGGATCCAGTTTACTTGTGGATTGCTCTTTCTCAACTGCTTACGTTGACTTAAAGGTAGGGTAGGTAAGAATTGGTTAAAAAACTTTTTTTTCAAATTCGTTTAAACGTTCTTTATCAATACATAATTCAAATGTAAGTACTCTAAAAAAGAATGTATAAAAATTTAGTGTCTGTAGACCTCTCACGACCTCTCATTTTCATTCACTCCACCTTTTCCCTTCTGGGCTCTTTCCAAAGCCACGCCCCCAAAATACACTGAAACGCAAGTGTCAAAGCGCGAAGCGGAAGTAACTTTGTGGGCGGGTCTCGGCGCTGTTGCTATTTTCCCGGCGGGATAAATGGCTCTTGCGCCCGGCGCAAATCTAAAATGGGTTGGTCTGAAGTAGCTTCATTATTCATAGGTGTGGTTTGGGCGTAACGTGAATAAACCAATCAGAGCGGCATTCAACATTCCCTTTAAAAGCAGGTGCGCAAGTTCCATTATGGATTGCTATTATTATGGCGTATTTACTTACCAGGCGCACGTTCTTGTAAGAGCAGCCCTTATGAAACAAAAATATATTGCAGTATATTAGAAACTTTCATGCAATACATTAGGCAATATATTCACATATATGGGAATTAATTTTTATATTTTTCAATATATTGCAATATATTGAAAGTGGCAATCATTTGTATATTTTGCAATATATTACATGAATATAGAATTTTATAATACCATCAATATATTATTCCATATATGTACAATATATTAAAATATATTTCAAGTAATATATTGGTAAATATATTTTCCTTTCGTAAGGGAGTGAAAGACAGAGAAGTTGTGATGTATGGGGATGGGAGAAACCCACCCAAAATAGCGTCGGTTAAACAGGCGTCGGTTAAACAGTTTTTCAGTCTATTTTTTTTCCTGGTTCTTGACGGACAAACCAATTTGTCAGATGTCCTTATATACATATATGTCTTGCCACTATTGGGCAAACAGGTCTGATCCTTAATTACTACAATAAGCCTGAATAATTTGTAAGGTAGATGTATGCCTATTTTTTCACATCTTCGTGGCACACCACAATGTGTTAATATTTTTTTTAGTGTAACAATTTATGGTTTGCAAAAATAACTGTTGCCCCTTATGAAAGGAAAATATATTTACCAATATATTACTTCAAAATATATTATAATATATTGTAAATACATGGAATAATATATTGATGGTATTATACATATTATATATTCCTGTAATATATTGCAAAATATACAAATGATTGCCGCTTTCATATATTGCAATATATTGGTGAATATAAATATTAAATCCCATATATGTGAATATATTGCCTAATGTATTATATGATATTTTCCAATAAACTGCAATATATTTTTGTTTCGTTATGGGGCATCTGTGTAGATTTCATGAGCAAAGTGTATGCGCGTTGTGCACGCTATACATTATGGTCAAGCATGCGCCCTTAAAATAGCATAATGAACAACGCACAACGCACCACTGACTTTAGACCAGGTTTTTTCTGGTCAGTGGCGCAACTGTTTAATGGAACAGCAAAATAGCACCAGGGATTGTTTGCGCCGGAACACGCCTCCTTTTTTGCGCTGAACCGCCCAGGGAGCGCAAGTTCATTCACTAGTTTAGCGACGTGCTTCTGTGGAGGGAAAAGCGCGCTTTGCGCGGGTGCAAAATAGGAATGACACATGCGTCGGTGTACAAAGTCAATTGCACTGGGTGCAAGATAGGGCCAGTTTTGCATGTAAGAGTTTCCACGATGAAAGCATTGTTGATTAATAGTAGCTAAAGCTAACTTAGTTCTACAAAAAGTTCCTGGATGTTGTGTACTAGCTTTTACACATGCATTTTGTTATCTAAAGTTAAATTTTGCGCAATTCAACACTACAGCGATCAACCTTTTTTTGCATTGTTTGCCTTTGCTGACTGCAAAAGCCAGCACAGTGCATTTTGAATGCTTTTGCTCTTCCTAGGGGTGCGCGCATGTGTGGACAGAAACTGTAGCAAAAGCAGTGGTTGCCATGGTAGCAAGAGAGCGTGACAGTCGCCCAAGCCAATCATTTGTTTTGTCCCAAACGAAAATAATGAGCGGTGTTTATTGCAGATTAAACAGTCTAGAGTTACTTGATTTTTATACTCTCTTTTTCAGAGTACTTACATTTGAATTATGTATTGACATATAAAGAAAGTTTAAACAAATTTTGCCAAAGTGTTTTAGATCATTCCTACCTACCCCACCTTTAAGACTTAAATGACTTGCAAATACATAGTAACTTTGACTTATGCGGCAAAAAGCAGTCATTTCAGTTCTCACATGCTTTATGGGCACGGCTCTCAGACAGCCCTGAGAAACTCTCAGAGAGCTCGTGTGCATATTAAAAGGAGTCCTCTTTCACTGCTTATTGTGCTTCTACTGTTTAAAATCACCTGTTTTTAAACCTCAGTGTTTAAAAACTCATTTAAAGACGTTAGTCCAAAATCTCTACCGGTTAATTGTTTCTACCGGTACGTCACCCACCCCTAATTTATTGATTTCAGCTCTCTGATTGCTTGTGGTGGCAACGCACAGTATTAAGAACCGAAGTAAACTAAATTACCTTTTTATATTCTCTTGCTGAATATATGTGGATGTCCGTTATGTCAAAATGCTTTTGTGGGGCTGTACATTTATTTTTATGATCCCGCTTATTTAAAGGCGCAATATGTCATATGGCTTATTCAAAAGTCGTTGCTTGATGACGCCAAGATTTCGTGGAGCTTTTATTAGGCTGCAGATGACCACTTCTACTTCTTTCTGCTGTTTGATCATCTTAGATACATTTGAGTGTGTTGAAAGTTTTGTTATAATGCTTCTCTGTACGTTCGCTTGGCAGCTACTATGAGGCACTTGTTCACACTGCAGTGAGCTAGATCGATATTAGGCATGGTAAAACGTGGTACTCGTAGTAAATCCAGAACAAGATTTAAACAATAAGACTGTGTTGAGCTACTTAACAATGATTAGTTTTCTGTCGATGAATGTATCTATGTGTCTATGAATGTATGTCTAATAAAACACATAATATGTGACCCTGGACCACAAAAGCATTTTTTAAAGATTTTTTTAAATATTTTTACATCATCTGAAAGCTGAATAAATAAGCTATAATAAGCTTTGTTAGTATAGGACAAAATTTGGCTATTTGAAAATCCGGAATCTGAGGGTCCAAAAAAAAAGAAAAATCGAAATATTGAGAAAAACGCCTTTAGAATTGTCCAAATTAAGTCCTTAGCAATGCATATTACTATTAATAATATAAAATATAATTTTAAAATATATTTACGGTAGGAACATTTACAAAATATCGTAATGGAACATGATCTTTACTTAATATCCTAATGATTTTGGCATAAAAGAAAAATCTACAATTTTGACCCATACAATGTTTTGTTGGCTATTTCCACAAATATACCCATGTGATTTATGACTGGTTTTGTGGTCCAGGGTCACATATATGTTTTAGTAGTTTTTGGTTATTTTAATCTGAAAATCTTACCTATTGTGCTTTTAAAAAATGCATCTTGCAGTTTGAGATCAAACAGTAGCCTTCGGTGAACCCCATGTTGAAGATTTCTACTGCGTTGTTGATTTTCGTTTGTCAAATCACATTAATTTACTTAATTAAGGGAATGCTGATGAGATAAGGGTAAATATGAAGAGTGGGTCAGATTGCTCCACAACTGAGCATTTTTGGCTCCCAGAGGAGAACCGGAAGGCGAATGAGTGAGCTATCTCGTTTTCTCCTTTTCCCGCTTTTATGTACTCTTTTGTGGTTTTGCTTTTAACAAAGATATTGATCCAGACTGTGACGTGCACTCTCACTAATTGCAAATGGTCCCGATGACCCCATTCTTGAAGCTAAAATTACCCCATCAAGGCGCGCAATGCATGTGACAAATGGAAAAACAACCAAATCTCTGCACCTTTTATAAGTCACACAAGAGCTGTTGATTTAGAAAAAAACATGCATTTGTGAGTTATGAAGCAAGTGTGAGGCTTTGTCAACACCACAGAACTGAGGTTTCCACCAAAATAGTCTGTACACATAGGCATCGGTAACGGAATATAGAGTATTTTAGTGCTTCCTGTTTATTTGGCCTTGTGGAGTCTATGCGTTTACTTTTTGGGCAGTTGCGAAAAAAGTGACGTCAGTGCAAAAGGAAGAGACTATTTGTCAAACAGGCACCACGTCTTGCGCAAGTCCTGTAAATGTGACAGCTCAGATGTTTTCTTGACTTCGACAGCAAGAGAAGACCAGAGCAAATCTCACCAATTGTTCAATTGATCCATTCTGCAGAAATATGAAGAACTCAGTTAGGATGGAGAAGCAAGTAATGCTGTTGTGAGGTATTTAACATTATTCTATATTACCGGTGTAAAAGATGCCTGATGTCTCATATGTGTCACTGTGTAACAAGCTACTTAGATATTATATACGTGTAGCCAGGTCTTGTTATTTTGCTATAATTGTTCATTTGCAGATGTCTATAAATCTTAGAGAAAGCTATGCATTAGTATTCTAGTTCATCTCAATGTTAATTGCTTAACTGGCAAAATCCCAAGACTTTGACTGGTGACTGATCTGTGACACTGTAAAAGTAGTCCATTTTGTGTTTTTAATAAAGTTGTTCACTGAAGGAATAATATATAAAAAGAAATATACCCGTATATATATTCTTCTGTGGAACACAAAAAAAAGAGATATTTTGAAAAATGTTGGGGTTAAAACAACATTGGATCCCATGCACTGACTTTCATTGAAGCATTTAGCATAGGTTCTAATTTGGGTAATTAAAACATCTGTTATAATGTAACAAATTATTATCGATAACTAGACATGAAGAAAGAAGATTTGGTTACACTTTATTTTAAGGGTGTCATTGTTGCAGCGTAATTATATATTTAAGTACTGAGTAATATTAACAACATGATGTACTTATGATAGGGTTAGGGTTTGGTTTAGTGTTAGTTGCATGTAATTATGCATCATTTACTGTTATTACTACGGTAAGTACTTGTGACATATGTAACAAGGACACTAAAATAAAGTGTTACCACAGTTTTCCTTCCAGGTGTTGTAGTTACAAAATTCACCAGCAGAGACTAACCGTCCTATGCTAACCAGCGAAACCTTGATCCCATGCAAGCAGCAACCTCCCCCAGTTTCTGTTGAAGCCAATACGGAAATGACTTAAACTGCAATTCATCGACTAGCCAGTAGGGACAGGCTCCCTAAGGAAGGAGAATCTTATTGAGCCCCATGTTAAAAATCCCAATTTACAGCAGAAAAAAACATATTTACAGCCTGGTACAAATTGTGGTTGTCTAAATGGCTAATTTTGTCCTTCATGACAACTGTGAGGGGGGTAAATTTTTTTTGTGTATATTATATAAAGCCTTAAAGTTCTGCATAATTAAGGGCGTGGTTTCTTTGAGTGACAGGTGGATAGCCATTTATCCTGTGTCTGTTAGTCATTGCATCACCTAAGCTCCGCCCACGTCCCGCCTCTTTTCCCATTTTCTGTTACACGCAATGACGCGCTAGCAAGATGGTAACGCCCAGCTCGCCGCTACTTAATGCTTCAGAACTGCTCTTCGGAATCCTATGGGTTACGTCACGGACACTACGTCCATATTTTTTTTACAGTCTATGATCCCATGGCATTAACGGTGAACTCGGTAATTTATGCACTACTAGCGTCACCAAACAACTGGAAAAACAACTTATTTCTCGGCCAAACTTGTCATGTTGGGCTAGTTGTCGGGATGCTCAAAAATAGTTTTAATAGCGCCACAGTATTTCCAGAGCAATCAACCTTAGCTGAGATAGAAGAAAGTATTGTAGCATTCAAAACCGCACACATCACCTTTAGCTAATGCTGCAGACCTGATTGTCTTTGTACGTGTCAATGTTTAGATAATAAGTGGGAGAAGGTGCTCAGGCAGATGTGCATTAGCTAATGTGGTCTGAACGCAGCTGGGTTGGGCTGGCTAATAGACAGACCATAACACTATGACATCATCAAGAGAGTGGGGGCGAGCTGGGCTGAGAGAGAGAGAGAGAGAGAGAGAGAGAGAGGGAATGAAGAAGAGAGGGAGGGATCAAGCAAGCCTCAGTAAGGGACAGAGCAACTGTCAGAAAGCAGAGAGAGAGAGAGAGAGGACGCAGGGCTAGACTCAGTCCGCTCAGAACCTTGCGGATTTCTCCTTTGCTTCCACTGCATCTTTCCTTTTCCCTTTCCCTTGCCATCCCCCCTTCCCCTCCCTCTTCCCCCCACTGTCCTCTCCGCTCTGGACCGCTCCTCCGGGCATGCTACTTAAGCCCAAGTATGGCCGCTTCCGCAACGACTCTGTGACCTCCTCCGACGACCTGATGCAGAGCCTAGCCATGAGCGGGAAGGTGGTGGCCACGCCGATGGCCTCCTCGTCCGTGCCTGGCTTGGAGCTGCCGCCCCTGGAGACCACCGCCCTCCCTCCGCCTTCGGCCCAGGTGCTGGCCGACTCACCGGGGCTGGACAGCGAGCAGGACGGGACCACCACCTTCTGCATGCTCATCCCCAAGATGCCCCAATGGAAGTTTTCAAACTCGCTGCTCAGCCGTAGCCCGTCCAATAGCAGCTCCGGCTCCAATTCCAGCAAGGAATCCGGCAGGGCGGCCCCAACCAGTAGTTCCCAAGCCGCGTCTTTCGGGGGGGCGGCTGCCCCCAGTGGTCCTGTGGCGAGTCTCGCAGCTGTGTTCAACTCCTGTGACCCTGTTTGTGTGGGTCCATGTTCCCTTCAGGCCTCCAGGAGGCAGAGGGCAAGTCCGAGAGAGTCCAGTGCAGGGGCCGCCGAGGGGAGTCCAGGGGGCTTCAGGACCGGGATGAACCGGAGGACCAGGGTGGAGGGAATATGGCTGGGAGATAACCTCACCCAGAAGGGCAGCTTCATCAACAAGCCCTCGCAGGGGTGGTTGCACCCAGACAAAAAGATCAGCAGCACGGGGGCTTCGTACATTGTCAGGGTGAGTCCCCAGCTTATCATCTTCATCTCAATATGCTTTCCGTCTAATGTTATTTTGCAGGTTGCAGCGGTGTCAATATGCTGCCAAGTGCTGTTATCAGTAGTCGTTCATTTGCATTCATTGCACCATCTTATGCAGCTCTGGAGACGCGGAGAGAGATTAGCCTCTCTTCGACTCCAGCTTACAAACAACTGCAACATCTTGTCCCTTTCAAAAGCTGAGTTCAGGCAAAACTGCTTATGATATGAAAACAATGGTGTTCTATTCACTGCAGTGTATTGGTTATGTCAGAGTGCAGTTGCCTGAGGAGAAGAGGAGAAAGGAGGAATATATAATTTAATCTAGATATACTGCTTTGTGTGGTACAGCGACTGCGTCAGAGTAGGGAGCAGGCGTGGATAAACAAACTGCAGATGTAAACAACTAAACTAGAACTGAATGGGGGGGTTATGACCCAAGATATGCACAAAATGTATATTTGATCTCAGGATGAGCAAAATTTCCCTTTCGGGATCAATACGGGTTCCTATAGCAAACGTTTCCTCAGGAATCATAAGGAAATTGCTATTAAAATTAGCATAGCATGCTAATATAAAGGCAGATTGTTCAATCTGACTTTTTTTTTTAAAGCTCCTTTCAATATATAAACATTGAAAACGTACTAGCAATGTTTGAAGTTGGACAAAACATAGTGTAGGCTAACCGATAGCAGTTTGGTAGATGTTGTGGATATGTGAGCCAATATCTTCAGCTCTGGGCTGCATCTTGGTCCATCAGGGTTATAAATGTTGGCAGACTATTTGACGTCAATGATCCTCTCTCAACCCTGTTCTCACCCCTCCGCCCCCCGCTCCGCTCTCTCCAACAAGGCAGACTGGGCCTGCGCACGCTCCTTAATTGCATTACACAGGCACCATTCATTCGTTTATTCAATTACGTTTAATCACAGTCATTTGTATCACATGTGTAGCAGAGGAAACAGACATGGAAGGGAGGCTGTTATCCAAATAACACTGGCATGTTGGTACACCACAAATAAAGGGATTTTAGTTTGGCCAAAACTAGCGGTTAGCTACGTAAAGGCATTTCATTTTTTTATTTCATTTTTTTTAAATTATAATCTGCATTTCAGTTGGTGAATAGAAAGTTGTTTCAAATTTAGACTAATTTGTGTTATTCTATGATGACAAACTTTCTAAGAAATTGTATAGCAGCCCACAGCATTTGTAGGTTTCACCTTTCACCTGTAGATGTATAAACCTCACTGGTAATTTCCTCTAGTGAAAACCTTTCTGGGCCTAACCTCTTTAAAAATAGTTTGTGTGTGTGTGTGTGTGTGTGTGTGTGTGTGTGTATATATGGAAGGTGCATATATTTTTATACACATATATACACGCACTACTGACACACCAGTTGCAATACATGTGACATCACTGAATTATGTTTTTCACTTGTTCTGTCGCTATGTCACAATATATCGTTAATTTATCACACGGCATGTTGGCCGACAATGAGGTCTTTGAGAAAGAGAGGAAGCCAGAGAGATGCAATAAAAAAAAAGGAAGAAGATTCAACACTGATTAAACACTTCCCGCTGCTGACTAATGTAGTTAAGATGTCTGCAACGGCTTGCTAGGATAGAAATGGGCAGGTGTCAAGATATACTCTTTAAAAAAAAAGAGAAAAGCTTAAGCATACCTTAAAGGGACAGTACACGCAAAAAGGAAAAAATCTTATTTTCTCAGCCTCCAAACCTGACTATCTTTTTCCCCTGTGGTATACAAACGAAGACATTTTGATTTTATCTGTGTTGTTGTTTTATTTGTTCAATATATTAAAAGTCATTGGTGTCCAATGTTGTTTTGGAACCCATTGACTTTCATTGTATAGGCAAATAGTACTTCAAAATATAATTTTTGGTGTGTGTGTTTCAAAGAAGAAAGACAGTCATACAGGTTTGGTACAGCATGAGTACATTAGAGAATTTTATTTTTTGGGTGCACTGTCCCTTTAAGAGAAAAGAAGTGATTGCAGAAAACGTCGATGCAATGTTAGAGGGACTGATTTATATTCACAGAGAATAGTTTTAAGGTCATAATCAGTTTTTTGGGACTTCCCCAAAGCACTGTTCTATTTGTTGAAGAAGAAAACACAGAGGATGTTTGCTTCAAGAACGAAAACACCAAGAACTATATAGTTCACCACAATAATTATTATTTTTTCATTCATAAACTGGACATCAATGAGCTCCGATGTTGTTTTGTTCCCAGCGTTTTTCGAAATATCTTCTTTTGTCTTCGGCAGAAGAAAGAAAGTCATGCAGAGTTTTCCTGATTGGGTGAATAACTAGGGAAACCACTTTGACTCAACCGTAGGCCACATGATCTGTGCTTTGGGTCGAGGTAGGCGTAGGCTTCTGAAATCCTTTACCCACCCTAAGGCAACAAAAGTGATCTGCGATTACTTTCTACAATCATCCGTAACCACAAACTCCTTGATTCCGACATATGTCGCACTGTTAGTGTGGGGGTGGGCATCTTGCACTATGTTCCTGTGACCCTTTTGAACGCATTAGTGACTAACTGCCGAATAGATATTTCCCTACACCTTCATCAGAGCACTTTCCACGTCCCAGAAGGGCCAGACTGCAGTAATACCTCTTTATCCAGTCCACCCCCACCAGTGATGTGGTTATTGCCGTCAGTCTCCTCACACTTCATGGTAATTACCTTCCCCGGCACAGCTATTATGTCGTCTTCATAACCGTCGAGAACAAGCTGTCTTGCTGAAATTATACGTTTAGTATTTATCTGTGATTATGCGCTGTTATGCTAAAGGCGCGTATAACTCTCTATGCACCCTACTGCCATCATTGTGTATTTAAACCATCCTTGTGTGTGTACGTGTGTGTGAGAAAGAGAGAGAGACATTTGTTGCTTTTGTTTTCAGCATCGACATCATGCACTCTGGCTCTTGCCAGCAAGTATTAGATACATATTTCCATGAAGCAATAATGACCTCTGGGAAATTAAAAGTAATTAAGTATAATGAAAGTAATGTGTGTCATTTTGTTCACTCTTTTTTTTTTTTTTGCAGTACATGGGCTGCATCGAGGTTCTGAAATCAATGAGATCCTTGGACTTCAGCACTAGGACACAAGTCACAAGGTAAAGTGTTTTTTTATATATATTACCTGAACCTAGATAATTTTTAAGCACAACATTTTGTACACAAATATTTCACCCTCCATGATTTTATTGTTTTGTTTGGCTTATTGTTTTGTTTTATGTATATTATTTACTTTGTTTTGTGTATTTTTTTTATATTTCTCCTTTGTTTTAATCACAAATGAGTCACTGTATAAGTTTTGATTTGGTTTGTTTTTCCTGAGCCAAAGCAATTTCCTTGATTGATTTAACTCATTATTTTTATTTGATTTTTTACCATTTATTATTGTTATTTTACTTAATTTTTATATTTGAGATTATGCCCTCCTTTAGTTTAGTTGAGTCTTAGTTTAGTTGAGTTTAGTGTGATTTTATTGTATTGTTTTAACTTTGCTCTGTTAATTATCTGTTTAACACACACACACACACACACACACACACACACACACACACACACACACACACACACACACACACACACATATATACAAACTTTTATGTTAGATAAATTGATTTGACAGAACTGATATATAGACAGACAGACTCACAAAAAAAACATGGAGGGTGAGGCTGTTATTTAAAACATGAGAAATTACCAAATAAAAAGATGCATATATTAGATGCGATGAGTGTGTGTATGTGTATATATATACATATATATATATATATATATATATATATATATATATATATATATATATATATATATATATATATATATATATATATATATATATATATATTAGTGCTGTCAAATTGATTAATTGCAATTAATCGCATCTTACATAAAAGTTTGTAAATCTAATAATATTGCGATTAATTGCATCTAACACGTGAGCATGAGGACTGAACCACGGAGCAATGAAAGAAGGGGGCCTGGTCTGATAAATCACGTTTTCTTTTACATCACGTGGATGGCCAGTTGTGCGTGTGTCGCTTACCTGGGGAACGCTTGGCACCAGGATGAACTATGGGAAGGAGACAAGCCGGCAGAGGCAGTGTGATGCTTTAGGGAAAGATATATTTCTCCTCTCCACCAATAATCTGGTGTTTGGTGGCCGTTCAAGTGCAATATGGCTGCCGTCGTATCATCCGGGTGTATGCTGCACATTGGTGGTGTTTGAGTAGATTCCCCTCTTCTCTGAAAAGCGTGTTGACTGTCAAGAAAAGCGCTATATAAATAATATTATAATGTACTTCACATAAATGCGATATATATTATCACTTTGCGGTTCACTTTTTGTGTGTCAAATCATGTTTACACGTATGTAAGTGTGCATTCATGTGTCCGCACGCTTGCATTAGGTCTTGTGTATATTTATTTATATGTGTGCAAGCATGTGCATTCTTGTAGCGGGTGACGGGGCGGAGCTCCAGATTCCCGAGGGCATCAGTGGAGTCCCTCTCCCTGCCCTTGCTCATCGATCAGCAGTAACCCGAACCCCATGGCCCACAATGGACTAAAGTGCAGAAAGCGCAGGCGAGATGGAGACGGAGTGATACAGCCATGTATTATTAACGACTCCAACTAATGACTGTGGAGGTCTTCTGGGCCCCAAGATGATGCAGAATGCATGGGGTGGAGAAAGTGTTGATAAACAAGGATGACTGGAGAAGAGTGATCGTTTTGAGTAGAAAGTGGCAGTCTGTTATGACATTATAATGGTTATAATGGGAATGCTTGGAAAGGCCTGCATATTTAGCCAGAATCTATTTCGCAGCAGAAACGAAGGGCTTGTAAATCAGCTGATTTGCGGCGCTCCGGGGAGAGAGGGAGTGAGGGTGGGCTCTCTCATTTGTCATTGTCATGTCGTGTGGCCTAGAAGCAATTTCCATAAGAACAAAGAGGCAAAACACACACAGGCACATAATCTTGCAACACAAAACACACTAAAGCAAATTGTCACAATCACACTTTCCAATGCATATCCTATAACATTTATTTGAAAGTCCTTTGCTGGGACAGTTGGTACTTTTAAATTATTAATGAGTTATGTGATAGCATGCCAGTGTTTCGAAGTCACTTCGTCCACTGTTGACCTCACAAACCATAATGCTAAACTCTTCACAGCTATTGAAATGATTTCACATATTACACTTTTTTGTTTTATTAGTCGTATTAATGAACCCATCACTACTGCAATTTCTAAATCTGTTAAAAGTGGTAGGGTTGTTTTGTGCATTTTGGTCTTTTCTCATTTAAGATCAATTTTGGAATTTGTAGTGTTTTGTTCTAATCTGGTTTGGTTTGGTTTGTTCTGTTCTGGTTTGGTCTGGTCTGGTTTGTTCTGGTTTGGTCTGGTTTGGTTTGTTCTGTTCTGGTTTGGTCTGGTTTGGTTTGGTTTGTTCTGTTCTGGTTTGGTCTGGTTTGTTTTGTTTTGTTCTGTTCTGTTCTGTTCTGTTCTGTTCTGTTCTATTCCGGTTTTGTTTTGTTTTGTTTTGTTTTGTTTTGTTTTGTTTTGTTTTGTTTTGTTTTGTTTTGTTTTGTTTTGTTCCGGTTTGGTTTGTTTTGTTTTGTTCTGTTCTATTCCGGTTTTGTTTTTTTTGTTTTGTTTTGTTCCGGTTTGTTTTGGTTTGGTTTGGTTTGTTTTGTTCTGTTTTGTTCCGGTTCCGGTTTGGTTTGGTTTGGTTCGGTTTGGTTTGTTTTGTTCTGTTTTGTTCCGGTTTGGTTTGGTTCGGTTTGGTTTGTTTTGTTCCGGTTTGGTTTGGTTCGGTTTGTTTTGTTCTGTTTTGTTCCGGTTTGGTTTGGTTTGGTTTGGTTCGGTTTGGTTTGTTTTGTTCTGTTTTGTTTTGTTCCGGTTTGGTTTGGTTTGGTTCGGTTTGGTTTGTTTTGTTCTGTTTTGTTTTGTTCCGGTTTGGTTTGGTTTGGTTCGGTTTGGTTTGTTTTGTTCTGTTTTGTTTTGTTCCGGTATGTTCTGTTTTGGTTTGTTTTGTTTTGTTTTGTTTTGTTTTGTTTTGTTTTGTTTTGTTTTGTTTTGTTTTGTTTTGTTTTGTTTTGTTTTGTTCTGGTTTGGTTTGGTTTGGTTTGGTTTGGTTTGGTTTGGTCTGGTCTGGTTTGGTTTGGTTTGTTCTGTTCTGTTCTGTTCTGTTCTGTTGTGTTCTGTTTTATTCTCTTCTGTTCTGTTCTGTTCTGTTGTGGGGGTATTCCAGAAAGCAGGTTATGTGACATACTCGGGTATGTGTAAAAGTAAGTTTGCAGATAACCTCAACTTTAATTTTCAGGGTATGTAAGTAACCATGGTAACTCACTCTCTGAACACAACCTGCTTCAGAGCAGGTTATGTTCCACAGTTAGTTTGCTTAAGAGGTATTTAGATGTGTTTTATATAATTAACATAGTTATTAATATAACCAAATTTGTTTCAGTTATATAATATACAATATTATATAATAATTCTAAAGAATTATAATAACAATTAAATTAAATGTTAATCAAATTCAAATATATTTATTTTATTGTCATCTCACACTTGCCATCTCACAAACTTCAATTAATTAGCATCAAATCAACAATATAATCCTTATTCTCAGTGAATAAAGATTACTTATTAAACAAAGAAACAAAAAAAAAAATTGCATAACCACCAAATAGGTTTCGATCTGCACTAAGTAGGTTATGTAACTCGGCATTAAACAAAAGAAGAAGAAGAAGTAGAATGGCGTGCTTCTTCTTAGCGTCTGTTTCCATGGTGAATCATTGATTCGTCGCTCTGTTGAGAATGTCTTGTGTGATAACCGGGAACATACTCTGAGTTGTCTGAACTTACTCTGGGACTCGTTTTTGGAACCAGCATTCCTCAAGTAAACAAGGTTTGGGTTAGTCAACCGAGAGTTCAAGGTATATGTGACGGTAAATAAACCTTGCTTTCTGGAATACACCCCTGTTCTGTTTTGGTTTGTTTTGGTCTGTTTTGTTGTGTTCTGTTCTAATTTGGTTTGTTCTGTTTTTTTTTTTTTTTTGTTTTTTTTTTCAGTTTTTTTTACATTTGTTCTGTTTTGTTTTTCCTTTGTTGATTTAACTCAGGTGTTATTTTATTTTATTTTATTATTTTAATTAAATTAATGTATTATTTTATTACATTTTTGTATTTAATTGTATTATTGTATTAATTTTTTAGTATTTAATTGTATTATTTATTTAATTGTATTTATTATTTTACTTTGTGCTTTGCTCTGTTTATTTTATACGCTGAAAATACACATACACAATATTTGAATAAGCATTATACTTAGGCTCAGACTCATTCCTTATTTATTTTCACACAGCTGTTGCACTGAAACACAAGAGAAATTGTTTTTTGTGGGTTTTCCGGGTGTGTGAGATTGTGAGATCTGGTAATACCTCTCTAATAGTCTCTCTCTCTCTCTCTCTCTCTCTCTCTCTCTCTCTCTCTCTCTCTCTCTCTCTCTCTCTCTCTCTCTATGTGTGTGTGTGTAAACACAGGGAGGCCATTAATAGGTTGTGTGAATCTGTACCCGGAGGAAAAGCTGCCTGGAAGAAGAAAGTAAGAGCAAATTAAATTGTTGTCCCTTTTTTTTCTTAAGCACAAATCTAAGAAAATGTAGTGACATCCAAATGCTTGTTTTGCTGCCCATTTTAGACCACCAACAAAACCCTCCAGTCTATCATGGGGAAGAGTAACCTACGTTTCGCTGGAATGAGCATCGGCGTCAACATCTCCATTGATGGCTTGAGTCTACTCGTCCCCACAACGCGACAGGTCGGCCCTCTAGACAAGATAACCCCTCAAATCATATCAGCCTCACCCTCATCTGATTTATCACAACATTATCTTTCCTATACGGTGTTGAGGATTTGCAGTAACTCATTTTTAGTAGCATGACGATGTAATAAGGAAACATTTCAAAAGAGCCTTTTCTAACTTGAGAAGCTGTGATTTAGTTTGATTTATTTTAGTGAATCCGTTCATTTAGATGACTCATGTAAATGAACAAATTAGGCTTAAATTAGATATAATATAATACAATTAAACAACTTAAATCAGGATGTTTTCAAGTTGTCCTAGTTATAAATTTGCCACTTAAAGTCTACCTAATTAAGTTAGTTCATCAAAACTCTCCTTGTTTTGTGCCAGAAAATTAGGGCTCTGATTAAATCAGAAAGGATATCATTGGATAGGTAATAGATATTGCCCCTTTAAGCTTTGCATACTTTTCCCCGACACTGTTTGTTTATTAATTTATTTTTAGCATAATTTTGTATTAATATATACAAGTGCTGAATGTTTGAATTGATGCAGACCTCTCACTTTCTCATTTTCCTCTCTTTATGTAGGTGATTGCCCATCACCCCATGCAGTCCATATCTTTCGCCTCTGGTGGAGACTCGGTGAGACCTCTAAAATACATGTTTACAGTTTAAAGTCTCTTCTTTCATCTCATATCTCTCTCCATTATTCTGACTCTGTTTTTTTTGTGGGTTGCAGGACACACCCGATTACGTCGCCTATGTGGCCAAAGACCCTGTCAATCAAAGAGGTATTTTTATTTTTGGTTATATATTCACTTATGTTGAGCTATGGTGCTTGTTTGGGAGGTATGGGTTTGATTCCAGCTCGCGTCATATCCCCAATTCCATTTCCCGTTGATTTTCCTTGTCTCTGATTATTTGGGTCTGATTTCTCATAATGCGACCTTGTTTTCATCCCTCTAGCGTGTCACATCCTGGAGTGCAGTGATGGTCTTGCCCAGAATGTGATCAGTACCATCGGCCAGGCCTTCGAACTGCAGTTCAAACAGTATCTACACAGCCCACCCAAAGCCATTCCCACCATGGATAGGTGAGATTCACATAATTTCCCTTGAACTACTGTTTGTTTGGCTTTTGGATGCATCGAAATATAGTATAGCTCCTCCACCGTTTTACCTGCAGTCAGTGTTAATCTTCAGCTCTGAGCAGTTTTTCACAAGGTTGAAACAGGATACACACGACTTTTGTTTCATATAGCCATCCTGCTTTGATCGCAGACCGGTATTTAAAGCTAAATTTATTTAAGGGGCTCTCAGAAACCACAAGACTGCTCAGTGTCACATCAGTAATGGATCATTTCTTTCAATTTGTTGTTTTAAATCGTTGTTACATGCGCTTTCTTGTCGTTAATATGAGCTGTGAGCTCTGTACTTCCCTATATAGACAAGGTTCTGCAGGAACTTATGGCACTCATGTGAACTGCGCTACATAGAAAAAAGCTATGTGGGCTGTTAGCATGTTGCTAAGCTAACAACATGAATCTCTAACGGTGAGATCACATTTCGCTGGCAAAAAGTATATTGTCCATTGTCAATAGTGTGGTGATGTATGAAACTCTACTCACACAGAAGTCACTTCCAAACTCATGTGACCAACTACGAACCTGCAAGTGTTACTATTAAAATGACTGGATTTGGCTCGCAAAAAACTCATAACAGGAAATGTGACCATACCTTAATAAGCATAAAAACACAGACACAGACAAATATTAATTTAAATATTTGAAAAGTCATTTGTAAGTTGATACTACTAATTAGGCATTTTATTGGCACATTTTAGTACCGAAATTTAAATATATTTATGATTTATAGGGTTGCCAACAAGTGTGAGACTAAATCGACACTTCTCACGCTACACATCCATCTGGAAAGACATGAATAAAACAGCTTTTAGTCACGTAAAGCTAATAAAAGATGACATCATAGCATGTTACTTAGCTAGAAAATCAACTCTATAAAGGAACATTTTGCTAAATATATATACTATGTCATATTATATATGTATTCTTAAATCATTCAAAAATATTAATTATGTTAATTGTATGAGAATGAGTTATTTTTAGTCAGTTATTTAGTTTCCCTGTATGTTTACAGCATTAGAGAGTTGAGAGATTTGTTTCCTTGAGAATAATTAATATGTAGGTCCTACTGTACCTAGTATTTAGCCAAATGAATCGATACTGAATCAAGATCAGAACTGAATTGCAAGCTTATGAATTGACGACCCCCCCCCCCCCCCCCCACACACACACACACAAAAAGAAAAAAGAAATGTATATATAGTATATTTGGTGGATTGATTACCATCTGTATATAATCTGTATATGTATCTATATATAGTTTTAACTACAATATCAATGCTTTTTTGTTTTTTATTTGTAGTAAACCCATAGTTCATTTTTTGGAAACAGTAAATAGCTTGATTTAATGTTTAGGACTATACGAACAGAAGAGTCGGCGTGGGGGGATGACGATGAATCGTCTGAGCACGACTACTACAACAGCATCCCAGGGAAGGAGCCTCCTGTTGGGGGAGTGGTAGACTCTAGGCTCAGGCCTCCTGCGGGCCTACTGGGTCACGTCCATACACATCCACAGAGCAAAACTGCTCAGGTAAAGTAATAGACTTTATTATAAATGGATTTTTTTTTGCTGCCTTGATTTGTGTCATGAAAAGCATGAAGTTTGTGGAGAGATTACACTAAAATGGGCCTTTTACTTCCATGAGTGGTATTAGCATAAAGCTAACTGCGTCAGGCTGTTTGTCAATACAGCACATTTACTAATGAAAGCTGGAAGCCCATATGCCATTTGCAAGAAATGAGCAATTCTTCAATTATCAATGATTATTTTTAAAATTACTTGACCTTTTTTAAACCCTTTGACCTCTTAACCTGCCCTGTCAAACCATCCATCATAATTTGCTTAAAGTACCTTCTGTGCCTTTTCCCCCCAAAATATATTATTACTAAAGATATTCCAAGACATATCAACACTAAAAAAAATACTTTTTACAACGTTTTATTAGATATATAAAAAATGTCTTTCTTAAGGCTCTTGGGTCTGCGTCTTCCTTGGGTGTCCATTAAAGCTTCCATGTTGTCCAGATTCTGGTTGTTTAAATCTTTTTTATAATTCTCGAATATAAAATGTATTCTTTCAGACGGGGTCACCGGCCAAAAGAGATGCTTGCAGCCTCCCTGCCGCCCACTTGTGTTATGAAGTGCACTGGGACACAGAGAACAACAGCAGCTCAAGTAAGACGCCTAGTGGTTAACTATCAGTATTATGTTTCTTTTGTGACGTTCTGTTGATTTTTGTTGCTTTTTAACACATAAAAGGTGCCAGAAGTGATTTCTGTGCCACTAACATGATATTTCACATTTTCCCATCTAATGCCAATATCATTTAGTAACCCGTTTATTTTCTTTTGACCACTTCTGTAGGTTTGACTTCCGATGGTTACCTGCGAGCAGATGGTCATCCTCAGGGCAGCCGGGATTACGAGGAGCACTTGTATGTTAACACACAGAATCTGGATAACATGGAGGCTTCAATGGACACCCAGGGAGGACGCAGACCCGAGAGCCCGAAGAAAGACATTTTTGATATGAGTGAGTCCACTGCAAATGACTGAAACTGAGTAATGCCAAAAACGGATTTCATCTTACAAATGGTGCTGTCCTTGACCTCACAGGGCCGTTTGAGGACGCTCTGCGTCTACACGAGGCCAGTGGAGTCTGCGTACTGGAGGACAAGTGGCCGAGTCCCCCACGACGCCGGGCCCCCGTCGCACCTACAGAGGACCAGCTCCGGCGGGAGATGTGGTACCACGGCCGCATGAGCCGCAGGGACGCAGAGAATCTGCTGGGTCGTGATGGAGATTTCCTGGTACGGGACAGTGCCACTAACCCAGGCCAGTATGTGCTGACTGGGATGCAGTGTGGGCTTCCCAAACATCTGCTGCTAGTGGATCCAGAAGGAGTGGTGAGTGACTGAGTGCTTTCAAGCTCAGTTTTAGGGTGATAACATTGTATTATCAAACCAACTATGTTCACATTTACATTTTCCTTTAGGTTCGGACTAAAGACATGCTTTTTGAGAGCATCAGTCACCTGATCAACTACCACCTGACGAACAAGCTGCCGATTGTTGCGGCGGAGAGCGAGTTACACCTCCAGCAGGTGGTCTGTAGAAAGCACTGACCTCCATTTAAAGCCCATAAACATGGTGAGATATTTGCGGAATGTTTCCTACAGATGACGAAAGCTTTTTGGTTGAGCAATTCACCGATTTCATATTGTTTTTTCAGGGTGAAAGGCCGTCCCCTGTGCCGCCTATTTAGAGGCCCCTCACTATTGCCTTAAACACAGACTGTGAGCTTCCACTGGGACTTGTGGGATATCCCTGTTCCTTAGGCACTGACCACAAACAGCTTTCAGCATGCCTTCAAATCGACCCCTTCTTCAACAGAGAAGACCCCAACTGAGAGTTTGGCATTGGGAAATATAGTGCTTGTGAACATTGAATTTCTCAGCAGACTTTTCTTGGCATTGCCTGACAGAAATGTGAACTTGTGAAAAACACGTAAGACTAACCATCTTATTCCATTCCTTTAAATCCGTACGAGCATTCGTCGTCCGTTCCAAATGTATTCTGTAACTGTGGCTGTGATCTTCTCTGATGGTCACCTCTGAAACTCTGGACATCAGTGTGTTGTTCTGCTTACCAACGGTTTGCTCTCAGGATGCAGTGTTTGTTAAGGACGTTATGTAATGCTCATAAGCTTTAATGCAGTCGTATCAAATGCACATGTTTAATTTATGAACTCAGGACCAACCGTTTGGGTCACGCTCATGTGATATTGTCCTTTTTTAAGCAAAAGTGTTCCAGACATGAATTATACTTCACAATTACACATATGTGTTTAGTCACATCAACGAATGCGCACGGTTTCATGTAAAGATGCGTTCAGTAGTTTCTTTTGTTAAGAGTCAAGTAATTGGTGTACTGACATGACTATACTCATAATAGTTTTCAAAAAAAATTAATGTATGGTGTGATATGACGTGAATCGCGTCCACATTAAATAGAAATTTTGCAGGCAAAGAAGGCCCATAGTTCATTATCAGTAATGTATCGATGCATGTTTAAAGTTGAACAAATTTAAATCTAATGCGAAATCCGTGCGAAATTTTCGCCTTTAGAGTCACATTTATCTTTGTTCTGCTAATTTTCATGGCCGAATTTTTGCATTTAGGTTAGAGAAAAAAATGTAATTGTGACTTGTGACTTGATCTGTCAAATCTCTTTTTTTCCCCGAATTGCGTGATAAAAACAATTGCCAGTTATAAAGCCAGAATTACTAGATATAAACTCACAATTGCAATATAAAGTCAAAATTGGAAGTTATTAAGTCAGAATTGTAAGATATAAACTCGCAATTCTGATATAAACAATTGAGAAAAGTCAGAATTGCGAGTTTATATGACAGTTCTGATTTTATAACTCGCAATTCTGATTTTATAACTGGCAAATTTGACTTTATATCTCGCTATTGTCTTTATATTGCAATTGCGAGTTTATATCACACAATTGTGAGGAAAAAAGTCAATTACGAGTTTATAATCGCAATTCTGACTATAACTCACAATTCTGACTTTTTAACTCACAAATTTAACGTTATAACTCCCAATTCTGAGTATAACTCGCAATTCTGACTTCATATCTCACAATTCACTTTGTCACAGTTTTGACTGTATAACTTGCCATTCTGACTTTATATCTCGCAATTGCGAGTTTATATCACACAATTGTGAGAGTCAAAATTGCAAGTTTATATTGCAATTCTGACTATAATATTTGTCTTTGTAACTCACAATTGCGAGTATGTCCCAATTTAAAAAGAAACTGAAGTGTGAGACAAAAAGTCGCAATTATCAGTTAATTTGTTTTATTCCATGGCGGAAACAAGTTTCCATAGGTCATAGCTTCACCGCATTGACGAACAGAAAACTACTTTGTTTGAAAGTGATTCGTGTGAGCTGTGCTTCATTAATAGCTACACTGTCGACAATAGAAAGACTTTTTTTTAAAACAAAATTGTGTCAATATTTCGATAATGTGACCGCATCTACATGCGTCCCTCACACTAAATTCTAGATTGCATAGATTCCTATGGAGATGACGGTATCAGTGTTGTGCCAAATTTTGACCCCCTGCCAAATTATTCCCCCCTCGTTGAAGTCGTTACCTGATTGACTAATTCTAATCCTAGCCCCTCCCCCTGACCTACTCCTAAACCTACCAAAACTAGGGGGATATAATCTGGCCGGGGGTCAGAATTCAGCACAACTGCCTTTTGCCCACTGTATTTCGTCGTAAAAAGGTATGTGGCCTCTGTAGATATAGTTGCGTAGTGTTGTTCGGTGATAAGCCAAATTAAACAATGAAAAACAATTATTATCAGTAGAAACTATTTTTGGTAGGCAGTTAAGGGAACTAATTATTGTAAAACTCACTAGCATCATAGTAATTTACATAAAACTCGACGATCAAACTGACCATGTCCATAGATGGCTGTGCAATGCAACACCATTGTGGCTTTGGTGTTTAAAAAACACATAGAACAGCGATGCTAATGCTAGCTAAAGAACTACTGAATGCACCTGATTTATATTCTTTTTTTTTTTATCTGGTCACAAATGTCATCCATACTTTTTTTTTCATACATTCCTATAAATATTTTGTAATGTCAAAACACCTTATTTTAACCTAAAAGCTGCTTTCTGGAGAAATGTAGTCGACACAGTTAAAGCCTGCCTTTATAAATGTCCAAATATTATTGTTATATAAAATGAAGTGTTTGGCTCACTACAGTGTATTAAGAACCACATTTTCTTTTATATGTCTTCCCACATTATCAGAAAAGAAGATTCCAGTGCCTTAAAAACTATTTTTATTTTATTTTAAAAACATCCTTCCTCTTATGTAGGGTTTATACTTCCTTTTTTGCATCCCAGTTTCAGTTATAAATCTCAGTATGTCAGAGACAGGATTTAGAATAGCATACTAGCACACTGCTATTTCAGCCATATACAGATGCAGCAGAAATAGAATTTAGGGTTTAGCTAGTTAGCATATTTCAGTATGCACCAGCTGGTATATGCTGTTACGACATCGTTTGTGTTTAAAAAAGGCATTTTTACCCGCTGACAGCTGTTAAAAAGTAGCTGTACGTTTTTGCAAGCAACATATAGGCCTAAATCACAAATATTTCAAAACACATGGGACTCCTGCGCCAGCCTAGCAACTGACATTGAGATGAATGGGAACGCTAACGGCTAGCTTTTTCCAGGTATGCCAACACCAAAAACCACTTGCTTTACTTTCTCAGGATGTTGTTTCTCTATGCTGTGTTCCTCTAAAAGCATTCTCAATAAAATTGATCAGGAAGGGAAAACTAAAACAAAAATAGTTTGGTTTATTTTTAAAGGAACGGTACTCCCTAAAAATGAATGTCATTTAAGAGATGTGTCTAAATCTCCATACTTTTTTTTTTTTTTTTTTTGAAAAAAAGTCTTTGATCAAACAGACAGTAAAAACAGTAATAGTGTGAATTTTTCTATTTGAATATATTTTAAAATATAATTTATTAATGTGATGCAAAGCTGAATTTTCAGCATCATTACTCCAGTCTCAAGAAAGATTTCTTAATATTTTTGTATAAACTGATATTTTCTTCAGGATATTTTGATGAAAAAGAAAACAGCAGTTATTTGTAACATTATACATGTCTTTACTTTCAATTTAATGCATCCTTGCGCCATAAAAATATGAATTTCTTTAGAATTGTTTTTTGCAGCTTGGACATTCTGCAAATCATCTCCTTTTGTTTTTAACAGAACAAAACTGATACTGGTTTGAATGAACAGATACTGATCAAATTATTTTTTTTTAACGTGAAATATTCCTCTGATTTAAAAGGAAAAGGCCTGTATTTACAGATGTGCTCAGAGGTGAGAATCTTGAATAGCAGGTGCGCTTGAAACAGACAGATGGCCTGTGGTGTGCAACGCAACTTTATAATACCTCATAACGTTCTTTTCACCGCAAAGTAACATTTGAGATACAGTATTGTGCGAGGCCTGCCATAAAAGCATCAACCGCAGAGTTGCAAAGAAAGACGAGCAGCGGTTCTCAATGTTTATTGAAACGTGGTACAAAATTATCAGTGTTCCCCCTCATAAATCATCAGGTTCAGGAAATATATTCATCATGTGCCAAAACTATATCTTCTCATTCACAGTTTGACGATGACGGTGCACAGTGCTGATATGCTTCGGCTCAAGGGTATATATAGCTATCAGTTAAAAAGCACTAATTTTGACCTTTAGTAGTCATACGAAGGATTTGGAGCAAAAGAGCCTGAACTTCTTCATCCATCCGACCCTATTGAGTCAAAAACATTCGCATAGATAAGCATAATAAAAGACATCAGATGTTCCTGTAGAAGTAAGGTTGGGTTTATAGGTCTCACCTGTACAGCGGCTAATAGATGAGAACGATATATCGAAACGACAGCCTTGTGTTTGCGCTCCCAGTCCTGCGCACAAGAAGAAAGAAAAAACTTTGGTTTTATTCATTTAAATTTGAAAGAGATCTTGAAGAGGGGATATTTTGGGGTTTATTAGAATAGGTTTTCATGCTTGAATGTTCATTATTTTTCACGTTTTTCATTGTTGCGGCACCTCTCTTCCCAGTTTGTCAGTAACGCTCTTTTTAGTTATGGTGTCTATGAAGCCCCTCCTTCCAGAAAGTGCAATGTGCTGATTGGTTGGCGCGACGATTGTCCCCATGGGAAAGAAAATGCTCATCAGATTCACACTCCAGAATCTCACCAGTAGTAGGTACTTGTCACCTACTGGTTTATGAATTTGGACATATTACTCTTTTCACGTATTGTTTTTTGCTGAATTGTTTATTTATAGATATATTGGATGCAGGTATAGCAATTTTCATTTTAGTAGTTTTGAGAAATCCACTTTACTTAAAGGATCTTTAAAAATCCCGCTTCTTCTTCTTTAGTTATACAAAAAAATATCCTGGCTCTTCCCAGCTATATAATGGTAGTCAATGGTAGCATTTTTTGAAGCCCAAAAAAGTCCATCCATCCATTATAAAAGTAATCCATTCGGCTCCAGGGGGGTAAATAAACGGCTTCTCGAGCGATTCGTTTTCGTTAGAAAACCACCATGTATATTTTCATAAACTATGATAATTGGCTTCTGGTAACGGCCGTACGTTAGTCTAGTTCAGGCCGAAGAGTGACCTCTGTCCTCATGACATATTGACAAACAGAGAAGTGCAGAAGATAGAGCAAAATAAAACACTGCTAAGCCAAAAATTTGCTTTTTTTAAAGAGAAATGTCAGAGGAGCTTGAGTTTGTTGCCCAGCCCTATTTGTTTGAACCGCGAAAGGCGTCTACTCTCCTTAAAAATAAAAATTCTTTCCTTGCAGGTCAATTTGACCCCCTTAGGAATGAATGAAATGCGAGGAATGCTTCGTTATACATAGAAATATTTAAAAACAAATATTTTAAAATGTCTATGTGTGTCTGAATGCAAAGTGAAGAGATAAAGCGCTATAAGGCCATCTAGTGGTAAAAGTTTTGAAATATCATGTTAAATTATAATGTTTTTCCACAAGAGGTCGGGTTATTGCATTTTTGGTGAGTTATTTTGAATTTAAGTTAAAAGAATGTGCTTAAATTATATTATTTATTAATAAAATCTAGTAATTTAAAGGTAAATACAATGAAAAAAATATTTTAAAAATCTCCCAAAAAACATTATAAAATGAAATGATATAAGCTTTCTGGATAAAAAAAAAAGTATTATTAATTATATAAGTATACATTTTAGGGCTTCGGGTCATTTTGACCCACGAGGGAAGGATATGTTACAGGATGCAAATTTTGTTTACTGAAAGGTTCTTTGATGGAACCCAAAATGGTTCTTCTAAGGCTTTGCTGTGGAACCTTTATTTGTTAGAGTGTATTTATCAATATGGCTGATAAAGGGTGGATCACGTTATGTTTATGGTACCTGCAGTTGCTGTGTTAGTGTGGTCACGCGGTTCTGCAGTGCCAGCTGTTGTCCAGGTATCCCTGAGGATGGCGGAGATGGGGAACGTCCCAGCGGGGGACTCAGAGCCCCCAGAGCCTCCTTCAGACGAAACACCTCCTTAGACAACTCTGTGATCTGCAGGGAGATGTTAAGAAAAAATCAAATCTACATATGGATTTTTGCCTCTGGACAAAAAAAAGCATGGATTGTGCATCTGGATGAGGTTTAGAAACGAGAGTCAGTACCTGCCCTCAAATTTGAATGTTTCAGCATTGTTAAGGCCCGTTTATAGAAACAATAACCATATTTGTTTCCATACCAACCCACAATAATGTTCTGTTTATTATAAGCACATGCTGCAGTTATATCGTCTGCCGCTTTAAATACTCAAGTCCGGGTTGATTCTGATTGGCTTTCAATGTTTTTATCGCTCATCAGCTGGAATGAAAGTGATTCCAACAATATCATTCCTTTGCAGAGTTATCGTAATATTTGTGGTGTGGACTTGTACTCATAGAACTGAAATGATTATTAAAATCATGAAATCTTTCATGTGAATGGGCTTTTATTTGGCAAAAAGTGGCTTTATAGTGAATGAATATTACACTAACCTATTCAGTTCGAAAACACTCATTTGTGACACATTTGCTCAATTCATTCAAATACACCAATTCTTTCGGTAATGAAACTCTTTATAAGCGAGTCATTGAATCATTCACTTAACCAATTCGTTCAATACCAATGATTTATTCAGTGACACCACTGCTGTGTGTGTGCGCACGTGTGTGTGTCTGGCTAAGTTATGAGGTTATGACAGCAAAATCCCAAATCCCTGACCTCGTGGGGACATTTTTTGGTCCCCATTAGGAAAACAGCTTAATAACCAGACTAAGTGATGTTTTAAAAAAAAAGGTAAATGCAGAAAGTTTTCTGTGATGGTAGGCTTAGGGGTATGTAAATATCAATATGTCTATGAAAAGTCCCTATAAAATGTGAAAATGTTTGTGTGTTACTTTATTTTGTTGGCGCAGCAAAAACAGACAATGGCAGTATTGTGCCTGAAATGTACGTTACTCAATATTAACTTATTTTGTGCCGTTGGTCTGGTCTTTTGGTGCAATTATTATTATTCTTTTTGCAGAATCATGGGAAATATAGTCTTTCACCAGGAGTTCTACTGTTGAACAGAATAGGCTGATGGCTTCAACAAAAGCCTGTAACATTGGGTAATCTTAAAGCTCACAGTTGGTCTGTCTTTAATGGTATATAAATGATTGTCTTTTTCTCCCTCACACCTTGCGGTCTTTCTCTTTGACGAGCCCCTGCGAGTGCTGGATGTCCTGGTGCAGCTGTTGGATGTGGGTGGACTCAGCCTGAAGATCCGCCAGCTGCTTTTTAACCGTCTCCAGCTGAGATTCAGCCACCTGACGCTCGCTCTTATTAAATAAAGCATCCCGCTGCACCTGGAACACCTGCGGAGGGAGACTTTTTTAAGATATGCACAAACAGATGAAGTGGAACCTGTCATACACAACATCAAGGACAACACACACACGCACACCTCATTGCAGGTCTTCTCATGCTTGCGTGCTAGATCAGCTAACTGTGCGGTCAGAGTGTTGATCTCAGCCTGCAGGGAGAGTCTCTGGGCCTCGTGGTCTTCTTTGGACACCAGTCCCTGTTCTAAAGCTTTCTGTGATCGCAGCTCTTTCAGTTCCGTCTCTTTCTCACACAGAGACTCCTTCGCCGCTGCTGCACTCTGCCGACTCTCCTCTAGAGAACGCTCTAGCTCTGCCTGAAGTGAGGAAGAATCAAATGAGTACTATAGTATACTCTTAAAAATAAATGTTCCACATTTTCTCTGTCATGTCTACTAACTTACATTACAGTGTTAGTAGACTATTAGTAGACTGGTAGGGTTATACTAAGTTGACATATAGTTGCAAAGGTGCACTATGTAGTATTTTGCATCAAAAAAAAAAAACACTAGGCCAGTGCTATATATTTTGTTCAGTTGAATTCTTAGAATATCTTAAATGTTTCTAACTATTTGTAAATTGTTAGAAAATTGCTATTTTAACCCGAGGAGCCGGGACGTCTGAGGGAGTCGCCTGTCAATTGCGTCATATCTGCGTTACGATCGGTTTTCTGCAGAAACGCTTTACTCTTATCAGTGTGAACATGTCACAGCAGCCACTAAGCAAACGCACAGAATAACATCATCACATTATTTTTAACACACCTAAATGTATCTAATATGATAAACAGAGCTGCGTTACATCATAATCATGACTGGAGACCATTGGTTCTAATAAATCATAACTGGTTCATAATAAAAGTCCTGTTGCTGGCGAGCCGTGTTTTTGCGTAACAATCGCTCCAGCGGCTTTGCTCCGCTCCTTTAACATTCGGTTCGGTTCTGCTCTGCTTTACACTACAGTAACGTTAATAATCACATCCATGAACATGATTTCTGCCCGAGTCCTAGCCCAATTCTTTTCCACCGGCTGGTTACATGTAGTTTTTGCCAAAGTAACTTGTGAGGTGTATTGTATTCCATCATACAAGCAAAGTCAACAGTTATTACAAGGTAATTTCTTTGACATGTTCATGTTGTATCTAGATCACTAGACTATTCTTGGGCTATGGTTAGACATCTATAAAATGTTCACAGACAGCCTAATTTTTGCCTTGTTTTAGCCTAGTTAAAGGCTATGTACGGACGGCCATTAGACGTCTTTTAATGCAAAATTGCTTGCTGGGTTATAATCAGTAGATTGTCTGTTGGAGGACCATCAGAACATTTAGCATATATTAAGCAGACAGCCTACTAATACTCTAATGAGTTAGTTGAGATGTAGTTTCTTTTAGTCAACAAAATGTTCAAAAGGAAGCATCCTTTATCCTCGTTATGTATTTCTGCCACATGTCGCAAGTGATTATGTTGCAAGTGATTGCCATTAAAATATATTCTTGATCATTAAAAGTTATTTGGCATTCAAACAATAAAAATCATGGAATCATGGAAAATCATATTTACTTCCTGCTAATTTAGCACAGTGGAATTGTGTGCATTGTGGTAAGTAGGGTGACCACCTGCTAATAAGCTCAAGGGGGTCAAAGGGTATGTTTCTGAGAGACAATGTGGGACACTGCCACCCCACGGGCAGTTGGGCAGATAGTGGTTTACCCATTTCTAGCACATGGCACCTTACATGGTATATTAATAATGCCCTATTCCCCTAAACATGTGTAGGCTAATTGCTGATGTATGCTCATGAATAGGCCAACCAATGTGTATTTTTGACATAATATTTTGAACATTCAATAAATTGACAAATGCACTTCCACTTACGATTTACTTTAGCTATTTTACTTTACTTATTTTTCATTACAATTTATTTACTTTAAATAAATTATAATATAAAATTATAGGATTAACAGAATTTGTAGTTGCTCAACACCACAAGAACAGAAAAATAAATAAATAGTTAAGTTAAAGTTAAACTAGAGGTTCACGGAATGAGAAGGAGGGGAAGGATGGTGAACTTCCATGTTAGTATAAAGTCTGCACTGCAAAAAAAAAAAAAAAAAGCATTCTTACTTAGTATTTTTGTCTTGTTTTAAGTCTAAATATCTAACAATTCTTAAATTAAGACACATTTACTAGACATGTAAAATATATTGTCTTGTTTTGGGGAAAAAATCATTCAAAATTAAGCAAAATAATATGCCAATGAATGGGGTGAGAAAAATAATCTTGTTTTCTGCTTGAATTAAGATTATTTTTCTTACCCCATTGTCAGACTATTTGTCTTATTTTAAGCAAAAACTCTTTAAATAGCGGTATTTGTTCCCAAACCAAGACAATTACTTTTGTTTGATATTTTTTTATACATATTTTGGCTAGAAACAAGACAAAAATACTAAGTAAGAAAAGCATTTTTTGCAGTGTGAGTCTGCACGCGAAAAACCGCGTACCATACGCATGCCAAAACTCATTTTGGCGTATACATTCCACGAGATTGCAAACTCGTACTATTTATACGCATGACCATGAGATCGTGTTGCCATGTCCGATTGAGAAAGACAATTAGCAAAGGTCACAAAAAACTCTCTCGGTCAACACCTTTCAGTCACAAATATTAATTTTCCCAGTCTTTCTTGTACCCACTCGATCTTCTCTTTTTAGTTGATGATTGCGGTGCCTCAGACTCCATTTTTCGAATAGGAAAGTGCGCATCTAAAAAGTTCCAAGTGTGTCTGGTATGCACGTGCGTGCGCTGTAATGACAACAACGAAAAAGTTGACAACAGCAGTTCAACAGTAACTGAGGGGGTGTGTGTCTGTGGCAACAGTAGTGTGCTGAACTGTCAAGTAATGTTGGTTTGGCTACCTGAGGCACGAGGATATAGAGCGACCAACTTTTTTTGAGCAAACATTAATTATGAGTGACACGGTCTCAATTTGCGGGACGCATAAATTTGGCCTCAAACGCTGTGCGCGCACGCGCTACGCGGGACGGGTGGTCACCCTAGTGGTAAGTATTCAATCTAGTGTGTTTTGGTCTACACTTCACAGTTTGGTATAATGTGTGCATACAGAAAAAAATCATACTATTCACACTATTAAAATTTACACTATTCACTATTCGCTTTGAGAAATCCACTTTACTTAAAGGATTAGTTTAACCAAAAATGAAAACGATCCCATAATTCATTAACCCTTTAAGCCATTGTTGGTGCATATGACTTTCTTCTTCTTTAGTTATACTAAAAAATATCCTGGCTCTTCCCAGATTTATAATGGGAGTCAACGGTAAGATTCTTTTGAAGGAAAAAAAAGTGCATCCATCCATCATAAAAGTATTTAAATCTTCATAAACTACGATTTTAAAGCTTGGACATTTTTTGGACTCTGATTGTGTTCGGCTGAAAGAATAATGTCATATACACCTAGAAAGGCTTAAGGGCAATTAAATCATGCGGTAATTTTTGGGTAAACTAACTTTATTCAAATCAATTCTTACATATGAGTATTTTATTTATCGTTTTAAGTGTATCATTAAAAGGAAGATTCCAAAGAACAATTAATTTGCAAACTGGAAAATGCATCATTTAAGCATCTTGTGTAACTCACCTTGACTTTATCATGTTCTTCCTTACTAACTGAGTCTTTTTGCACAGCCTTCAGCTCTGATTCCAGCCTGGCGAGCTCGGTTTGAGCGTGCTCCCGCAGTGCCCTCTCTGCTTGCAGCTCTTTCTCTGTTTGAGCAAGCTGCTGGGCTACAGCGGACAGCGTCTCCTGGTGTTTGACCAGAGGTATTGCATCTCTCATTTGCTGTTCATCCTGAGCCCGGCTCTCTCTCTCGGCACACAGGCTGTCCAGAGCTTGTGCTGCTTCTTGCCTCGCAACTTCCAGTTCCTCCTTTATCGCCTCCAAGGTCCGTCCACCCGGCGACAGGTGCAGGGAGTGCTCTGATTGGTCAAAAATGGGAGTTATATTTGAAGGCAGGAATCAATTGGTTATTTCTGAGAGTCTCAAAGGGACAACAGGTGCACTCACCAGATGCAATGGAAATCTCTGAGCTCTCAGATGGGTCCTCGTCGTCCTCATTTTCCTCAATGTGGGATGGCGGGCGGAGCCTTTCCAGCTCCAGCAAGGCCTGGTTGAGTCGTGTAGCCACTTCGGCTCGTTCTTGAGCTAGCTGGTTAAGCTGAAGACCCAAAGTGACCTGAATCTCCTCAAACCGACCTCGAGGTACGCTCTCCTTCAACTCCCTCTCAAGTTCTTCCACCCGTGTCTGCAACCCGTTCACCGGCGCTCCCTCGCCCTCCTTACGCCCTGCTACTTTGCTTTGCTCCAGGGCTTTTTCCAGCTGTTCCACCTGCTTTTTGAGCCTAACAACTGTCTCGTTCTCCTCCTTTCCGTCTTTTCCTTTCTCTCTATCCTGCAGATCTGCCTCAAGTTCCTTTACCCTCTCTTTCAGCTGTTGGATGGTGTCATTGTCACCTTCACTAAGTCCATCCCCATCTTTCTTTTTTCTGGCTAGCTCCTCCTCCAGCTCCTGTACCCTTGCTCTCAGCTGCTGCGTCTCCAAATTTGCCCCATTCTCTGAGGCCTCAGAACCCCCTTCAGGCTTCGCTCCTGCGTCCTCCACCGAGTAGACCCCCAGACGCATCTGTTCTTTGAGTTCCTCTAACTCGGCCTGGGCTTGCGCCAGCTGTTCCTTCATTGCACTTTGATGTTTCTCCTCTTTTTCTTCAGATCTGAGAAGAAAACCAAACATTTTAATTACATGACAGGATTCATATGTGCATTAGTTGTGGATTTTAGTTTAGTCTAAGTAAGAGCCAGCTCCAATATTTACCAACAACATCTTTCTCAATTGTTCAATTTACTATTTACGAATATTTATTTAGTAATTGTGAGTAAATATTGTGTAAAATAAGTGTTCACTTAAATTGAACACATTGAATAGATGTCTTATTGACACAAACAGTATATTTTATTAGTAAATCAATTGCCTGAATATGATATCATCTGAATCCTATCAAGAAAAATATTGACGTTAGTCTGATTTTAACTACATTACCCAGGATCCTCTGCAATGCTCGAGGCTTCAGTTGAAGCTTGGACTCTGGAGTATTTCTCCTGTAGTTCCTCAAACTCTTTCCTCAAAGATTCATACTGAGCTGTGGAAACAAAATCTGGACCCGAGCTCTGCATATCCGTGTCATCCTTCTCAAACATCTCCAGCATCTGCAGACAACACAATATAGATTCGTTTCCCCGAATATGGTATTTTTTGGAGTTCTTTGATCTGTTTATTTAACCCTGGACTTCACTGGAATACAACCCAGTTTTTGAGAACATTTGTAAACATTGATTTATGTTAAACATGCAGTTATAAGAATTCAATTTGAGACAAACAGTTCTGATTAAGCTCATTTGCATTAGAAAACATGAGCTTGCGGCAAGTTCCCCAAACATTCCCCATAAGGGCTTTGTAGGTGGAATGCCATAATTAGCACTTAGCATTACATGCCATGCTATTTTTACCAGAATATTCTACAGTACTACACTGATCTGATTAGTGCTATTATACTGTCAGCTGTTTTAGCTTTATAAATAAACTCTCTGTATCTTTAGACCATGAAACATGTGATTAAAATTTGGAAAGTACTGTATGTGTCAAAGTGTAATGCCATATCTATTTGGTTCGATCTAAATATAAAGACATTTGTTGAAAGTTAAATTCTTCATTTTGTTCGCATCCAGTCAATTCACAATACTGTAATGCAATACAATTTCATTTATATTTGTGTAATGCTATAAAATAATGATAGAGTATTTATATGTTTTTCAATATAAAAATAACCATTGAGAATCACCACTGAGAATAATAATTGCAAAAAATAAAAAGTTTAAGGTGCTTTACTACAATACGTAATTCACCTTATATGTTGTAAACCAAAATGTTAAAATATACTGATCCAAAGTGAATATATGAGTGATATATACAGCATCAGGTGTAAAAAGTATATGTTGTGTTTTCCTTTAAATCTCTATAGCAAACTGTAGTGCTTTAGGAAGCAGGTCAGATGCAGCGTGTGGTTAGTGCATATTTGTCTTTTTTTATCTTGTCCATCTTAACAACCTTTAAAAGGCTACTAAAAAAACATCTAAATACAGACAATGAGGTCAGTGTTCTATATACGTGTGTGTGTGTGTGTGTGTGTGTGTGTGTGTGTGTGTGTGTGTGTGTGTGTGTGTGTGTGTGTATGCCTTTGATTTAACGGCGCTTTGTCTGCATGTGTGTGTTAAAAGCAACCTGCACTTTGAGAACCAGCTCGGCATTCTGGGAGGTCAGTTCCTCCACTTTTCTGCGAAGTTGCTCCACCATGGCAGGATTCCCCTGAGAGGCGCCCTCACCCCGGTCAGCCGGCGAATCAGCATCTAATCCTCGTGATTGCCTAGACAGCAACTTCTCTGCTCCTGATGACATACATGTTCATTAATGTCCACTTAATGTGGGACGGCATCAGTTAGTACTTTTTTCTAACTGATCACTGATGTTCATAACACAGGAAGTGCTCTTGGCTCACCTGGGAAATCCAGCATGTCATCGGAGTCCTCCGCGTCTTCCGAGTCGCAGGTCACACCGCTCACCCGGGCCGCTCTTAACTCCTCCAGCTCGGCCAGCAGCTGGTCACGCTCTTCCTCAGCCGCGCTCAGACGCTCTCTCAGAGAGTTAAGCTGAAGAACAATTGTGATTACTGCTATAAAGTGACAAAATCATTCAAATCTAGGTTGCAAAAATGGCAAACATCATGTAAAATGAATGTTTTGATTTACTGAGTCCCCCTGCGGTTGACAATCAGCATTTTCTAAAGGTAAAGCATCTCCTTTAACTGAAATTTGAGTTTCAAATGTCATTTTGTTCCCTGTCAATGCCAATACGTTTATTATAGTTAAAGAAGTGCAGTACCTCCTCCAGGGCAGTTGTGGCGCTACTCTGCTGCTGCTCCAGAACCTTAATTTTCTGCAGTAGGCGACCTCTCTCCAGTCTGAGCTTACGGATCTCTTCAAAGACCTCCTCATCCTCCGTCTGACACACAGAATGCAGTAGAAAAATGTGTACTACGTGATTATTCCAAATTATTAAATGTGTAAATCATTATAATCAGTGTTGGGGAAAGTTACATTTGAAAGTAATGCATTGCTCCCTAAAAAGTAACTTAAGAAATGGAAAGTTATTAGTATGGAAACCTATGTGTTACGCTACTTTTTTTTTTTTTTTTTGCTTGCTTAAAAAATTATATTTTTGGAAAATGTAAAGCCCCTTTACCACTAAAAAAAGCCTCAGGCTGCAGGAATGCGAATTCTCACCTGTACAATAGAAGGCATAGTTCATTGAAGGTCAGCAGCAAAGAAATTGGATAATAAAGTGAAATTAAATACATAAAGTGTATTTGTGTAATTTCACAGTTTTTATTCATTTTGAGGAACCTGAACTAACATAACTCACATTACTTGTAATGCGTTACCCCCCAACACGGATTATAATGTACTGTAACAGCTGACTATGGGCTATGCTGGAATAATCAGGGCTACAATTTGTTAAAAGCTTGAAGTTTTTACATTCGTTGCCACTCACAAGGTTCTCAGATGAGGGAAGTTGGGTCCTGGGGGCGGGAGAGGGCGGACCAGGGCTCTGGGATTCAGGTGATTGGGTGGGGACAGGGTGAGGTGGCATACTCGAGGTGTCTGAGGAAGGGGACGGGCCCTGCAAAATTATTATGCATAAGCCATGCATATGTAAGTGAAAACAATGGGTGCCATTCAATAACCATGTGTAGGATACTAAAGCCCTATGATTTCCATAAAGCAGAAAATGCAGACTGACTCACGAAATCAGTCATAAAAATTTAATTTATAGTAAAACCAGTGAAACGAGAACATTTTTAACGAGAAACGAAAAAATAAAATAAAATTTTTATAGGACCATGCGTATGCACACGTGCGTGAAATCTACAAATGAATGTTTTTACAAAAAGAAATCATGATTCATCAATAGCGCTCAAATTGTCAGGAAAGCCCTTATATGGCTTATCTAGAATATTCCAAATTTATTCACATTTGAACCAGGTTAAGATAAGAACAAATTCATCTTTGTACAAACAGGATAAGAATTAGCTAGACATTTTTTACATAAATTCTCCTGTGCGCATAAATACGAATAACCCCTGAAATGATTAACTAATGCAATGTCCATTTAAAAGAATATTTCACGCAAAATGAAAAGTCCATCATGCTTTTATGGTGTTAATTTTTTGTCCTTTAGAGCAGTGTGAACATTGATTAAAACATCTCATTTTATGTACCACAGAAGAAGAAAACACATACAGATTTGTAACGACATGAGGAAAGATTTTTTTGGGTGAACTATCCCTTTAAGACAAGTTTTTTTTTAACGGCAGTGTTTCATAGGATCCATGAATCCAATGTTGTACCTGATTAGGAGATTTAGGAGGCGGAGGGGCTTTCCTCTTGCGAGGGGTGGTTCCGCTAGATGGGGGGTTGGGAGGGGGAGGAGCCTGCTGGTGTGGGCGGGGTTTCAGGATGCACATGTTAGAAAGCAAAGCATGTAGAGGCAGTGTTAGTCAGATTTGTAACACACTTCTGTCAATTTTAAATGTGAATGCACCTTAAAGCAGAAGTTTAGGCTAGAAATGGGCGATTTTGTCTGGTGCCACAAGGGCGCAAAAGTTACACACTTCACCTTTAAATCAAGCTGTCTAGATACTGTAGTTACCCTACACTCATTTGAGGTACAAAATTGATTATATATGTGAAACATTTGTATTTTACAGCAGCATAATGCATCCCTGACCATCATTTTCTCTGGTTTAGTCATTTGTATGCATGTGATAAAGTGTTGGAAGGGGCTGTTTTATTTTAAATGCCATTAATAACAATTACCTCCTCACTCGAACCCTCAGCAGCTGGGAATGCACAGGATAGAAATAATAAACAGACAGCAGTGCTGTGAGACTCACATACACCACTCAAAAACACATTGTAAATCCAGTTCAAACACATAACTATATATAATCTTGCCGTTCCACCACATGCTCACTATTGCAGTAAAAAAGAGGCAACATGAAAGCAGACGGGCAGCACATTTATCACTCTGTCAGGTGGTACGACCACAGGGGCCTTTTATTAACACTGGGATCCATTTCCAACTCAGTCCAACATATGTTTCCAATCAGCTTTTGTAACTTGAGTTAGCAAACTTCTCTATGTTTTTATCCATTGACCCAACGTAACATCTGCTTTGGTCTCTCCTCTCAGATTACGAGCATATCCAAATGGAGAAGGGGCCAAACATCAGAGACGGGGGGTTGAAGAACCACCAGGCTCCAGATGGCCCCTCTCTCTGAGGAATTAAAGGTGAGGGCTAGATGTGTGTGTGGTTACCTGCGATCACGCCTTCACTCTGTAGAAGCTGGGTTATATTGTGGTTATCGGCAGTGATGCTGTAGTTGGCGGAGTTGTGCCCCAGGGCGTCGGATAGGTGTGGGTTAGCTCCGCCCTTTAGTAACACCTCTACAGTCTCCATGCTGTCACTCTCAGAGGCCAACATCAACGCTGATCTGCCTCGAAAACACATGATGATACCAGACCACACAGGACAATAGAGATCAAAAGTGCTTGCCTACTTTTTCAGGTTACGGAAGTATATTTTCCATACATTTTTCCAATAGGGATTTCAACCAAAAATGAAAATTCTGTCATCAATTAATCACCCTCAAACACATACGACTTTCATTTATCTTCAGAACACAATTGAAGTAATTTTTGATGAAATCTGAGAGATTTCTGTCCCTCCATTCACAGCTACGACTTTCACACTTCAAAAAGTTCATAAAGAGATCGTAAAACTAATCCATATGAATTGAGCGGTTTTGTTCAAATTTTCTATTGAGACTCGATCTCTTTAAATGCTTAAATTCAATCTGTTCATCATTTATTCACATATAAACATTGATCAGTGAACATAAACAGAAGCTCCACCGAACCTGCTTGACACACGAGAACAATGCGCAACACATGAGAACGAACCTAGCTTTCTTAACTTAGCTTTCATTAAAAATATCTTCATTTGTGTTCTGAAAATGAACGACAGAAACAACATGAGGGTGAGTAATTATTGACAGAATTTTCATTTTTGGGTGAACTATCCCTTTAAGCGTTTTAAGCCATAATCCAAACCAAACAGCTGCGAGGTGAATAATAACATTACAAACTTTGATTTGAAGCAAAAAAAAAAGTGTTTAAATTGGACAAAAATATAAAGTTACAAGGAAAGAACTACAATCCCATGGAGCAGTGTGGACAGCATAATCAAATTAAACCCAATGGAGAAATATAAAACTACTCACTTTTAAAATGTTGATTTTATATTTATATATAGTACAGTATATATTTTAAGGTTATTGCTAAATTGAATGGCCTTTGTACTTCTGGATCCTGATTATTGCACTATATATAATAGAATATATATATAGAATATATATATATATATATATATATATATATATATATATATATATATATATATATATATATATATATATATATATATATATATATATATTCGTTTTGGTAAATTGTGTCTGTGGGGGAAATTAATACATGCAACAATTACATTAAAAATAGATGCCAAATGGCTTTTCACTGAAGTGTGACCATTTGATACGCTGATGTCAATTAGGTTATAATTCTATTACTATTATTATTCGTTACTGTTATAATGTTTAATAATAGTTTATTATTATTAAACATTATTTTTATATAATCAGTTCAATTCATTTTAATTTAAGCTTTAGTTATTTTCTCATGTGCTTTTGTCATTTAGCTTTAATTAATTTTAATTTCAGATTTATTTTAAAAAAAAAGTGGACTTTAGCTTATATTTCAGTTAGTTGTCAAGGCAACATTTCATCTAATTTTTTATATTTAGCTTATTCCACTTTTAAAAAAATGTGTAGTGGTTTAGGTTTAGTTCAAAATAACAATACTGATTGAAACTTTTTGAAAATAAAACAAAACAAAATTGAATTGAATTGTAAAGATTCTTCAAATTTTATACCAGCTGTTTAAAGCATATCCAACCTGCCCTGGTTATCCTGTATATTAGGATTGGCTCCTCGTTCCAAAAGAAAGGCACACAGCTCGACTCTGCTCATCTGGGCGCCCAGGATCAATGGAGTGGACCCATCCTAAGAGAAAACAGTAAGTTTATCCCTTTAGATTCGGTGGATACTTCAATGCATACATGCACACAAATTAAAAGTATATCTTGATTGTAACTTCAGATAAAAAAAGTAAATGATAATTTTACATTGTGTTGTGTTCAAATAAACTTACTCCATCTTGCGCATCAAGGTTGGCTTTAAAGTCCCACAGAATCTCAGTGCAGGACAAGCAGCCACTTACAGCTGCACAAAAAATACACAATCAACCAAAAACAGCTTCCTGTTCCATATTACAAAGCAGTACAATGGTATAAAGTTAATATGTCTGAATATTAGAGGTGTTTTTAGTACCAGCATGGTGAAGGGAAGTCCTCCCAAAACTGTCCGTGGAGTCAACAGGCATCCTCTCCTACAGGGTGAATATTACAACGGTACTTCAACATCAATACTGGCTCTATTTTTTTCTAGGACTATGGGATTATGTTCAAGACACCTACCTGAAGAAGTCTCTTTAGACAATCTGACTGTCCATTCTTAGCAGCAAGATGGAGAGCATTAAAACCTACAGAGAGAAACCAACAGATCTCATTGAAATCTATCAAAACTTCCATTAGAAAAACTAGTCGAGTAAACCGTACCTGTGCCGTCTGTTACGTTGATGTCCACCCCATGAGAGAGGATGACCTCTAGACAATCCAACCGGCCTCGAGACGCACAAAGATGGAACCTGTGAACAATGTTTTTTATTGTTAATGTGTTTAGTACAGCTTTTACAAGAATATGTCACTTAAGCAAGAACAGTCTATGGCTTTACATCGTCGATATCAAAGGTCCACTCACGCTGATTTTCCCTCCGTGTCTAATTTGGACGGGCAGAGACCTTTCTTCACTAGCAGCGTGGCTACTTTTTCCGGATCATTCTGTTCCACGGCCTGCAACAACCTATCATCGGTCTTACTCCAGTCCTGACTCTAAAAACACACAAATACACATCATTTATTAAAACACTTTAAAAGGGATGGTTCACCAAAAAAACAAAATGCTCTCATCATTTACTCACCCTCAAGTTGTTCCAAACCTGTATGAGTTTCTTTCTTCTGTTGAACATAAAAGAAGATATTTTGAAGAATGTTGGTAATCAAACAGTTGACGACACCCACTGACTCCCATAGTAAGGGGGAAAAAAACAGTGGAAGTCAATGGAGCCCATCAACTGTTTGGTTACCGACAGTCTATAAAATATCTTCTTTTGTGTTCAGCAGAAGAAAGAAACTCAGAATTTAAATGTTTGGTTGAACTTTCCCTTTAACTTTAAATACAACCTTATAAAAGTTTACACAATGTCCAATTTACTGAAAAATGCTAGTGGACTGAATGACAAAGATTTTCAATATTATACTTGACATCTGTGACCAAAATCTACTGCATAACCTATTACAAACGTAAACTACATAAAAAGTATAAATCTACTGTCTAACTGTTAAAATAGTAAAAACAAAACAAAATTGAATTCAGTATTTTGGTCTAAATAGATAAATTCACTTTGACAAACTGAGTTAGATTTGCGATTGAAACAGAATTTTTTTTTATTTATTTAATATATATTAATGATTATATCCAGTCATATCAGTAGACTAACAATATCTGATTTATTTTACATGGAGCAGGACCCCTCATCGAGGCCGGCATTTTGAGATCACATGACCAGCCGTATAAAATGCTGCGTTCATGTCATGTCATAATTACTGTAGTATCTAGATGAAAATACTCTATTCAGTTCTATTTGGGGGTGTTCACATTCTCGGACTATAAATTATGCGCTTCTATGGCACCACTATTAATGCATAAAAGAATTTGCAGTGGTCAGGTGGTACAAGTTAGCCTGGATGCCAACCGAACTTAGCCGCGATATGCGGTGACGTCACAATCACGTTGCATTGTGGTATATGAAGCTGCCTGAAGTGTACATATGAAGTAGACTTGCTCCCTCGTTCTAAATCGAGCAAGGGTCTGTTCATATAAACCTCCCTTGTTCACTTCACGACGTGGAACGCACTTCAAAATGGTGGCAGGGATTCCCCCGAGGGGAAGTGCTTAGGGAAGTTTGCAAGTGCATTTCTAAAAGTGGAGTGGAACGCAGCATGTGAATAGCAGATCATGCCATCTGCTGTGATTTTGCCTCACCACCACTAGATTTCATTATAAGACCAAGACCACTTGCATCATACAGCGTCTCACAACGTGCGTCAACAAAATAAAAGTAAAATTTTATTTGCTATTAATATTTACTGAGCCTCACACATGAAATGCAGGGGAAAAATAGATTTGGTTCCACTACTAATTACTTCATAGCTATGTTTTATAAATGTTTTCATTCGTTTTAGTTCAATCATACAGAGCCCCGCACATGATGTGCAAGAAAAAAAAGTTTATTGTGCGCACAATTAACTATTTAATGTCCTCGATTTCCTAAATCGTGCAGACTATTTACTACTTTGTTCCCTCGACTTGCTAAACCGTCCGCACGATTTACTAATTTATTTCCATCCATTTATAAATTATGCTCACAATTTAGCAAATCGCGTGAACGAAATAGTAAATCATGTGCATGATTTAGCCTACTATTTTTTCATGTGTGGGGCATCGTAAAATTGCGACCACATTGTATAAATCTTTTCTCTGGGTTTAGATAAATCACGGCCTTTGTTGTACTAATTTGCTCCTTTACTCTAGTTAAACTGCAACCACATTGTACAAGTTTGTTCCCTTGTTTTAATTAACACTCTGGTGCTGTTTGGCCATTTTAAAGGTCCCGTTCCTTGCGATCCCATCTTTCAAACTTTAGTTAGTGTGAAATGTTGCTGTTAGAGCATAAATAATACCTGTAAAATTATAAAGCTCAAAGTTCAATGCCAAGAGAGATATTTTATTTAACAGAAGTTCCCTTTCAAAGCCTACAGCGAACGGCCGGTTTGGACTACAGCCCTGCACTTCCTGCTGTAATGACATCACTAGAACCGTTTGTTGACTAATCCTCCGGCCACAAGTACATGCAAAAAAGGGGGCGTGGTCTTGTTGCTCTCCCACGTGGAGAGGAGCGCGCATTCAGCGCTTGCATCTCCCCGTTATGGTAAGAGGCGGGACCTTTCCGGGCAAAGTGCGCTAAGCTGCTGTCCAATCACAACACGGGAAGCGCTGGCCCAATCAGAACTCGTTACGTGTTTCTGAAGAAGGGACTTCATAGAACAAGTAAATCATCAGGCCGTTTTTAGGACAGAGGAAACAGCGCTGTTCAGATAAGTCAATTGTGTGAAAAATACCGTTTTTTTACACGTGAAACATGAACTCATGTTATATTGCACACTGTAAACACAATCAAGGCTTCAAAAACACAGGAAAAACTGGACCTCTAAACCGAAAAGTTATATATTTTGTTTTTTTAGAATTTTTTACTTTACTTTGTCGGAATGGTAAAAAAAAGGGGTTTGGTACTTTGGTACCACTCATTTCAGTTGCCTCAAAATATGCACCTAAACACACCTCTTGTTAACCCCTCAGAAAAATTAACTTTCCTCTCTTGTCAACATGAGCGCGGCGTGCGCTGTCACGTCATGAAAGGACGCACACTTAAAAGTAATCGGTCAGATCGTTTACATGGTGAAAAAAAATTAATAACGCGTATGGAAGAGATTCAAGCTGTGCTGCTTTTGCTGGTTATGTATAGGTTTACAAGGTAATTAACAACGACAGAAAAGAGCACTAATATGCAGATTCAGCAGCATGCAGCATATTCAGAAAGCTTGTAAAGCTAGATTTAAAATGACAATGTATATTATTATCAGCTATTACGGACATTGCACGTGAGATGGCTGAGACGAACGCGCACCATCAGACAGAGAGCAAGACTGATTATTTACTGAACGTAGACCGAACCTCGCAAAAGACTTTTAAAAATGCTGGTTGAAATAAAATGCTGCGTGAGCTCAACCAATCAGCATGTTCAGCGCCCAAGTCCCGCCCTCGAAAGTTCCTGAACTTTGAAAAAGTACTACGTCGCGAGCAGTGCCGTTTGGAGGGGGAAATATTTACCCGGAACTTCATTTAGACCCTGGTTCCTGCGGTCTAAACACACACCGAGTACCACCCAAAGTTCCTGGTTCCTGGGTAAAGTTCCTGTGGTGGAAACGGGGCTTATCATGACCATAGGTGAACGTACTAGTGCATTTGCTATTTAAAAAACAAATGTTGGTTTCACGCTGGACGTGAAAATGATAACTGCGTCAGGCTGAAACTAGCAAAAAACACTCGCGTTGTGTTCGCGGTCAAAAAATGACGAATTTCATCTAGCGGAAACTTTTGCTACTGTGCCCAAACAAAATCTTACTGAAAGCTAATTTTTTGAGATATCAACCTCAAATTTGAAACATAACTTGTCTAAACAAGTCTATTCATGTTGTGGAAAATATATATTTCATATTAAATTGTAAAATAGTATTTTTGTGCATTTTTCATAATAATAAACCTAAACTTCTATAACTTTTTTTCTTCACTTTTTTTACTTGAGTAATAATCTACCAAGTGTCTTCTTTAAAAAGAGACCAAACTCAAGATTTATGAGAGTTGAAGTTGAAAATGTAATTTTCAGGTCTATGAAACCTCTCAAAAAGTGATTAACAGGCAATAAATAGATCATAACTATATATAAATATAGTACAAAAAGCAGCATCAGTGGGTTAAATTGTAACCATATTGTACAAATGTCTTTGATTTATTAGTTACATCACGAGATTTGCGACCACACTGTACAAATTTGTTCCCTCATTTCAATTAAATTGTAATCATGTTGTACCAATTTCGTTCGACTCATTCTAGTTAAATCGTGACCACATTGTACAAATTCGTTCCCTGGTTACAGTTAAAATGCGATCATACTAAAGCATTCCTTTTAGTTAAACCGTGACCATGTTGTACAAATTTGTTCCCCCATTTTCATTAAATCAAATTAAATCAACATGGCCACATTTAAACTAAAAACAATGGAACATATTCATAAGTCATAGGAGCGAATTCTTAATTCAAGGCCACATCTTTTTTGCTTCTCAATGACATTTATCTACTTTTAAGGATGTTTAGATATGTTTACTAAAATAGGTAAAAATAACGATTAAGCAAATGTTGTTGCAGTGCAGTCTGGTGTTTCCATGTGGCTCCCCTCACGAGGAGGAGCTGTACGTACCGTTATCACACCGTAACACATGCAGAAGCGTCTCATTGGGCTAAAGACGACATGAGGATCCATAGAGCTCAGAGGACGTATGAAACCTCTGCTTCTTTCCACGAGCCATCCACACTATGTGCCCTCAGCAAGGACACTAAAAAAAGTTCAAACCTATCATAAAAGAGCCAAGGTTTTGACTTTATATCTAATCTGTCTGTAACAACACAAAGGCCTAATTCTGATTATATATCCAATTGCTGAAATCTGTCCTGCAAACACAGCTTTGTCGAGTGCTCTTGCTATGCCGTCCTGTTCTGCTGTCTGCAGAGATATACGACACACACTGCAGTCCCTGCCTGGCACACACACACACCTCTCTGTCCCGGTGTCCTTCTTTCTTACTCTCCAGCCCAATTCTGTCTAACTCCTCTGCAATAGCATCTGTTTTACCGTAGAGCTCAAGTTTAGGCTAATCATTCTCTGGTCCCAAAGCTACTGTATTAGCATCAGCGGGTGAGAACTCAGCAAACACAACAGAGAAATACGCAGTCAGCAATCAGACTAAATGGAGGTATAAAAATAAACAGTTTGGGTTCTGCAACCCCTCCCAGTGTGCACACTAGTGTATCACTTTCATGCTAACTCAGTCTGATTTAGTCACTTCCTGTGATGATGTACAATAACAGTTTTGTGTTTGTTAGTCAGTGTCTGTTAGCTTAGTTTGAGGTCATTTATGCTAACACACTAAAAGTCACACTAACACATGCTAAAAGTTCCCAAAACTAGCTTTTAGCAAAAACAGGCTTCTCTCCCTTATAAATATTGATGACTCATCTTTTTCACACAAAGTAGCAATATTTTTGACCAATCAAATGCTTTCTGTAGACTTTTTTCTGAACATCACTTTTAGAGAAGCCATTTTTGCAACATTTTTGCAACTGGCCAAGTTGGTTAAAAGGTTTCAGTACATGAAAGTCAATATATAATAGTGTTCACAACCCATTGTACTTCTGTAATGTGATATTTCGAGTTAAACATGAGAGTCAACATTAAAAAATGTAGGCCAAGATTTTAACCAATCAATTTTTCCTTATTAAAAACATGCATATTTTCACCAATAATTTATATGATCATAAAGCTTATTATCATTCAGTGTTATTGTTTACTTAAAATAGTTTTAGCTGAAATTAAATTAAATCTAAATAATACAATAAAAACGTATCTTAGAAATGTTGCCTTGGCAACTAACTAAAATAAAATATAGTTTAAGTTGAAGTACTAAAATTACTAAACTGATATAAAAATAGCTTAAAACTGAATAAAATATATTAAAAACAAAAAATAATAATACATATTTTAAATTTTAAGTTTTAAAATTGAATAATTCTTACTGTATAAAACTGAAAATACTAAATATTATTTAATAACAAATAATATTAACATTTTTAAAAATCTGAATAAATAATATAATTGTATATAAACAATATTAAAAGAAAAGAAAACAATGATATGTTTTATATATATATATATATATATATATATATATATATATATATATATATATATATATATATATATATATATATATATATATATATATATATATATATGTGTGTGTGTGTGTGTATTTTTATTGTTGTTTATATTTATTATTTATATATTATTTTACTATATAAATAAATTTGATAAATACATGTATATTTATTATATGTATATTTATAAATATATATCAGCATAAATTATTCACTTATTAATAGTTTACATTAGTAAATGGCACTAGTATCACCATGTTCATTTTTTATGTAATACCTTAAAATATAGCATATTATATTATATCTTCTGAGAATCACCATTGAGAATAATGGCAATTATGAAAAAATAATCAGGTTTAATTTTATATATGTGTGTATAATTTATTAAACAGTATATACAGGTTATATATAAATTATAATACATTAATAATTCTCTCTCTCTCTCTCTCTCTCTCTCTCTCTATATATATATATATATATATATATATATTTATTTATTTTTTTATTTTTATTTTTTGTTTGTTTGTAAAATTGTTTAGTAAGAGCCACCCATTCAGAGAGATAAAACTGCCCCATTATTGACTTCATGACCCCAGCGGACATCCGACCCAGACATGAGGCTCGAATGAAAGATAATATAAAAACAAGGAGAAAACAAGCAGCTCACTTTCTCTCCCCTACGGTGGGTCATATCTGTCCATCCCAACACAAACTCAAATCTGATACACACCACCTCAGCAGGGGGAAACACACACTTCATTATGAATATAAGGATGCTGTATTTCGTCTTCACACAGTGGGATTACATCCAATACAATAATGTTTTGTGAATATTAAAGAAGATGAAGAGCCATAAAAGCTTCCAACGCTAAACGACCCCTCAAAACAATGAAGACCGCAGTATATACTCAGTCTGTGAGTGTGTGAATGAATGTGTTTCAATAATTGAACACTATAGAGGTCTCTGGTTACAGGTGCCGTCTGCAGGCTGGCCTGCTCTTCTACTGGTAAAACACATTTGTTGATACAAAGCAACAAGTCACCAAGATACTCAAGATATACAGTACAGTTTAGGTACTGTGAAACATTATACAAAACAGTTTTGCAGAAATAAAGGCTTGGAATAATAATCAAGCGTAAGTAAGAAATCTAGCATACTTAGTATGCGACAGGCTCTTACCTCTGTCTTCTTGAACTTTGCCTTTAAGGTTTTCATTTTGTTCTAAAGTATTTTCATGAGCTGTAATAAACAAAACAACATTTATTTATTTATATTAGGAAATTAAAATAGTATCTACTCGTTTTACACACACGTGCTTCTGAAAGTTATTGTGTAATGTGATGTATCTGTAATTAATATAGTCAGTAAGTCTAACATTGAATCAATAGCAACTTTGCGTCGTAGCTTATTTTGTATGATTATTTATTTGGAATACAGGAATAGTCGTTTTTGCTCTAACCACATGTTTAAAGATGACTCAACTCTAGGAAGCATATAAACAGGGAAGCTTTATAGAGAAGGCTACGCAGTAAATAAAACAAGATAAATGCTCAATAACTTACATTCAGTGTATGATGTTATTCTTTTGCTTGAGGGCTGCTGTATGAGAAGTTCTGTGGTGGGATGCCCTGACGTCATTTGCAGAATACACGCTTGTTGGGCTGACTGGGCACGAAATTCGACCAATCAGCGACGAGGGGCGGGTAGAAGAGTCTTGATTGACAGTTCCCCGCACCGCATGTTTCAAACTTCAGGTGTCATGTGTGCCGATACTCTTCTTGTTTATGTAAAAGCAGTGTAAGCAGTGTTAAATAATAAAATAAGACGCTGATTTTAATAAGAATAACATAAAGAAAATGTGAAATATACATATAAGTAGCCTATAGCTAGCTACATAAAATAAAATGTTAAATAGCTAAAGCCAATCAGCTGAAGTTGAAAATCTTAATAGCCAATCAGTGCTTCTGTAGAATGCATGTATCACCGGATGTGTCTCAAATATTGCACTGCATTCACTAATTTGAAGCAAATTCTTTTCATTAGCAGGTGAGGCTTGTGTTTTATTTCGTAGCTCATTTGTTATATTATCGATTATATAGCTAATTTAAAAGTAGCTATAACACATTTTAATTATGTTTGTAGTGTAATATGAATGTGTTAAAAAATAAACATTTCCAAATGGCTGAGGTGGGTAAGCACGTGGACTTTAAGATGAGCCAATACATATGAAACACCACTTGAGGGCGATAAATACTAAATGAATATGTTCATATTGGCTCTTTAACCATTTCTACAATGCAATATAATACGACATATATGTATATGTATATGTACAATTTACCATTTATTTATATTATAATATAAATACATATTAAAATATGTTATAATATAAACTATTTATATAATGTGGAATCAAATTAAAATAAATGAAAGTAGATGAAAATAGCAATATGTAGGCCTATAATTAAATAAAATATTTTGTAATTTATTCTATCGTTCTATTCTCACGTTACTAGGCTACTTATATTCAATTAAAAAAGCAGCACATATTATTTATACAAAACAGTTTCTTACTTGTTACTTATACATAAAATTGCAAACAGACAACATTTACTATGGTAGGTACACCTAAGGACAAAAATGCAAATTTAAGCATGTATAATAATATTCAAATATTAACCTTTTCCCTATTCCCTTCAGTCACTCTTTAAGAAGGGCAATTTCCCTCTCTGTACTGGCGTTTTCTTTGTCCCAGGAGGCCCTCCTCTCTCTAACATGTCCCCGTTTGAAAGGGGCAATTTAGAAAAGTGAGGGGAAGATGTGTGTCGACACTGGCTGGTAATGGAGGGGGTGGTGGATGCCGTCTGCTATGACCTCATCCCTCGCTCCATGTGTGGAGGAAGAGAGAGTGAGATCATGGCTGTCGTAAAAACAGCGTCTTTATATAGTGAGGCTTTCAGGCTCACATGTGAACGGTATGGGAAGTATATATGCTGACAATGTCATCTGTTTCTTCTTTGAATTCAACTTGCGTCTGAATAACATTAAGACATCTGTGTATGTAAGAGGAGCGCGACCGCGACCTCGAGCTAGCAGCACAGATGTGCGTTTGTTATTTGTTGTGTGTTGTAAATGATTACCCCTGGGCCTCTGTTTTATGTTCTTCTGCATTCGTGCTCACACGTAACTGAGAGAGGATTTTGATGTGCAAATCACTTACACACACCTTCACACCATTAACACTTTGGTGAGCCTGACAGATTCATGTGAGATTGTCAAAGCGGTTCACAGGTGTGAAAGCTGCAGAAGAGGTGTGTTTCCTTTTAATTAATCTGAAGCACATCTATCTATCTATCTATCTATCTATCTATCTATCTATCTATCTATCTATCTATCTATCTATCTATCTATCTATCTATCTATCTATCTATCTATCTATCTATCTATCTATCTATCTATCTATCTGTCTGTCTGTCTGTCTGTCTGTCTGTCTGTCTGTGTCTATATATCTTTGTCTATCTGTCTGTCTTTGTCTATCTTCTATCTGTGTCTATATCTTTCTGTCTGTCTGTCTGTGTCTATCTATCTTTCTGTCTGACTGTGTCTATCTTTCTGTCTATCTGTCTGTCTGTGTCTATCTATCTTTCTGTCTATCTGTCTGCCTGTGTCTATATATCTTTCTGTCTATCTGTCTGTCTGTGTCTATATATCTTTCTGTTTATCTGTCTGTCTGTGTCTATCTATCTTTCTGTCTATCTGTCTGCCTGTGTCTATATATCTTTCTGTCTGTCTATGTCTATATATCTTTCTGTCTATCTGTCTGTCTGTGTCTATATATCTTTCTATCTGTCTATCTGTCTGTGTCTATATATCTTTCTGTCTATCTGTCTGCTTGTGTCTATCTATCTTTCTGTCTGTCTGTGTCTATATATCTTTCTGTCTGTCTGTGTCTATCTGTCTGTCTATCTTTCTGTCTGTCTGTCTATCTGTCTGTCTCTATGTCTGTCTGTCTGTCTGTGTCTATATATCTTTCTGTCTATCTGTCTGTCTTTGTCTATCTATCTTTCTGTCTATCTATCTGTCTGTCTGTCTCTATCTATCTTTCTGTCTATCTGTCTGTCTGTGTCTTTCTTTCTGTCTATCTATCTTTCTGTCTCTGTCTGTGTCTATCTATCTTTCTGTATATCTGTCTGCCTGTGTCTATATATCTTTCTGTCTGTCTATGTCTATATATCTTTCTGTCTGTCTGTCTGTCTGTCTGTGTCTATATATCTTTCTGTTTATCTGTCTGTCTGTGTCTATCTATCTTTCTGTCTATCTGTCTGTCTGTGTCTTTCTTTCTGTCTATCTATCTTTCTGTCTCTGTCTGTCTGTGTCTATCTATCTTTCTGTATATCTGTCTGTCTGTGTCTATATATCTTTCTGTCTGTCTGTCTGTCTGTCTGTCTGCCTGTGTCTATATATCTATCTATCTATCTATCCCTACTTTTTCTTTAAAGTTTTTCATTGACAATAGACAATCGTTTTTGACAATAGTTGTCACACGTGAACTCTACCTCAGTAAAATTGTATTAACCAAAAGTCCAATTACATAAATGTCATCAGTTTTACTCTTTAAATTTAGATAAGCCTATAACTTGCATTTCATGATGTGTTCCACACTGTGATAACTAATCCCATAGTGTGACAATGTGTTCCATAAACTGTATAGTGTGACAATGTGTTCCATAAACTGTATAATTTTCCGCTTGAGAAATAATAGTGTAGAGTTTTTTCTGCAATCAAGACTTTAAGGTATGTGACCAAATAATAAATCTAATCAGAGAAATATTGTCTGGAATAAAAAAAAGAAAAGGTGTGGGGTTTTGTATATTGATTGATTGCTGTTAACAGTCTCCAATCTTAAACAGTGCCAAAACAAGACACCTAAAAAAAGCAGATTTTCAGATCTATGCCATACAACTTCTAATAATGATCGGCTAAAGGAAAACACAGCACCTCTGGATGTGAGGACCTCCCCTTTAAACGCTACAGCTCTCTCGCTCAGTTGCTCTCCTCTCACTCACTCAGATCCAGACGCGTTCAGACGAGCTTTACAGTTATTCTCGTATTCTTCTCATATATTCTCCAGGAGTGAGCACGTTCTTCATCGCATTATTGGCGCCTGTGTTGTTGTCCTCGTGCAACATTGTAACATTCGGAACGCGGGAACCGCGTTAGGAGTTCCACGATAATTCAACCTCTATCAAAAACGTGAGTATCACAACTTGGGGTTTAATTTGATGAAAAATCATTAACAGTGGTATATATTGGAAGTGTTTACCGCGTCAGCTGTAAGATGTTTAACGTTAAATAAAAGTGCGACTGTTTATCGCATATGCGCGTTTACGTTTAGTTTGCAAGAGTTCTCAGCTGTTACCTTACAGAGTTATTCAGTTTTATTTTATACTCGAAAGTGCATGTCAGTGTTGAGGTTTTGTGAAATAATTTCTTCTGAAGGTTCAACTGAGATGGTTTATTGTGCGCATCACAAGCACGTGCGAAACCAGTTTGTTTGCTTTTGTTCTTAAACAGCTTGTTGCAGCTGCTCATTTATCTGTCTGTCCGTCCCTATCTATCTCTCTATCTGCCTGTCTGTGCACCTAGTATCTATCTATCTATCTATCTATCTATCTATCTATCTATCTATCTATCTATCTATCTATCTATCTATCTATCTATCATGTATGTAAAGGACATCTTATTGAGTCTCATGTATAATGGAAAAAAAATATTTCCAGACTTAATAATGTGGATATTATGACTTGCATTTATTCTCTTTTTTTCTTTTGCATGCATTAACTCATTCCTGAATGTATTTCTACTGTTGCAGAGGTGTTGAGAAGCTCAAGATCATTGCCGTCCATGGACCACCTGTAATTCCAGGTCGGTATTCCCAGGGATTGATCTCGGACCGCAGCCATGCCTTTAAACTGAGACATGTTTTTAATCTATTCTCGCGAAGGTATTTATCTTAATTTCAGGATTAACATCTAATTTGATCCATAATCTACTTCCTTGACCTCAGATTATAGGTCATCATTGGACACTTACTCTTTGTGTCCTTCACTGTTGGACATTCACAAACACAATAGAATGGCAAAGTGGTTAAAGGATTATTTAAGTTTTGGGAGCAAACGAGTCCCCCCACAGCCGCCGAAACCGGACTACACAGAGAGTGAGATTTTGAAGGCGTATCGCGCACAGAAGAACCTAGACTTTGAAGACCCTTATGAAGACTTTGAGAACAGGGCTAGAAATGACAATGGGGCGACTGAAGTGCCCCACGTGGGCTTTGGATCCCCATTGAAATCCTCAAGTCTGGATATCAAGGTTGTTTCGCCGAAACATCGCCTCATAAAGGTGGATTCGCAAGACCTGGGACGGAGCAAGATTCTCCTGAGCTCCGTGTCTTTAGAGGAACCAACAGATCCGGTAAGTAATTAAAAAAACAATATTATTAATTAGTGACTTTTGGTTCTGTTTTCAATTATTTTGGAGTAAATATTTGCCATCAGTATTGTGTAGAATGTTCATTTAAAGTTGGCGTTTATAATTAGTTTTTTTATAGTTTAAACAACCAACCAACCAACCAACCAAACCAACACTAAGTCATTGCCTTAACCAATGGTGTGTGTCTGGAGGCAGTGCTATATGACCAGCCAATGGGATATATGGGGTAGTATTTAGGCAACTTTAAAGACAGTCATTTAAGATGCACACGATTTTCACTCAGTATTTGCTAGTAAATTTCACAAATTAAATGGCAAGTAACATTTTGTTAAATTTGTTATTGTTAATGTTAAATTTAATTTAAATGTAAATCTGAATTATAACCACATCCTCTAATAATACGTTTGAATTCCAACTTAATTTATTTTTACAGTATATATTATTAATATTTATATATTTATTTATACATAAACTCAATATACACCACTTTTCATTTTTCAAAAAGATCTGAGGATCTGATGCCTGAAGCCATCAGGTACTTAAATACATAAAACAAACTGTCAAACAAGTGATTTGCGGTGTGAAACAATCTTCCATGTAAACCCTCTGTTAACCCTGCATTAGATTTCGTGTCTCGGAGCACCGTAGGTGTCAAAACCCCTTGATCCACCAAAGCTGAAGCTCTTGAATAATACATAGAGTTTAGTTAGGGATGGAGCGTTCCCATAGAGAATACTCACAAAAGCCATACAGGTTTTTCCTGTGATCAGACATTGAGTAGAGACCCAATACTGGCAGACAGTTGAGGTATCCACACACACATACACACACGCGTACACACACAGCCTTTAGTGGAGTGTCATTGATTGTAATCAGTACCAGTGATGAGCAAGCTGATTGGTTGGGCTTGAGGAACGACCCTGCCAATGCCGCGCCATCGATTTAAATCCCAATTTAATGGTGACCCTCTAAGTGCATTGTCTTGCGAGCATCGTTACGCATCAGTCCCTGTTAACCTTCATTAATTTCCACCGTAATCCTAATTACGTTTTTATAGCGTTCCTAATGAACATTTCAGATTTATTGTCCTCCTATTCTTGTTAAAGATCAACCAGACAATAGGCGATTTGCCTGGTGGGAAATTGGGGGATTGTTGCACGCCATAGTTTGCAGGCTGAATGGTGCCGTGCGGAGCCGTTGGCTAAAATCCTTGTTTGAGAGACCATATGGCCGTCTTTGTAATTGACCCAGTGCCAACTGACTGAGGTTCCTCCCGGGCCTGGATTGGGAGACAAACACACCTCCTAACATGCTCATCAACACTTCTCCACAGCCTCCTTCTGCTTCACGGGGGAAGGTCGCACATTTTTGCAAAACTGTTGGTTTTTAGCATCTCATGCTTTGAGGTGCTGTTTCTGAATGAATACATTTTTAAAATAGTATGTGCAGACAGGGCTGCATGATTTGAGGGAATATATATATATATGGAATATATATATTTGGAATATATATATATATATATATATATATATATATATATATATATATATGGAACCTACATTCCAGGTTTACTGTGCTTATTTGTAGGGCTGCACAATTTTACCTAAATATTTGTGAATTATATATCTATATGACTCTTTAAACGGACCGTTAAAAGGTGCAGTAAGCGATTTCTGTGAAACACTTGATCTTTGAAATCAACCCAAACAAAAACACCCCTCCCTTCAATGCTCCGCCCCCAAAATCAACAAACACACAGTTCAAGTGTAGGTCTCTCTATCATAGCTGAAGCGAAGCAAAATAATGCTTATCAAAAAATAAGACTAATATGACAAATTAACAAGAACCCCCCCCCCCCCAAATAAATTAACATACAATACACAAGACTCTCTCTCTCTCTCTCTCTCTCTCTCTCTCTCTCTCTCTCTCTCTCTCTCTCTCTCTCTCTCTCTCCAAACTCAACCTTGCTATAGTGAAATAATAAGAGTTCGGTACAAAACACCATTGCCTCCTCCTTCATATGTAAATCTCGTGAAATCAAAAACACCACGGACAAAAGTGCTTATCAACATAACACCAACCCTGACACAAGCGTTGGGGATAATTTTTATGCACGCCCCCAACATTTGCATATGTCCAAACATGTTCATTTTGTCAGGCAGAACTGACAGAGCCGAATCATCAGTTTAGCCTATGAACAAGCGACACTCGAGGATAGCAAAAATGGCAAATCTCATGACACATACAGTGCCTTGCGAATTTCGGCCCCCTTGAACTTTGCGACCTTTTGCCAAATTTAAAAAAACTGTAATTTTTTTGTGAAGAATCAACAACAAGTGGGACACAATCATGAAGTGGAATGAAATTTATTGGATATTTCAAACTTTTTTAACAAATCAAAAACTGAAAAATGTGGCATGCAAAATTATTCGGCCCCTTTACTTTCAGTGCAGCAAACTTTCCAGAAGTTCAGTGAGGATCTCTGAATGATCCAATGTTGACCTAAATGACTAATGATGATAAATAGAATCAAATTGTAATCAAGTCTCCGTATAAATGCACCTGCACTGTGATAGTCTCAGAGGTCCGTTTAAAGCGCAGAGAGCATCATGAAGAACAAGGAACACACCAGGCAGGTACGAGATACTGTTGTGGAGAAATTTAAAGCCTTAAAAGTTTAAAGATTTGGATACAAAAAAAGATTTCCCAAACTTTAAACATCTCAAGGAGTACTGTGCAAGCAATAATATTGAAATGGAAGGAGTATCAGACCACTGCAAATCTACCAAGACCTGGCCGTCCCTCTAGACTTTCAGCTCATACAAGGAGACGACTGATCAGAGAGGCAGCCAAGAGGCCCATGATCACTCTGGATGAACTGCAGAGATCTACAGCTGAGGTGGGTGACTCTGTCCATAGGACAATAATCAGTCGTATACTGCACAAATCTGGCCTTTAATGAAGAGTGGCAAGAAGAACGCCATTTCTTAAAGATATCCATAAAAAGTGTAGTTTAAAGTTTGCCACAAGCCACCTGGGAGACACACCAAACATGTGGAAGAAGGTGCTCTAGTCAGATGAAACCAAAATTAAACTTTTTGGCAACAATGCAAAATGTTATGTTTGGCGTAAAAGCAACACAGCTCGTCACCCTGACCACACCATCCCCACTGTCAAACATGGTGGTGGCAGCATCATGGTTTGGGCCTGCTTATCTTCAGCAGGGACAGGGAAGATGGTTAAAATTGATGGGAAGATGGATGGAGCCAAATACAGGACCATTCTGGAAGAAAAGCTGATGGAGTCTACAAAAGAACTGAGACTGGGACGGAGATTTGTCTTCCAACAAGACAATGATCCAAAACATAAAGCAAAATCTACAATGGAATGGTTCAAAAATCAACATATCCAGGTGTTAGAACAGCCAAGTCAAAGTCCAGACCTGAATCCAATCGAGAATCTGTGGAAAGAACTGAAAACTGCTGTTCACAAACGCTCTCCATCCAACCTCACTGAGCTCGAGCTGTTCTGCAAGGAGGAATGGGCAAAAATTTCAGTCTCTCGATGTGCAAAACTGAGAGAGACATACCCCAAGCGACTTACAGCTGTAATCGCAACAAAAGGTGGCGCTACAAAGTATTAACTTAAGGGGGCCGAATAATTTTGCACGCCCAATTTTTCAGTTTTTGATTTGTTAAAAAAGTTTGAAATATCCAATAAATTTCGTTCCACTTCATGATTGTGTCCCACTTGTTGATTCTTCACAAAAAATTACAGTTTTATATCATTATGTTTAAAGCCTGAAATGTGGCAAAAGGTCGCAAAGTTCAAGGGGGTCGAATACCTTTGCAAGGCACTATATGGCATGTTCAGGCTGTGCAGGGGACGTGAGGACTTTTCATATGTCAACAGTCATGGTTGAGGTTTATTATAATTGGATACCACAACAATTTATTTAAAAATCGTTCGTTTGTTCTGCCCATTTCAAGCAAGCTTCGCCCGGTGTCTTTAAAATAAAGAAAGGGGCAACTACAGTATATTCCTGCAAGCAGTAAGTAGTGATTTATCCACTTATTGACTAGCTGTTTAAACAATTTCTGATCAAATCGAACATTTCTTAAGACCGCATTCTCTAGATGACGCAAGATGCTAGTACAGTAACAATAGGAAACTCCAAGTACCATACAAAACTAAATAGTGTATCTAATGACAAAGGTTAATATTATTTTGTATTACAAAATACAACCGTAGATACGTTGCTTACAGATCGTTTACTAGATCCTTCTAGCAATCATCACCTTTTCCACCAAATAAGTTAAAACGACAGTCATTTGACAAGGCTATTCATTTTGTAAAAATATAAGTTGTATATTTTTTATATGTTTGAGAACTGAAGTAGGCCTATGATGTTTTTGCATGCTTGTTTGTCAAAGTACATTACAGTCACTGCATAGCCTACATTGTGACGAACGTTATATAAACATGCAGTATCATTGACAAAAAAAAGAAAAGTCTAAAATGTAGACTCAATGACACTTTAGGCAGAACATCTCAAGTGGAGATTGCTGAAATGCAACTTACAAGTTTATTGGTGTTTTCAGATCATCCACGTGCACACACGCATATGGTTGCCAGATTGGACATGTTTAGGTAGATAGTATGGATAGTATATGTTTTTTCACAGAAAAGCTCTGTTTGGGGGATTTAAATGACTGAAATCTGGCAACCGCAAGTACGCAAGCTCTCTCTCGCGCACAGATGATCTGAAAACACTAATAAACAAGTAAGCTGCATTTGAGCAATCTCCATTTAAGATGTTGTGCTTAAAGTGTCATCCAATATCGTGCATCCCTACCTTTATTCATCCCTCATGATCAGCAAACTAACATAATCTAACATAATTTTGTTGCACAGAATAAAAGGGATTTCTTATGTTCCCTCTTCTGGGTGAAGATCTTTACATGTTCTTGTTTCAGGTGGTTCCATCAGCTCCAGTTATGGGAGATACTGACTACTCTGACCCATTTGATGCTCGTTTGGACCCGCGTCCTGAAACCGCCCAGGGCCCAATCACTCCTGAGAACAACGGCTACATGGAACCCTATGAGGCCCAGAAAGTGATAACTGGTAAGTCAAACTTCTTCTCGTTTCTATTTTGGAGTGTGTATTCTAATGCCCCAGGGGAGTCTACTTTGCCCTTTGAGTCATATGGAGAGAACGAAATAAGAGTGTGTCCTTCTCAGTGAGTCCCTCAGGCAGACAGTGACTCACCGCTGATTCTCTCCTGGAGTCTCACAGATTGCAGTTCTGTGTTTATGCAATCTGTTCCATTGTTTTATTCTTTCCAAATTATCGTTTGCCCCCTACACTTGCTGATTGGGGAGATGTACATTTTAAGACAAGTGTTCAGCACAAAGACCTTTTTTAAAATGTAGCCACTAACATTTAGCTTGTTCCATGTATTGTTTGCAGTTTAAGCAGTCCCACAATGCACTGGTTAAGTTACAGCCTTATACCAAAATAGATTAAATTAATTGTTGTCCTTAAAATTCTACAAACAATATCATGTAATGACAATGTGAAATAAGTTAGTTTGAACTCTTTTAAAATGTATTAAAAAAATGATAATGAACATGTACAAAATTAACAAAAAATTACATGTACATATCACGTGTGGCCTTTTCTCAATACTTTGTTGAAGCACCTTTGGCACGAATTGCAGCCTCATGTCTTTGAGTATGACACCTATTTTTGGGTAGTTTCTTCCATTCTTCTTTGCAAGACCTCTCAAGCTTCATCAGGTTTGATGGTGTACAGCCATTTTCAGATCTCTCCAGAGATGTTCAATCGGGTTTGTGTCTGGGCTACTCAAGGACATTCACAGAGTTGAATTCATTTGTTATCTTGGCTGTGTGCTTAGGGTCATTGTCCTGTTGGGACCTTCGCCCCAGTCTGAGAGGACTCTGGAACAATTTTTCATCAAGGATGTATCTGTTCATTGCTACGTTCATCTTTCCCTCAATCCTGACTAGTCTCTCAGTTGCTGCTGCTGAAAAACATCCCCACAGCATGATGTTGCCACCACCATGCTTCACTATAGGGATGGTATTGGCCAGGTGATGAGTGGTGCCTAGTTTCCTTCAGACATGACACTTGCCATTCAGATCAAAGAGTTCAGGCCAAAGAGCCAAGAGAATTTTGTGCCTTTTGGCAAACTCCAGGTGGGCTGTCATGTGCCTTTTACTGAGGAGTGGCCTTTGTCTGGCTACTCTACCATACATGCGTGATTGGTGGAGTGCTGCAGAGATGGTTGTTATTCTGGAAGGTTCTCCTCTCTCCACAGGCAAACACTGGAGCTCTGTTTGGCCTGGGAGGCCAGCTCTAGGAAGAGTCTTGGCGTTTCCAAACTTCCTCCATTTACGGATGATGGAGGTCATTGTGCTCATTGGGATCTTCAATGCTGTAGAAATGTTTTTGTGCCCTTCCCCAGATCTGTGCCTCAAAACAATCCTGTCTCCGAGAATTCCTGGGACTGCATGGCTTGGTTTGTGCTCTGACATGCACTGTTAACTGTGGGACCTTATAGAGACAGGTGTGTGCCTTTCCAAATCATGTCCAATATGTCTAAGTTGTCGAAACATCTCAAGGAAGATCAGTGGAAACAGGATGAACCTGAGCTCAATTTTGAGTGTCATGGCAAAGGCTACGAGTACTTATTTCTTTTTTTATATATATATATATATCTTTTTATTTATAAAATTATGGGGTATTGTTTGTAGAAGTAAAATAATGAATTAAATCCGTTTTAGAATAAGGCCGTAACAAAATGTGGAGAAAGTGAAGCGCTGTGAATACTTTCCGGATGCACTGTAGAACTGGCAGAGACCAGAAAAATTACAATTATAAAAAACTTATGTAGAGTTATTTAGGCATAATACCAGTTAGTTTGTTAGCCAGGAAGGCTAATTTGACATGGGTTCCCTCAGGAATTCCCAATGGGTTTTTAGAATTAGCATTTTTCTGATTTTGAGGAAATTAGTTAGCATTAGCTAAAGAAACTCATTCTCGAACACATGACGACACAGTCATACCTCAAATGTTAAATTTAACTGTGGTCCTAATTTCCTTTACTTTTACATAACCATTGTCATCATCTAACACTCATGCAATCATCATCTTTAAAGAAAACGAATTTAGTAACAGTTAAATGTATCAAATCACAAAATTAATATCCCTTTTCAAACTGTACATTACAAGATGTCGAAATTAAGTTTTTTAAATGACTGATTTTAGTTTTTAGTGTTTTATGTTAGTATTTTAGTTCATTTGTTTAAAAGATTTTTAGGAATTTTAATATTGTCTGTTATCGGTACTTCTACTGATTCAAAACAACCGTTGAACAAGCTATTTTTGCTAAAAATGGAAGCATCATATTCCTCAAATGTTAATAGGTAATATTTTTGTATTTTGTAACAGCAGTTCATTGGCATTTCAAAACTTCTTGTAATCCTCAGAGGTGTCTCTATGTTTTGTTGCTAGAGTAATCCTGTGTTTTGTTTCTGTCTCGTATTTACTACTACTTGGCTAAAGAGGCAATGATGTAGAAATAGGTGGTGATCTTCTTTCACAGAGGCTGTCTTTCATCGCAATATGACATAATAATGCAACCGAGTCGGTAATGAGTCGTTTTTTTGAGCTCAGTTTCAATACAAGCTGTTTTTGCACTAACAAGGAAGTTTTGGGTTCTGAAACTTACAGGATATTTTTATAGTATAATGGTCTCTTATATTTTGATTTCTTTATTCATGACCTCTTTAACCCTTCTATGCATGAATGTTTCACCATTCATTATTACATATATGGGTCTTTGGCAACCCGGTCTAAATCTAGCACGGATCTCTACCTGTTGTAATAATTTAAATAAAAGAATAATTATTCCATTATTTATATTATCTGAATAATAATTCTGTATAACCAAATAATAATTCCGTCATCAAAGATTCAATTGTTGTTGTGCAGAAAAAAATATACTTGCGCCATTACACACCTTGAGCACATTTGAGATGTTTTGGAGACAAAGTTAGAGAGGCCAGGTTGAGATGGTTTGGACATGTTCAAAGGAGGGAGAGAATATATCGGCAAAAGGATGCTGAGGTTAGATCTGCCAGGCAGGAGGTCGAGAGAAAGACCAAAGAGGAGGTTTATGGATGTAGTGAAGGAGGACATGAAGGTAGTCGGTCTGAGAAAAGAGGATAGGACTGGATGGAGGCAGATAATTCGCTGTTGCGACCCCTGAAGGGAATAGCCGAAAGTAAAAGAAGAGTTTATAATGCATACTTAAAGGCATACTAAGATAGTTGATGTTTAACTTTAAAAAATGAAGAAGGAGGATGGTAGGAATGACATCCCCGGTCACAAAAGACCCGAGGTGTGCATTTAAGGGTTAATGGTTGGAGTATCATGTCTAATATTAGCTTAGCAATGTGCTAAGCATGACTCCTATTTTATTTATGATACCAACTTAGGACCATTCACACAGAGCATTATTTTGTGTTAAAAAAATATTTAAAAAGATGCATATTTGAAGTAATTTTAACTTGAGCGGTGGTTTTTTACTTCAAATATGTCCATCTGATACATTTGCATAGAAAAACAATGAAAAAAATATTCAGTATAACGCAAAAACGCATTCTCTGGTTTTCAGGGAATTCTGTTTTCTCGTCGTAAGACCTCAGCATCCACCTTAATTTCTCCTCAGATCGGTCTTGCCTTAAGGGCAGCCTCATTTAATTTTCAATCCATCTCTACAGGTTAATCTCTTCTCTCATTCTCAATCAGTTCTCAGGTATGGAGAATCTAGCAGCCCCCCTCTCATGCGTCACAAACACTTAACATCAACACACACTCCCGTAGCTCCCTCACTCCCTCCACCTCAGGGTCGGTCCCCCAGGGCCTCTCTGTCGCTATGGAGACGGTTAAGGAGCCCAATAGAAGCAGGATGTGTGAAGGTTAAAGTTTTTCTTTCTCTTTTTACTCTGGTTTCTTCTCAATCCTCTTTTTCTTTCTCTCTGAAACGCTCATCCATGCCAGTATTTCTTATGCAGGTAGTCCATTCCATGTCTGGTGCGTTTGATTTCACGGTTGACATAATTTTAATCTCTGTGAGTTTGGTACTCGCAACTCGTTCATGTTTGTAATTTAACATTTCAGAGTTAAAAAGATTAAAATAATGTTCAGAGTTCAATGCATCTTGGAATCGACAACATTTGTGCCATTATTACCTGTAGTTTGAGGTAAATACAAAAAACAGCTATTATGAACGAGGAATGCACAATATCAATATGTACCACTCCACAATAGGAACACTCCACTTTTTTTGAAAATAGGCTTATTTTCCAACTCCCCTAGAGTTAAATAGTTGTGTTTTACCGTTTTCAAATCCATTCACCCGGTCTCTGGGTCTGGCGGTAGCACTTTTAGCATAGCTTAGCATAGATCATCGATTCAGATTAGACCGTTAGCATCGCACTTAAAAGGTTTTTGTCATTTTTGATATTTTTCCTATTTAATACTTGATATACACTTTTTTAGTTACATCGTGTACTAAGACCGACAAATGTTGTGATTTTCTAGACTAATATGGCTAGGAACTATACTCTCATTCCTGCATAAAAATCAAGAAACTGCTGCCATACCATGGGTGCAGCAGCGCAATGATATTACTCAACACCTAAAAAATAGGCTAACTTCTGTCAACCTAACCAATGTGACAACCTGATTGCACAGGGAGCGTGCTGGGGACTATTTTCAGGTGCTACGTAATATCATTGCGCTGCACCTGTGGTACGGCAGCAATTCCCTGATTATTACACAGGAATGAGAGTATATTTCCTAGCCATATCAGTCTAGAAAAATTACAACTTTTCATTTTCCGTCTCTCTAAGTACACAATGTAACTACAGAAGTGTCAAGTATTAAATAGGAAAAATATCGAAAGTCTTTGGTCATTTTTGAGTGAGAAGCTAACGGTCTAATCTGAATTAATGATCTATGCTAAGCTATGCTAAAAGTGCTACCGCCAGACCCAGAGACCGGCTGAATGGATTTGAAAACGGTAAAACGCAACTTTTTAACTCTAGGGGAGTTGGAAAATAAGCCTATTTTTTTTAAAAAAGTGGAGTGTTCCTTTAAGAGAGATTCTTTGAGTTTCTGGTAGATATTTAATTGTGCTTTACAAAAATGCCAAATAAAGTGATCAGGTTGATGTTTAGCTTAAAATCGGAATTGATGTTTTGCATGCACACACTGCACAAGTACACAAAGTTCCAGCTGTTTCAAAACAAGGCATCTGTTGATGAGTCCGAAACCAGGTCTGGTCGTCCATTCGTAGATGATGAGTAAAAGGAAATTTTTAGAATGGAACTACAGTCATTTATGCATCCAACAGCACATTCCTTGCATTATATGTCATTATGCCATTTCTATGTCGTTGCACATGTGCAGTACTTTCCAGGTTCATTTTTCCACCTGATCAAGTGTTTAGGCCAAGATATAGATGGTTTCATTGGACGCACGTGTGTTGCCACGGTCATGCGCCTGGCCCGAAGTTAACTTCTGGTCTGTGTTTGTTGATTTGTCTGGTTAGTATGGTGTTTTTGACATACTATTCTTGGTTAACATATATTAACAATCAAGCAGTATGCAAACGGTATATCACCAATGCAAAAACAGTGAAAAAAACTTTAAATGCTTCATAAATATCCAATCTGACTGCATATGAGATCGGCATCTAATGTAATTTAGACTGTGTGTAATGTAATTTACTTGTTAGTTATTTAGCTTCATATCAGAAATAATCTACTGTTGAGCTAACTTATTCTGGCTGCGTTTACACTTGGCATTAACATGTGATCATGTCAATCAGGACACAGCGCATTTACATTTGTTCACATCAAGTGGTCACCTTCTGGATAACTAATCGGATATATGTTCACCGTGAAATATTAAATTAGGTTTCTAATAGGCCTTTATCACATTGTTTAAAAACAACTTTCACTTTATTTTCTATCAGTGGCAGTGCATAGTGCACGGGATTTCTGTGATGCATTCATATACAATCAAAGTCAAATAGGGTACTTTATCTACAAGTTTGTTTCCCAACATTAATCTTTTATTAGGAAACAAAGAAAAAATGTTATTCCGACATATTGCATAATTGAAAAGTGAGCTTGCACGCATTTACACTCACCTAAAGGATTATTAGGAACACCTGTTCAATTTCTCATGAATGCAGTTATCTAATCAACCAATCACATGGCAGTTGCTTCAATGCATTTAGGGGTGTGGTCCTGGTCAAGAAAATCTCCTGAACTCCAAACTGATTGTCAGAATGGGAAAGAAAGGTGATTGTAATGTTGAGCGTGACATGGTTGTTGGTGCCAGATGGGCCGGTCTGAGTATTTCACAATCTGCTCAATTACTGGGATTTTCATGCACAAAAGTTCCTAGGGTTTACAAAGAATGGAGTGAAAAGGGAAAAAACTAACAATATGTGGCAGTCCTGTGGGCGAAAATGGCTTGTTGATGCTAGAGGTCAAAGGAGAATTGAAAATTGTTCAAGTTGATTAAAAGCTACTTTGACTGAAATAACCACTCGTTACAACCGAGATATGCAGCAAAGCATTTGTGAAGCCACAACACACACAACCTTGAGGTGGATGGGCTACAACAGCAGAAGACCCCACTGGGTACCACTCATCTCCACTACAAATAGGAGAAAGAGGCTACAATTTCCAAGAGCTCACCAAAATTGGACAGTTGAAGACTGGATAAATGTTGCCTGGTCTGATGAGTCTCGATTTCTGGTGAGACATTCAGATGGTAGAGTCAGAATTTGGTGTAAACAGAATGAGAACATGGATCCATCATGCCTTGTTACCATTGTGCAGGCTGCTGGTGGTGGCGTAATGGTGTGTGGGATGTTTTCTTGGCACACTTTAGGCCCCTTAGTGCCAATTGGGCATTGTTTAAATGCCACGGCCTACCTGAGCATTGTTTCTGACCATGTCCATCCCTTTATGACCACCATGTACCCATCCTCTGATGGCTACTTCCAGCAGGATAATGCACCATGTCACAAAGCTCGAATCATTTTAAATTGGTTTCTTGAACATGACAATGAGTTCACTGTACTAAAATGGCCCCCACAGTCACCAGATCTCAACCCAATAGAGCATCTTTGGGATGTGGTGGAACCGGAGCTTCTTGCCCTGGATGTGCGTCCCACAAATCTCCATCAACTGTAAGATGCTATCCTATCAATATGGGCCAACATTTCTAAAGAATGATTTCAGCACCTTGTTAAATCAATGTCAGTTCTGAAGGCGAAAGGGGGTCAAACAGTATTAAGCCCTATTCGGACTGGATTAGATTAACATGGGGACATGGGGGTAAAGTCATTTTACCTCAGGACGTCTGTAATATTAATGGCCAATTCGCACGGGATAAGACATCTCAGTAAAACTAGCAGAAGTGGGAGGAGTAACTCGCTTTACGCACCTCCTTGACGTCATGTGCGTATGACGTTACCGTTATAACGTGAGCAAACACAACCTGAGCGCCAGTCTGAACTCCGTCTCCAATATATATGTGTGTTTTAATAAACAGTTAGGTCCAGTCTAACGATTCTGATTGGATTGTGTTGGTAATAGACACTTTCCTAGAGCTAAAAAGTGTTGTGCCTCTAATAATTGCTTTTGATCTTCTTTTTGCTTTAAATGATATGCGGAAAATACTAGACATTTTCCACAGATTTGTCCCACCACCTACAACGCAACTGAATGCTTCAAGCGCCTCCAAGGTCGCAAAATGCGTTTTTTTTAACTTTTAAACAGGAAATGACGGAATTTTACTATACATTTTTACAGCGGGTCTATTCGAACGGGATTAGTATTACCCGAGGTCATTTTTCCAGACCATTTTACAGAAGGTAAAAGTCTCGGTAATCTTTACTGACATTGTCCGTAATGATTAACGAGATGGCACATTCGGATGGGACTAAAATCACAGAGAACCTCTGGTAATAATTACTTTACACCCACATCCCCATGTTAAACTAATCCAGTCCGAATAGGGCTTTAGTATGGTGTTCCTAATAATCCTTTAGGTGAGTGTATATAGGCTATTGTACAGAAAACGGCATTACATGGTCCTTAAAGGGTTAGTTCACACAAATGCGAACCCACAATTGCACAATATTTGAATTGAGAATGACTCCTAAATTCCAATGTTATTCTTGAATTTGAATTGATGTCAAAAACAGGATGTAGATATATAACAATTTGAATTAAAGAAGCAGAATTGAAATTCAAGAAAAATTCAAAGAAATTCATATACTTTCCATCTTGCCATAGCAGCTTCCTCTGCACCTGTTGAGAGAATCTTTAGTGTTGCAGGAAAGATCTTCAGAGCAGTGCAGACTCGATGATAAAACATTTGAGGAGCGATTGAGAATTAGATGCATCTAATGTTGCTCAGTGAGTTTTGCATTGTAATTAATGATAACTGCATTTATAACAACTTTATTTTATTACTTTGAAATTAAATTAACATTGGAACAAAACAAATTGAAAACATTAAGGGGGTCATTTATTTCAATTGATCATTATCTGTATTTTAGAACAAAATGTATGCAGGGTTGAGAAGTGACACTGTAAAAGATTAATCATGGGTCTTGTCATTTTCAAGGTGATAATTAAAAAAGTGTGTATTTTTTCTTAAGTAAATTGTGGTTCAGTGTTGTATAGAAATAAAACCGAGATACACTTTCCTATTTTGTTAAGGAAATGTAAGCAATATTGAGGCTTGAATTGAGGAAGCGATTAAGCTGATAAAATGAAGGAAAATAAGGTTACTTGTTTATTTTAAGAGAATTAGCTCAATTATGCAGTTTTATTTAGAGACACCATTGTTAGTTCCCAGCATGCTTTGCATATGGCTGGAAATGGAGATTAATATTGAAATGGTGTTGTTTAATGTGTTTTTGAGTGAAGGGAAACATCTGTTAATGTATAATGTTCATTTATGTTTGACATTTGAAAGAATTTCAATGTTGAAGTTTTGACCATTACCATTGTGCAGAAGAGTAGAGCTTATGGTTAGTTTGTGATGTGAATAACTGCAAGTATTATTATTATTATTATTATTATTATGAAGAAGAATGTTGCTTTGTTCAATAAGCATTTGCTAATGCTAGTGCAATAACATGTTTGTTTCTACTTGTGCCAGCATCAGACTATTAATTGAATAACAACTGAAAGTCAAATATAAACAGTTCATTTCCATTTACTCTAATATATATATATATATATAAAATGTGTAATATTGTTACCATCATTTAAAAAAAAAAGTAAATAATGTGTAATATTTTGTGTAGATGCGTGTAATGTAAATTGTGTTATTAAATTTCAAAATTAATGTAGTTGTTGTACTACTGAGGTAAAATGTGTAATTCAATTAGTTACTATTCATATTAAAAGGAAATTGCTTTGCATTGATAAAGTAATCCAAACTACATGTATAATGGATAACTTATAACAGTAAGCAATTACATTTCCAAAGTAACCTTCCTACACTGAATGCATGTGAGAATCAACACATTCTTTCTGTTGTGTGACTGTGAAATTTCTTTGAATTGTGAATTTAACTCTACTTCTTGTCATTCAAATTCAACTTCCTGTGGGGCAGAGTCAATTCATATTCCAATTCATGAATTGAATGGAGGCCAATTCTGAAATTCTGAATTTTGCACAATCCTGGCTAACCCTTTAAGGGGGCATTTGCCCACTCTATATTGAAGACAAAAATGGGAGTTTAGTTATATAATAAGCATGCTAAAACAACAAAAAACATATAAATTAAGATGATGATGTACAATTAAAATGAAAGATGATAACGCATAAGAAAGATAATGCAGCTACTGTTTTAATTGATGTCTACCGGAAGTTACGTTTGGGCCACAAAAGTGCGCATGCGCACTCGCAGTAACGTTTGTTTATGTTGTTACCATTGAAAACCTTCTATACTTTCGTCAACGTTTTTTACCGTTCTCCTTAAGGGGTAAAATGAAGTTAATATGTGCTGCTTGCTTTCCTCTCAATAACAAAATAAACACACAACAAAATTCAGTCACGTCACAATTATTTATATAGCACTAATACAATAGATTGCTTAAAATCAAACAGCTTTACTGTCAGACTCTTGTATCATCTAAAGTATAGTTGCATATTCTACTATTAAGCAGCTCTCCATGCTTTTACTTGTGGACATCTGACCTCGACCGACTGAACAGGAGAAATGAACCAGAAAAGAGTTCCACTTGAAAGAAGGCGGAGCCTCTGCACACACCTAACTATTACATAATCGCCACAGACCAATGGTAGTACAAAGGTGTTTACCAGCCATTGTAAGCTTTTTCAGAAAGTATGCTTTGGCAAGCCCTTTTAACCTCCAAACAAAGTTCGTTTTCACCTGTTGTTGTTGTTTTAAATTTTTCTTTTCAAAATGACATATCCGTTTTCAATTACGCTTCAAGTATATCAGGGCTTTAAATGTCCTCTCTTGATTAGATTAGAAAATATGTCAACCATCCCTTACAATCTGAATTAAAATTTTGATTAAATTTTAATTAGTTTTATTAACACTCTTAAATATAATCTTTAGCAAATGCTGTCCTTCATGTTGTGTTATATAGTATTGATATAATTTTTGTATATTGACTTTAATTTTAATGTTTAAGTTCTAGTAATTTTATATATATATATATATATATATATATATATATATATATATATATATATATATATATATGTGTGTGTGTGTGTGTGTGTGTGTGTGTGTGTGTGTGTGTGTTTTGTTTAAATGTTTATTTTATTTTAGTACTTTTACTTTAAACAAAAATAAGAAATGTTTCCTTGCTGAAATGTAAAAATAAATATAAAATTTGGTGATAGTTCACCTAAACATTAAAAAAATCCCATCATTTACTCACCCTTAAGCCATCCTAGGTGTATATGACTTGATAAGTAATCCATACGACAAAGTTATAAATATTGCATATTTTTAGAACAAAAGCCCATCGCTTCACTTCAGAAGGCATTTATTAACCCACTGGAGTTGTATGGATTACTTTTATGATAAATGGGATGCCTTTTTGGAGTTTAAAAAGCTGGGAAGAGCCAGGAGCTTTTTCTAATAAACCTCAATTTGTGTTTGGCTGAAAGAAGAAAGTCAAATACACCTAGGATGGATTAAGGGTGAGTAAATGATGGGGTACTTTTCATTTTCATTGAATTAGATTTTATTTGTATCTTCTGCCTTAATTTTAATGTTAGTCCCAGTAATTGTTTTTGTCTTTTTTATTAGTTTTCATTTTTCACTTAATAAGCATCACATGTTGGCATAGCGTTTGGTATCTGCAGTTCATGTCATATAGGCTATTAAGCGGCTGTTATTTTTTGCTGAAAAGCCCTTGAAGGTCATTCCGTCATCCTGTTGTTTGGTGTTTGTGGTTTGAGGTATGATAATGGAAATGATAGTGCCCATCAGGAGAGATTGAAAGACCCCAGTCCTTGAGATTGGACTCCATCTACAAACGCGCACACACGTACATCTCTCTCTCTCTTTAAGCCCTCTCGTATGAAACCAGCAAGCTGTGCAAACACAATTTGTCTCTCCTTCAGATTCATACCCCGCCACTCTTCTCCAGACATTTTCATAATTAATGTGACCCAGACGAGGGAGCCCAGCTGTGGAGCCAAGGGAACATATCGATTTATTGTTGTGTCTTGATTTAACAGCACGTCTTGTCTCGCACCATTTTAATGAATGCCACAATGCAACTCCCTCTAGAAGATGCCTGGATCAGCTCGCAAACCCAACTGTTAATCTCACGACAGTCTTTGGGCTGGAAGAGACCATCTGATGAACATGTGACCAAACGCAGTTTGTTTTTGTTTTAAGGGGTCAAACCGACTTAAGTGGAAATTTGCAGAACGTAGCCAGATCAGGGTGGAAGTGAGTTTGTAATGTGTTTGTTTGTTTGTGTGTTTGCAGAGCTGCAGAGGAGAGCTGGTGGTGGAGCAGGAGGTTGGGGGAGAGGGGAGGTCCAACTCTATGACACCCCGTACGAGGAGCGCGTCCCAGGGCAGCCGGATCTGCCCGAGGAGGGCAGGGAGAGCAGGCTGCCACAGGACGACGAGAGGCCAGCTGATGAATACGACCAACCGTGGGAGTGGAAGAAAGAACATATCTCTAAAGCATTTGCAGGTACCTTAACTTTCCTGATTTTAAGGAAAAATCACGTGCCGCGTAAAAGGTTTCAGCACGGACTTTGCATCGCGGTTCATCTCACATCTGATGACGCATCTTTAATATAGGTTGTAACTTGAAAATAATGCTTTATGTATGTTTCTGTCGATGGATACACGTGCTGGCTCCTCAGTTATACATTACAACAACAGTGATAATAAAAGAAAAACGTGGGCAAACGGTCTCTCTTAGTAAACTTTGTTCAATGCATGTGAGTGCTGCCGTATCTTCGAATATGAATGCGGGTGTAGAGCCAGAAGACGCGATTGACAAACACGCGTGCGATCGTGATGTGAGAAGATTTGTCTCTGTGCATCATCCAAAAGCGCACATGCACGTCTCACAGCGTGCAACTATTGAGTTCTCTTTCAAGTCTTGCGCTTGAACGGACTAATTCACTCAAGAAGTAGCCGATGTGATGTCAACATGTCCATCTTGATGAGTATCCAAGCAGACATAGTCTGAATATGCCTTAAGTTAACATACAGTCGAAAAAAGAAACACCCCAGAGTCTTAAAGGGGCAGTAGCCTTTACTGCTGTCTGTTTATTGTCAAAGAAGATAAGGAATCACTCACTGCTATTGACTGAATAGCTTTTGTAAGTTTAATAAGGATAAATATTTAATTTAAACAGTTAAATATGCAGTAATTTTTCATTTGATTACTTTATTCAATTTATTTACCTAAAAACTAATGTTAGACCTACCTGAAAAGAAAAGAAAAAAGCATTATTTTATTATCTTTGCTCAATAGTAATTATTTGTGCTGCTGCTTGTATTTAAGTTATTTGTTCTTTTCTTTATTTTTATTTGACAGTAGTCCTTTTTTCCATAAACATAGCAAATACCGAACCATACAGAAACCGTGAACCTGATATTGTGAACCTAAAACCGAATCGTGAGCAATCTGTACCGTTACACCCCTACCGTAACGTATGCGAGGGGGTGCCACAAAATTTAGAACATTTTCAAAGGGTGCCATGACTGAAAAAAGGTTGGGAAACACTGGATTCATGAATTAAGTTATCTAGGCTATTTGACATGGCAGCACTTAAACACGAGCAGGAACAGAAAATAGCTGATTGCTTAAACAGCTTTTCCAATATTAATCTCTGTGGAATTACCCCGAATAATGATATAACCGGGTTTATTGAAGAAAGTGCAGGTTGAGGGTACATGATGGTAAATAAATGATGACAGAATTTTCATTTTTGGGTGAACTATCCCTCTCTTTATTTATACTCCAGTACTGTACTTAATGTTAAATAGTAGCCCAGTAAAATAATTTAAGTTAGAGATTTTCTACTGAAATGTAATATATTAATTGATTTATATGTTAATGAATTTTAAATTATAAATTTATATATTAATATTAATTAATTAATTTCAATTAATTGACTTGGTAATTGTTGCTACAATCAAGCTATTGTACCCCCAATTTGTTTGAATGTTTTTGTGCTTTTTGGACATACGCATCATAATAAATAGGCCTGTTTACAAACCTTTAAGAATTTTCCCATAAATGTGTCATATATCAATGAAAATGGGAGAATCTCAGCTTTAATGTTGTATATGGCAGGATAATTATGCATCAAATGTGTTGCAGTTTTAAAAATAAGCTTGTGTTTACATTGGAATTTCTCAAAAACATGATTTTCTGAGCCCGAAATTCAGCAAATCATTAACATAGCCATACTCAGTTAATATTAGAGATATCAAGGTTATATTTTAACAGAATGTTCTTTACATTATGTAGGATGATTTTATGTAGAAAATAGTGAATCACAAAAAAATGACTTTAGGAGGGTTTTCACAGACAGGGTCTCACACACACACACACACACACACACACATATATATATATATATATAATTGTTTTTATTTGTATTTATGAATGAATAAATAAACAAACAAATAAAAAAATGGTTTGTAGCAGGTCAGGGATTCTTTTATTTTAAATACATTTTTAAAATGAAAATTAAAACAAATAATTTAAATATGTCAAAAAAGTATTTGTAAATTAAGAACAAGAAAATTGTGGCCAGCGTTTATATTTAAAACATTTCTAATAAATTAATGAATAAAATAATAAATTAATAAAAATAACCAATAAAAAAAATCTTGGTTTAAAATGAAGTAATAAGAAATGTTCAAGAAATGTTTCGTATTCAACTTACGAAAAAAATGGAAAAAAGTGGACGAGACGTGATCTATGATGTAGAACGTTACGTGGCGTAAGCGGTTTAAACTGCGAGAGGCGTTACACTTTCTTCATAATTTGAATATGAAAGTCGGTCTGGCAAATATAGATATAGATTTAAATTAGGGATGGGACGATACACTTAAACTCACGATACGATGCACCTCGATAAACCAGGGTTACGATACGATACGTCACGATACGATATCAAAATATTTTTTATTTTTTTCCAAATCTGTGGGTTTTTTTTTTTGTACAACCTAAGTAATGTACTTAAACGAAAGGTAGGATTTTTCTCTTTTTTTGCATTTTGGTTCTATGTTGTTTAAAAAAATTTTAAACTTATTTTTAGAAGTCCGCGAATTTTTAGAAGTCCGCGACCTCATCTTAAACAGGGGTGCCAATAATTGTGGAGGGCACTGTAGGAATGTCAATCGATTAAAATATTGAATCGCGATTAACTGCATGATTGTCATGAGTTAACTCGCGATTAATCACAATTTAATCGCACCTTTTTAGCAATTGTAAATGTATCTTAAATTAAGTTTTTAATACTCTAATCAACATAGGTATGGACAAATATGCATGCTTTATGCAAATGTACATTTATTATTAGTGAAACCATACTTATTCAATAATAATCAATACAGCATGAAGACTAGACATATCAAAGGTCATAGATATGTTTATCTAAGAAATTGTTCATGTCTCTTAAGCCTAAACTTAAAAATAATGAGTAAGTAGTGATTTCTCTCATTTTAACAATATAAAGGGAGTTTTTACACTGGCAGTTTAATTCAGAACAGGGCAAAGTTTGTATGAAAAATTGTTAATGTGTACCAGTGAGCGAACCAGAACCACACCATACCTGGAGGAGGTCCATATTACACGAGGAGGAATATAGTGCGGCCCCTTTAAGAGATCCGCATTCCCTATTGAACTGCCGGTACTTTGCGTGTGCACGCCGCCGAATTGGTCCGCGATTCACGTGGACAGTGTGAAGAACACGGACGACTCGACTTGTTCAGGAAAGTAACCTGTGCATTCGTTTTAGCCGATTGTAATGTATTTAGTTCAATAAAACAGGTTTACTGTAAGCGGTGATGGTGTTAATGATTTACCTCAGAGCGAGAGTGAGCTGCAGTGCATCGCGCTCAGACTGCAGAGAATGTGCTCAGTGAAAAAACGCCCTTTTCTTTCTGGAGTCTAATAAAAGTTAAATAAGAAAATATGGTAGTTTATGTAGGCAATAACTGCATTTTTGGTTTAGAATATTAATGCTAATGTCAACCATTTTCTTTCCCTATTAATGTTTGCTGCTACATCCTTTGTCTGACAGCTCTCACTTTTTCCAACTACGGGCTATGCCTCAGATCAAACAGAAAATGCGCGCTGCGTTTTGTCATGTCTGCCCCACACACACACACACACACACACACACACACACACACACACACACACACATACATATAATACACTAAATTATTTATATACTACGCTAATCATGCAGAAGTGCCATCTATCTTTATTTCGCGATCCATTTTTATCGACCTCGATACGTTTCGTCACGTTTTGTATCGCGATATTTTGTCAAACGATATTTCGTCCCATCCCTAATTTAAATATGGATATTTTTCTTACACAACCATATCGATTTGCTTCAAAAGGCCTTTATTAACCCCCTGGAGCCATGTGGATTACTTTTATAATGGATGGATGCACTTTTTTGGGTTTGAAATTTTGTTCTGCTATTCACTGCCATTATAAAGCTTTGATTATCCAGGACATTTTTTAATATGGCTCAAATTGTGTTCGTCTGAAAGTAGAAAGACATATACACCTAGGATTGCTTGAGGGTGAGTAAATCATGTGGTCATTTTTACATTTGGGTGAACTATCCCTTTCATAATGAATGCGTTCATTAATTCTGTGGGTGGCGCGTTTCAACAGTGGCATCTAATGGATTGATTGTAACTGTGAGCTTTAGGTGACGGCTTCAGTAGGAAAGTATTTTTCATTGTTGCTTATGGCACCGATAAAATCTGTGAATCTTGTATTACACTTGTAAATGTGTCACGTTATGGAAGTCAGACAGGTTACGAATGCTAATGTTAATTCATGTTCTATCACTGATCTGAGGTCAGTTTTATAGATTGCTAGGTAATGATTTAAAGTGTTTGGAAACAAATGCCTAGAACAGCAATTAGGACTAACAGAAGAACCAATCCAGCCTGTAGGAATCAATTCCTCATGTTATCGCATTGATTTTTTTATTTTGTTCTTTGGTTTATTTTGGTTTAGGTCATTACCGTTTTTTTGTTTTTTGGTGGCAGAGGGAAGTGAAAAGCGCTCCATATGGATGTTATTGGATCTTGTGAATCTGGCCCCGTGTGTGTGCGTGTTTTGCAGAACTCGCGGGCAGTAGATGAAAGCGGTGCCGCGGGGCCAATCCTGTTTAATTGAGCTGTATCTCTGCGTCAGGGGTCAAGGTGACACTGGAATAAATCATCCCCCGCCTCGCGCACCTCCAACACAGACGCACACTTTTTTCCATTAATTAGGGCCTTTCTCAGCATGTCTGAGCTTCAGTACAGCAGAACCAGTGGTCAGCAGTGCCATGCGCGAGCACAGCACTAACCCACATCGAAACTGCAAGCACTTACTGCCGCAGAAGCACTCTGTATTTTTAGCTGAGAGAGAATGGAAGGGGTCTGTGAGAACTGATGTGATGGCCTGCTTTTGTAGCACAGAAATAAAGGAGGGAAATAATTAATAAACCACAAGAAAGCATGTCATGTGAGCGCTCATAATAAATCTGGGTGGTCTGGTGGACCCTGATTATTTAGGGCTTTCTTAACACCGACTAGTCAAAGGTAATATTCTTATACTAGTCTGTGTTGGAAAAAATTGGCCCTAAAATTGTCTCCTTATGTCTGTTTTAATTGAATTTAGTTCTGTCATTTTTTTAAATTTCATATATTTATTTTATTTTATTTACCAATCAGTTTAATGGTATAAATAATGTTAATTATTATATTAATAAATTACTAATAAAATATATATTTTATACACATTATATACACACACAGATGCAAGAAAGTGTGAACCACTTGCAAATTTTTTGGAAATTATTAATAACTTATAAATTGTGAATAAATTAACAAAATAAGAGAGTGATTATAGCTTATAGTGAGGTGTGTATAGATGGTGTGCGTGTGGTATGTAAATATATATGTATATTATGTGTGTGTGTATATATATATATATATATATATATATATATATATATATATATATATATATATATATATAATATACATGTATATGTGTGAAAAATAAATACATTTTTATAACTTTAGTTAAATTGAATGATTAAATGTTTCAATGGATTCGCTTGTATGTCATTTTATACAAGTGTAATGGGTTTCATGTTCAATTTGTATAATGTGCTTCTGATCTGAGACTGGTTTTATAGCTCACTGGATAATGATTTAAACTAATGTTTTGAAAATGAAGACTTTCGTCAAGACCAACTAATCGACTAATTGTCCAGTATTTGTTCTTTTGAACATTTCTAGTAGCGAAACTGCTCTACTACTGAATAGCGATGCTGAAAGCACTTGTGTGTGTGTGTGTTTCTTCATGCGAGTGAAGAGATTTGTGTGCAGAGACAGGGTGATTGTGAGGAGGGGGCTAGCCTTGCGAATGGAGGGCCGCAATCAGTCACACACTGACACCTCCGCTCTCTTCAACCTCCTCCCCTCTCTCACCCTTTCAGCTCTGACAGGTTTGTCCTCCTGCAGTGCTGACACACTCGGGCTGATAAACCACCGCAGGGGTTCAGGGGCATCTCGATCCACCTCCTCCCCCCATCTACCCCTCCAGCAGTGGTGATTATCACACTCGGGGGAGAGGGAGTGAAAAAGACAACTGGACTGAGAGCGGGATGAGCTGAGGGGGACAGAGAGACAGAAGGACACATTAAAGCATCTTTAGCACAGATATAGCCAATATCAATTTTCGAACTGCCTGATTTTCAAAACCCCCTTAGCCAATCAGATGCTTTACTAAAGGTGAAGCATTTATTTCATTATGTTTTGTTTGATAAAATTATAAGGCAGCATTACATGTATTCTCACAGGGGGGAGGGGGGGAATAAAAAAGTCACTCTTCAATTGTTGTCACCTGTCAAGAACGGTTCAGATTTCTTGATTTCAGAAAAACGCACACGAATCTGATCATGATAAATGGTAATGCTGTCTATCAGAATGTGCTACCAACACTATATTAATGTTAAGGTTGGTGTAATTGTGTCGGCAATAAGCACTGTGATTGACATGACAACAAAAACAGATGGCGAGCTGAAAGAAATGTTGAGTAAAAATGTGATTGACATGTGGCATGAGAGTGTTCTCACACATCAATTTTCTCACACAGTGAAAAATCGCAAGGCAAAGAGGACATGACACCCACAGACAAGACCGAGCAGGTTACTTTGATATAAAACTGTCTTAGCTTTCAAATTCTTTCAGTTTTATTATGAAATGCAAAAAAATAAATCAGTTTTGCCGCTCTTAAATGTGGCGTGATGGATCGCTGTAGCGCCTCAGTTCAAACGGCATGTGAACCGATCAGCTCTTACTCTTTACTACTAGTTGATAGTAAACTAACACGAATGAACATTAGAAGGTATGTTATAAGATGTAGTAAAACATACTGAAATGTATCATTTAATCGCTCGGTGTATCAAACCAGTTCAATAAAAACTGCTGAAGAACAATGTTACATTTACCTCAGGAAAGCCATTTAAATCTACTACGTAATTTGATGACACCAAGTTTGAGCTCAGAATCTTGGAACGTGGTCTTCCCCTCAGCCGGTAGAAAAGAATCAGGATAGGTCTCAGACAGAAATCATGTTCATCGATCTGATTATTAACGTTACTGTAGTATGAAGCAGAGCAGGACCGAATGTTGAGGAGCTGAGCAAGACCGCTGGAGCGATTGTTACTCAACACACGGTTCGCAAGCAGCGGGACTTTTATTATGACAGGACACAGTCGCCGGCGCCATTTCTGCTTTTACTGTCATGAGTATGAGGTAACGCAGCTCTGTTTATCATATTAGATACATTTAAATGTGGTAAAAATGCTGTTATGATGTTATTCTGTGCGTTCGCTCAGCGGCGGCTGTGACACTTGTACATACCGCTAAAACCGCTAAAAATCACAATTTACAAATAGTTGGAAACATTTGGGATATTGTAAGAACTCAACTAAACAAAATATATAACACTGGCCTAGTGGTTATTGGATATTTTACTGCAAAAATCCTACATAGTGCACCTTTAATGACCATAGGTAGCATAGCATGTTTTAGCTAAAATATATATATATATATATATATATATATATATATATATATATATATATATATATATATATATATATATATATATATATATATATATATATATATATATATAGTGATTAATATATTTTGATAAATATATACACTATTAGACATTTTTACTCGCATCTCAAAAAAATAGACCTATAAAATAATTCTAATTAAAACATTAATTTGAATGGTTAATTTTAACCTTATATATAATAATGCCAGCTAACAGGTTTCCCTGTGTTTACAGCATTAGTTAAGAGATTCGTTGAGAGAACTTTATATTTAGCGATATGTACCTGATATTTATCCAAAATGAATCGGTATAGAATCAAGATCAGAATCAAATTGCAAGCTTATGAATTCATAATACATTATGATTCATGAAGTTTGTCAAGCACTAAAAAAACTGTAGCTTGCCGTTGTACCATGTAAACTTTGTAACATGTTGTCACTAAATGTAATGAAATTCGTCTTACTGTTCTTACTGAAATACACGTATTATGCAAGTTTTTTTCCCCCACTCATTGGCCACCTTTGAAACACATCATGCAAATGCTGCTCCTATCTTTTGGGAAAACCTAGTCCTAAGTGCGCACCTCAAAACACTGCCTGTTTCTATAGTAACCGGAGCTTCTAACGGCAGCTGCAGTGACACGATGACTTTACTAATCAACGATTGCGCTTTCATTTAGAAGGCGGGACTTATTCGCCATATTGGGTGTGGTACTTTCTCCCATTCATAAGTAAACGGAGTACGTGACTTCCTATATATAAAGTCTTTAGTATAGCACATACGCATGACATCAGCGGTTTTACAAATTCACAGTTTTGTAGTTTACAATGATGATGGTATATCGTTTTCAAAAAACGTTCACTTTGAAACCCGTTTTCAAAAGTTTGCGTTTTTAGGCCCCCAAAATGCTGTTTTTTAGTTAAAAACGTTGTTGTGTAAATGGCCCCTTAAAAACAAAGTAGCAAAATGTGTAACCATCATAAATTACCTAATAGTTTCCCAGCTGTTTGTGATGTGATTGCAATAAAAAGCAATGTCATTTAAAAAACATGTCCCAAACTCCTTTGCTTTGTGTGTTGACATACCTTCACACCAGATGGTTTTGTTTTAATTGCATTTCATCTCCGTTTTCTGTCTCTGTTCGGTTGTTAAAAGTGTGAGGATGACGGTAAAATCTTGGCCGCAGTCCAGTGAGTCTTAATTAGGCCATTGCAAAGCTGTCACTATCCACTCAATTACCACAATCACTTAAGCCACACGGCTGCCCGGCACGTCCCTCAAGCCTCTCTGCACTCATTACCACGCTAATCAACCACAGAGATGCATTCAACAGCACGCCACCCACTGCAGATCATCCAGACACACCAGTAGAGGATGTGAACGCCGGTCTAGTTGTCTGTCATTTCGTCCATCAAGGGTTTGTTGGCTTGTACGTGTTCTTGAGTTGCTTTTGATGTTTTAAGGAATCTTGTGGAATTGTGCTTAACGTATCTTATTTTCAAATGTGTCTCCTTTAAAACTTCTCCTGCTTTTTTTAGAAAGGCTTCTGCCCAAACCGAAGTGCAACTGGATCAGTTGTGAGGAGGATTTGGTCTGGCTGAAAGTCCTGCTGAGGGAACATGGTTTTGTGTGTGTGAAATAGAGAGAGAAAGTGGTGGCTCTCGTGTCCTGGGTCTGTCAAGCCGCTGTAAGCAAGCCCGAGGGAAGCGAGAATGGCTCCTATATCAATTTATTTCCCTCTCTTTCTCTCTCTTTTTCTCTTTGTGACAGTAATGAAAAGGCATGTCCTGGTAACTCGCTCTCGCGCAAATACACTGAGGCAGGAGAGGGAGAAATAGATGCGGGAGGGGGATGGAAGAGGGAATATCATCTCACTTAGGAGGAAAAATGAAAGCGAGAGAGGAAAGAGGGCGGTAAGTGGTTTACAGAAGATAAAAAGCTCAGACAGTGGAGCAGAAAAGGATGAATGTAATGAAAGGGGAGAAATGGGATTTTCTTAGCACTGTTTTCCAGTAATTACGTGAACAATAAGTGAGGTAAATTGCACATTAGCTTTATTTGTCATTGTGACCATTAATACGGTCTTTGTGTGGTAAATAGAATTTTCTCATATTTCACTAGATTAGGGTGAGGTACAAAATATTTCTGATCGTCATTATCTGATCATATCATTTTGGGGACCATCTGAAAGGTTATCAGCACTGTTAATGGTTTGTATATGCGCAGATCAGCAATAACATTATGACCTAATATTGTGTTGGTCCAAAACAGCCCTGACCCATTGAGGCATGGACTCCTCTAGACCCCAGAAGGTGTACTGTGGTAACTGGCACCAAGATGTTAGAAGCAGATCCTTTAAATCCTGTAATCTCACAGATGCTCGATTTGATTGAGATCTGGTGAATTTGGAGGCCAAATCAAAAATTTAAACTTGTTTTTGCTTATGCACATTATCCTGCTGTAAGAGGCCACAGCATAAGAGAATACTGTTTCCACAAAAGGGTGTACATGGTCTGCAACAATGCTTAGGTAGGTGGTACGTGTCAAAGTTTCCCAGCAGAATATTGCAACCTCCGCTGGCTTGCCTTTGTAAGGGTGGATCGCCTACAGTGGTTCAGGCTGCAGGGTTGCTGAATGACTAAAGAAACGTTATCAGCAAGATGGTAGAAAACTGTGCATTTCTCAGCTTTACCACCCACTGCTACTTATACCAACGACGGAAATAAGCACAGTTACAATAGCAAAATATGTAGGAGAGCGTTGTTGTAGTGTGATGATATTGTATTGCAGTAGGTAGCACATCAAAGTTTATACCAAATCGAAATTAGTTAGCAGATCATTTGTAATGAAAGGGTTTAATGGCAATTTCTGGTTATGGGTACATTTAAAATAATTACAGAATGTTATCTTAGAGATTGGATGGGAGAGGGCTTCAGAAAATAGAAGAGAGAGCCAAAGAGTAGGCCCCAAGAAAAGAGAGAGCATAACAGAGAGCAACAGTTGCAATATTCTTTTATCCCTTCCTTGACCGTGTGAACAAAACCCAAATGTGAGATATTCAAACTGAGCAATCAGATAATTATAACTTGACCTACAGGCCTTGAGGACAATCAACACCTCTGTCTTTAGAAAAATCCAAAAAAATTTAAAGACAGAGCAGCCTTGTTGTATGAAAGATGAGGGTTGAAACGGTAAAGCTATTAAATATATTTTATTATAGTGCATCCTGGTGCCACGTGTTCCCCAGATAAGTGACGCACACACACCTGGCCATCCATTAGATTTAAAAGAAATCGTGGCCAACCATGCCAACTTCTTTCAGTTCTCGTGCGAGACTGGAATTTTTATTAAAAATGATAGCCTGCAGAAAGCTTGCTATCCAAATGGTGGTCAAGCAAATGTGTGCGCTTTTTTTTCTGTTTGATATAATTGTAAAGTTATCTATCAAAATACTGAAATTCTGGTCTATAAATTCTCCCAGAACTGCCCACTGCCCTGTATTTCTCTCATTGGCTGTAGGTCGACTCATCGGCAATTACATTTTCAGTCAGAACGCATTCACACAGCTGGATTTTGAATTGCAACAGGTCCAGATATTTAGCATGCCAAATATCTCGCAGGCGATTCTCTCAGATCGCATCTTTGATAATTCACACTGTGTGATGTTCACTCGCGTGAACGAGCAGGCATTTGTCTGCGATTTCGCAAAACCAAATCACTTAATGCATTACATTAATTACATATGTAAAATTTCTATATTATAAAGAGCAGACATGATTTATTTAAATATTATGTATATCCTTGGATGCCTTTATTATTTTTTTCTTGATATTTACTGTAAATATCGAGGTATACAGTATATTGATTGTAAAATGCCTGGAAAAGGTTGAGATTTATTTAGCTGCCTCCCCCAGCCTTAATTGTCACCATTAGCAGTAAAATCCGTGAATGTTAGATGCCACACCATGTTAATTGAATCCAGATACCAAGAAAAAAAATCCTCTAGATGAGTTTTAACAGCGCACATAAAATGCTGCCAAAGCATAAAGCGCATTAAGAGTTTGTTTGCACCTTCGGTAATAACATCTGTTGTGTAAATTGAGACTTAATCACAGTTTTCAAGTGATGTTATATCATTCCTTTTTATGAGATGCTCAAATGAGGCTTTCATTATTCCAGATGGGCCTCTCACACTTAGAGTAATATGCCGTCTCTGCACATTTCTAGCCACGGACGCATTTCTCTAGAGCCTTGTGCTTTAGTAGTAATGATGTACGAATGGTGTGGCCATCCGTCCCAGCGTGATGTATTGTAGCCCAGAGATGACCTTTGTGGCGAGTGGTTGGCGCTCTTCGGTGTGGGTTTTTTGCAGGACAGCGGCTAACAGGCACTGATGTGCTGGCCTTTGTCAGCCTGACTGGGTCTGACAGGCATGCAGGAACCGCAGGAGTGATGGGACAGTTAATGGAGAGCATTAGAGTCCTACTGTGAAGGGCCAGAGAGGTCTCAAACCAGAGTAGAGAGTAATGCACCTGTAGGTCTATGGAGCTAACGAATGAAGTCTGGAAGTCTGTCTGTATAGATCCATTAGGCGTGTATGAATATTGTTATTGTTACAGGACTTGCACATAATTTTACTAATTTGCTGCAGAATTTGTGCTTTTACCTAAAGTGTGCGCCCAAAGCTGTCTCAGTACTAAATTGAGTTAGTTTTCGCTGCTTATTGCCCTTAAATAGTTATATGCACGAAATTATGTCAAATTACTGGTCTTGGTGAGTTTTCATATAAATAGTCAGTTATATTTAAAGTGAATGTAAATGTCCATGTTTCAGGTCTTAAAGTGAAATTGAGATATTATAAAAAATATCTATATGGATGTTTTTCCCATGGTATTGATGTTAAAGGGTTAGTTCACCCAAAAATGAAATGTATGTCATTAATGAGTCGCCCTAATATCGTTCCACACCCGTTAGACTTCAGACACAGTTCACTTCAGACACAGTTTAAGATATTTTATATTTTGTCTGAGAGTGTATCCAAGTGTTTGCACACACCATACTGTCCATGTCCAGAAAGAGAATAAAAAACATCATCAAAGTTGTCCATATGTGACATCAGTTGGTTAATCAGAATCTCTTGAAGCGTCGAAAATACATTTTGGTCCAAAAATAACAAAAACTACGACTTTATTCAGCATTGTCTTCTCTTCCGCGTTTGTGTTCAAACCTCAAATAAAGATTCAAACGGTTATGAATCAGCGAATCGATCAATGATTCGGATCGCGTGTCAAACTGCTGAAATCACGTGACCTTGGCGATCCGAATCATTGATCGATTCACTGATTCACAACCGTTTGAATCTTTATTTGAGGTTTGAACACAAACGCGGAAGAGAAGACAATGCTGAATAAAGTCGTAGTTTTTGTTATTTTTGGACCAAAATGTATTTTCGATGCTTCAAGAGATTCTAATGAACTAACTGATGTCACATATGGACGACTTTGATGATGTTTTTATTCCCTTTCTGGACGCGGACAGTATAGTGCGCATACACTTGGGTACACTCTCAGACTAAATATAAAATATCTTAAACTGTGTTCTGAAGATGAACGGAGGTCTTACGGGTGTGGAACGACATTAGGGTGAGTCATTAATGACATATTTTATTTTTGGGTGAACTAACCCTTAAAAATTTAGGTCAGTGAATATACTGAGTGGCTATCAACTTTGGAAAACTACTAGCCACATATATTATTATAAAATTATAAAAGACTACATAAAAATATATACATGTATATTAAAATTACATATATATATATATATATATATATATATATATATATATATATATATATATATATATATATATATATATATATATATATATATATATATAATTTTTATTTTATTTATATTATTTAGACATTTTATAATTTATGCGCATATTGTAATTTTTGTATGCATTGTTTTATTTATTAATATTCTTGAATATCAATGAGTGTATGATTATAACTAGATATGTTTAAAATTACGAATATATTACATACTTTTTATGAAGATTTTTGTAAATGAATAATTTCAGTATATTCCTTGATTTTAATATTAAATACAGAATTAGTTTGTTTTTTAAAATATAGGATCATTATTCAGTTGTGTGTGTGCGTGCTTGTTTTTGTGAAATATGAGGACTCAAATGTGTATAATGACATGAGTATGACATAGGTATTACAAGGAGAGGGTGAACTATAAGGACATTGGCCATGTCCCCATTTTTCAAGATGCTTATAAATCATACATGATGAGTTTTTTTGAGAAAGTAAAAATGCAGAATGTTTCCTTTGATGGGTAGGTTTAGGGGCAGGAGCAGTGTAGGGGGATAAAAAATACGGTTTGTACTGTATAAAAACCATTACACCTATGGAATGTCTCCACATTTCACAAAAACAAACTTGTGTGTGTGATCTTGAGGTTTGTAGTCCTTAGTTTAGACTTTTATTTCTTATTTATGTCTTATACTTTTTTTCCAGAATTACACTGGATTATTTGTGAAATTATCAGAATTATTGGGGGATTATTTACAGGGTTAGAAGGAGGATTAGCAGGTCCACGCTCTGATTCGGGTTCTCCAGATGGGACCATTGTACCACGCCAGGCATCAATAATGCACAGAGAGTGGGGCGAAAGAGTCTGTGACATTCTGTCTTCAATAATTCACCAGTCAGCGGGGGGACGTATGGGCCCGCCTGTTTCTTTTTCCAAACATCACCCCGTCGTGTTTTTTCCGAGAGGGCGCGATGAAGGGGGTGGAAGTGTCGGATGGTGGTCTGTTTATAAAGATGTCACACACCTCCCCTTTGGCCTATTCTTCATCTTGTAATCCTGTTTGAGAGTGTGATGTGCTTGTAGGCGATACAAAAAGCGCCATTGCAAGTATGTGAGTTGGGATTGAGATCATTGAGATGCTTAAATAGGGAATTTTTGGGCTGATATTTAAATTTTAACCTGTATGCTAAATAGCTAATTAATTGAAAAGATTAAAAATAAGAATGAGAATAAGATGAATTATGGACCAGACCTTTTACTGTTTAGTCTCAATGGAGCGTTCCTCATCAAGTTAAATATTGTGAAAGTATGGGAATTCGCAAGCAGCCAATGTGACTGAAATGAGTATCTCTATCTTAAATGTCACAATGGCCTCTGTTTAAGTGTGTATATATATATGTGATGTTGATGAGATTTATGGGATTGAGATGGTAATTAGATGTCGAGTCAGAGCTCACATTGCATTTCCTGCCTGATAAGCAATGCTTGAACACTGACATCGGTGGATTGTGTCTCTTTTACCTGCTATCTCTGTTTCTCACTGTTCTCTCTCTGTCTTTCACTGTCTGCATCACTCGCTCTGTGCTGACATAGATATGAAAGATCTGACCGAGCTGCCATGGCCTCCTCCGGTCGGACAGCTGGAGGAGGAGCCCATCTGTGGCGAGCAAGGTGAACTTTGACCCCTCCTCCCCACTGCTGCATCTCCCGAGCCGCTGAGTCACTGTATTGCAAGAAACCTCCCGTTTGCTTCCCATTTGATTTCAGTCACTCCCGCTCAGTGCTGCTCTCATCCCGGTAGCATGTGATGAGTGCATGAGGTCAGATTTGTCCTCCAGTCATGTTTCATTGGGGATGCACCAACACTATAATTCTACTGATATCAGTGTTTTAATCATTAACTGAAACCTATTAAAAATAGTATTCGTTAATTAAAATGCAGCTGAAATAAACTAAAATATAATTCTTATATGAGAAATTTTTACTTAAAATAATCATATATTACTAAAAAATATTACGAGTGCTGTCAAATCGATGTAATCGCATCCAAAATAAGTTTGTGTTTTCATACTATATGTGTATGTGTAATTATGTATATTTAAATAGACACTCATGCATGTATACATTTAATTAAAAACTATATTTATAAAATATTTATAAATAATATAAATCTATACAGTATATGCATGCATATGTATTATACACAGTACACACACTTTTTTATGTAAGCACAAACTTATTTTGGATGTGATTAATCGATTTGACAGCACTAATTACAGCTGAAATAAAAATAAAGATTTTTTTTTAAATACTACAAAAATTATTAAAAGTTATGAAAGCAAGTTAATTTAAAAATAAAACCAATGAACAATGAAATTTAAAATTTTTTCTAAATAAATATTATACTAGTGAATAAATACTCAAATAACACTGTCTGATACAGGTAACTGAAAAGTCACAAAGACATTTTAAATACCACAAGTGAAGTTAGATATCACAACGTTATAATGTACTGTATGAAAAATGGATATTCATTTTACGAATATGCAAAAGCCTACATTTAACAGTGTAACAACGCAAAGCAGATTGAAAATTGGTGAAGTTACACTTCCGACACGATGTCGGTAGTATATGTAAATGAACATAAGTGTTACCTGGACAGAGAAATTCACATTTATTTGTCAGCAAACGTCTGTCGGATGACATGGAGTTTTGACATCTCCAAGGCTTTTGTGGAAACTACAGATTGTACTTCCGGGTAGAGTGGAACTTACAAAATAGATTTTTCTTTTATAATTCTTGCCCTCTATTTGGACTTAAACATGTTCGTTGTCATCCATTTTGAAATGATGACTACAAAAAGGTTTTTCACATTGTCTGTCATTGCGTTCATATTAACAATTCTTTGCGGCCTTTAGCTGCTACCTATATCACGCTGGATCTTTCACTGGAAACCAAAAGTAACTTAAAACTAAACTTTGACTCTTTGAATTCTTGCACCCGGGGACAATACAAGTCGACACCATTGACTAAAAGTTTGCTAAGAGGTATTTCCTACAAAAAAAGGTGGTACTCAACCCAATCCTTTCAGTTGACTTTGTATTGCGTGAAGATGCCTCCTTGTCATCAGACAGAATAATGCTTAAAAAGCTGCTGTGTGACAGGGTGTACAGCAAACAAGCTAAAACACCCAGAATTGCAAAGCCAGCCTTTAAGGAGACAAAAGTGGAATCCGGCAATAAGACGTGAAGCATCAGCAGGAAGAACGGGTAAATTGTGGGATCCTGATATTCAGTATGCCTACGTGTGCAGTAAACATTTGTCTCCGGCTCACATAGGGTGGTGAAATAATCCATTGACACGGTTAAAAATAATGAATGATTTTTATTTGAATCATATTCTGATTACGTTCCCCTTCAGTGGGTTTAGTTCTCAGAATAATCTGACACAAAATGTGCTCTGTCTCAATTACCTGTATCCATTTTTATGTCCTTAAAGGCGTGTTTTTTGGGGAGGTCGACAGCTTATAAAAACTTAGTTCTGTTTTTTTTTTAGCTTGTTTGCTGTACACGTCTCACAGCAGCTTTTTGGGCAATGTTCTGTTTTTTGAGGCAGCTTCATAAAATACAAAGTCAATGGACAGGGTTGCCCCCACCCCCCACCCCCCGGTGGGCATGGTTTTCAGATTGACGCGTGTCAATCTGTCTCTTTAACAGACAGGTGGGAGTGGCCTTGTACGGCAACATGCCCAGTGCATTATGGGTGTTGTAGTTTTCCCATTTCCTATTTTCCTGTTCCTATTTGGCAAAGGGGAAGACTTTTCTCCTGTTCTCTCTATTCAGGTAAAGCCCATTTAGCCAGCAGCAAAAATACCCCTTTAACTTTACGTGATAATCTAAATGTAAAACTATGAGAAATGAGCATTTAGAATGAAATGCCTACCTACTGGTAAAAAACCTTTTAAAAATATCTGCTGATTACCAACAAGGTACCGGTGAATTGTGCATCCCTAGTTTCCACACTTGGTTTGATTTGATTGGTCTGAACTTGAGTTCGAATAACCCCTTCTATGGATCAGCAGATTCCTTTTCACATTATATTGCTTGCGTTTGCTTCTGAACCCTGTTTGCATTATAAATGTGACCTTAATTCCCTACAACCCTCCTGTTTTATTATTCCTCGTTGCCCTGGTTTAGGCTTCTCATGCTCTGCATATTCACCTTTTTTCTTTTTTACTGTCTTAACCATGCGTAATGCGACAAACAGGATTTCCGACAAATGAGCAACAAGTTCTGTTGCATTCACTATAAACCACATACATCATTCGAACCATAAAACTGAGACTAACATGAAAGAGGTTTTTGATTTTCCAGTTTGTTGCATCATTCCTGGTTAGGAGCCAGTGATGATAAACCTACCGTGTTTTGCTTTTTCAAACAACTATCTTTAATCACTTTTGCACTGCTGTTAGATGTTGAATGAAGTATTTTTTTGTCTCTTTCGCTGTGTCCTTAATATAGTGCAGTTTGAGGGTGCGGAGTGGGACCGTTCCTGTTCCCCCACAGAGCGCCTGAGGTGTTCCAGGCCTCTACAGACCACAGGCAGCATGAAGCTACGCAAGCCCAGCGATCCCCATTCCATGATCGGGGAGAGAGTGGATCCCAACCTTCCCCTGGAGAAACAAGTGTACGTCCAACACTTCGCCGCAAACCATTAGAGGTTTGAAGAAAAAATTGAGAGGGAACAAGAGATGGCTAAGCTAAAAAAAATTGCTGCAATTTGAATGCTATTCTGTAATAGATTTGCTAACCCTCATGTTGTTCCAAACCTTTATGTACTTTCTTCTGTGGAACATGAAAATATTTTGAAGAACGTTTTTTTTGTACAAAACATTGAGTCATTTCAAAATATTTTCTTTTGGGTTCCAGATAGAAAATAAAATGTCATACTGGTTGGGAACGACATGAGGGTGAGTAAATGGTGACTGAATTTACAGTTTTGACATTTTCAAGATACTATCTTGATGGTGTCAGTGTGACGTCTCGGGCCTTTGGGAGTGTCAACTTAGTGTGTTATTGTTTTATGGCCTTGAGAATACGATTTATGACGGCGGTGTGCATGGTTACTTCATTAGAATATGCAGCCAAGTGTGTCCAAAATATTGCTACAAATTAGAATTCAGAATTCCCCAGACACATCAACCTCAGTTAGACAGCAGCTGGGGTCTCACAGGGGACATGCCACGACAGTCACAAACATTCTCCTGCTCTAAAAATATTTACAGGTGTCATATTCCACACATTTTTAATGCACCAAAAGCAGTGGAAATTTCGTTTTTTTAAAGAACATTTTCCCAGTGAACCCTCAGAATTTAACAACCTGTTTGTGAATGTTAAAGGTCCACAAATTTTAAAAGATTAAAGTGCATGATAAATGGAGGTAATGTCTCCTCAAAGAAAGAACCAATTCTGATCTGTCTGAAACGAGTCTGTAATTCCAGTCTTACTTGCTACTTGAACCTAGGTAGGTTTGTAACAAATTTGCATAACGCCAGCCTGTGGTCTTCATTGGCTGCCCACGATCAACATCTACTTTGAACCGCCTTTGAACCACCTAAAATGCTGAGGATGCCTCTGTAGCTGAAATTCAGATATGGTAAAAGGAGTTATGTTTCCAACACACAGTAAGCGGTAGACCAATCACAACAGACTCGGCCATCTGACCAGTCTGAGCAGAGTAGACCAATCACAACAGTAGACTCTCAAAAAGGAGGGGATAAAGAGGCTGAATCCTTTATCGAACCGTTTGAGACACTGTGAGAAAAGAGGTGATGCTGCAGTGTATATTATGAAAAACTTTGTGTTTTTTGACTTTGGATGCATGTCAACTTATTGTAGGAGACATCCAAAACAAAACTAGAACCCTTTAAATGAGCATAAAACAGACACTTTAAGACTTTTATGTTAATGGCTTTTGTTCTGGTTTGCTGACCTCTTAGCCTTTGAAATGAGAATCAAAACTAATAAGTACTGGCTAGCCTTTGATTTGTAGACATCATGGTTTTGAAATCACATCCTGTTGTCCTTCAGATGGTATCACGGCGCTCTGTCGCGCTCGGAAGCCGAGTCTTTGCTGACCCTCTGTAAGGAGTGCAGTTATTTGGTGCGAAACAGCGAGACCAGTCGCTTGGACTACTCCCTCTCTCTGAGGTACAGCTCCACACCTCCTCCCTCCAGCACATTTTATTTCTCCATTACCTCCATTACCGTTAAATGAAAAGAGCAAATCTCATCCCTATTACCCCATTTGAGCTAATTGCCTTGTGTTTTGCTTCATTTGTGTCTAGTTGTCTGTATCTTGGTTGGTTTTGTTCTTCATTCTCACCTACAATTATTTTTTCACACCCATTAGAAGAGTTAATCTTTTCAAAGAAATAGCTGAAAAATATAATATAAAATTGTGAATTGTATATATGTATACCTTGCATTAATTTCCTTTATTTTAAATATATAATATTGTGCTTTTTATATTTGTATACCTTACATTTTTCTTTATTTGTAATATAAAAATACTTTATTTTATTTAATATACTGTATACTTAAAATCCCTTCATTAATAATACTTTTTTCTATTTTATTGGTGTATTTTAAATATGTATGCCTTACATTTCCTTCATTTAAAAAAAAAATATTTATTGAAAGTTACATCATAGAATTTTTTTTATTGTTAAACAATAACTATAGTAATAGAGCATGTTTTATGTGATCTACAGGGATGTGATATTACTATTAACTGTTGTTTGGCTATAATTATTAATCACCTTTTATAGCCAAACATTGCTTGCTGTCGTGTGACTGTATGCCATCAGTGTTGGACATTTAGCCTTTTATACTTAAAAATATTAGTTTTTGTATTGCTTTATCATTTTGTTTCGATTTAATTTTCTCCCTTATCTCCTCGGACAAAACGGCCCTGCCTCATTTGCACACTGATGTGCTTTTCGATAGGCTATCAGCTAGAGCGATAGTGCTTATCTGGTCAAATCTCACAGCTCTAATTACCGTCTTGATCCAGAACCCCTGTTCTCCCTCCTTTCTTCTTTTCCTTTTTATTCTCCCCGAGCTGTAATCAGGCAGGTGAACAGCTCTTCAGTTCACAAAGCTGCTCCTGCCGGCGTTAATGAATATGAATGACCCGCAGAAAACCGCAGACACGAGCGGGGAGGCCTTTCACACACCTGAACACACTCAGTAATCACACGCGCCTTGTAATGCAAGCGCACACTTCATAAGTCATGGGCAAAAACACTGCGGAACACGTTCAGCGACATGCTGAGACTTCTGTTCACACAAAATCTTATTTTTACAAGCCTGATCCAAACCGTGTTTGAACGACGGCATCTCACAACCGTGGGAATGAATGAACGGCGCTGTCGGATGTCATAATGCTGCACGCCAACGGCCTTTGAGGTCTGATCCAAATCAAAGTGACAGCGGCTCAGCATCGAGAGCTTTGAACGAGCCGCCATTGAGATTCACAGGCTCTATCTTGAGCCCAAATCCTTCTGTAAGTGACTCTGTTCGTCACGCACCTGGTAGATAATACCTTTTTGGAGACGACGAGCTCTTTGAATACATTAAGTCTTGAATTTCAATGTGCTTCTACAACGTTAGCTTGATTTTTAAGGCGGGAAAGATGCTCATTCACACTTAGGTGAATTGTATAGTACAGTATGACAGCCTCAAACTAAACAATTACTTCCTGTTTCTATACATAGAAATCCAGCAGTTTGGACTGAGCCGTCTTAAAGGGGAGGTCTAGAATAATGTTAACCAGGCCGTTCTGAAGTTATTCTTCTACATCACTCAGATTGTCCTATTTATTGCGGGTAGTCTTTTGTTCATCTGTGACCCAAATATGAGATTCACAGCCCCACCTAGGGATCATGTAATATAGTGTGGTAGTCAAGACCACCTAAACCGAGACCAGGTAGAGGCCAAGACCAAGAATTTGTGGGGATTAAACCAAGACACGACCAGACCAGCACTCCTTAAATTCATCTAATAGATCCATATCTACTGTCTGATAAATCACTTATATTTAATTAATAAACATAATTAGAATAGTAAGACACGATATAGTGCTGTTACCAATCACTAACAATAAAATGTATGGGACAGAAGTTGCATCTTCATAAATAATGTTAAGATTAATTTAACATTAAAACAGTAACATTAGTTAACAGTCACAGAATCATTTATTCAACCGATTTGTTCATCAGCTGATTTAATAACGAAACCTTGCCGAATTAGTAGACACAGTTTAAAATTTGTCATTTAATATTAACTTCTTGCTTATTAAAGGAACACTCCACCGTTTTTAGAAATAGGGCTTATTCAACATCTTTTCTACATTTAGATATGTGGGCAAATGTATTTTTGTCTCCCTGCATGCATTGTTTGAGTTTGGCATGTTCGCCGCTAGCTTAGCTTAGCATAATGAATGGAATCTTATGTTGCCAGCTAGCATGTCCCGAGTAAAAGTGATCCCAAAAAAACCCACCCAACTAATTTATTCTTGTGTCCTGCGTATTCACAACGAGTACAAATAGCGATGCAGATTAAGATTAGGTGATTTCCTTGGCAGATATTGACTTGGGACTATATTTTAGGGAGCACAGGCGAAACACTGCTACTTTGGCACAGCGATATCACGCAACACATTGTGATCGCTCAACAGCCAGAGGACGTGAGGATGAGAGCCGTGATATCGCTGCGCCCAAGTAGCAGTGCTTCCACTGCCACAAGTATACCCGTGCGAGCGACTTTTGTTTGTCCAGGGTCACATATATGGATTTTTTCATATGACGCAAGCCATTATGATAAAAATGATTGGAATATTGTTTGTTGTCATCTCTATTACAGATCTTTATTTCTTAAACAGAGCAGCATCGTTTACATTGGTATAATGTGATGGTATAATGATTGTTTGATTACCATATTTATATACCATGGTACTGTTAAGAACTTTAAATAAATACAATGGCTTGGTGTCATGGTAGGACTTTTTTTAGAGCATTTTTTTGTGCACATTTTATTTGGGAGAGGGGGAATTCATTTAATTTGAGGCTTTATTTTCATAGAACAACAAAGTAGAAAGCATTGTCAGGCTTATTTTGTTGATCAAAATGGCTGAAGAATAATAGTGGTTTTGGATGTTCTTTTTTATTTTCAGGAGCTGTCAGGGTTTTATGCACATGAAGTTCAGCCAGTCCAAAGATGGCCGCTATATCCTGGGCCAGAACAGCCCTCCGTTTGGCACCATCCCTGAAGTGATCCACTATTACACCACACACAAACTCCCCATCAAAGGAGCTGAACACTTGTCCCTGCTCTTCCCTGTGCTGGTTCAGACTCTCTGATTGGTCACTGCAGTGCTATGGGTGAAAAGACGGAAGAGGTATATGCCATTGGGAATGAAAAATTCTTGGATGAACATTCAGCGTGCATTAACTTTTGGGTCGCTCGTGTCTTTGATTGTGCAAAAGCATCTGAGGACACAGGCCTTTACAATAGATACTTCAGATCCATTTACAATTCGATCTGTCCACATGCCATTTCACACACTTGTTAATAACTCTTTTCAATCTCACCAAATTAACCTTCTATGAACTGTACCGGACGGATGGCAGTTCGACCTGTTGCTTGTCTTCAGTCGTCCGCCTGTGTTATTCTCCACTGGGATGGTGGATTAGCCACTGCTAATGTTTATTGAGCGATTAGCAGCCTCTTAGGATGAGCAGACGAGCTTCCGCGCTTTTATAGCTGCTGTAAAAGACATTTCCACATGACCATTTATGACTATCCTCTAAAATTTGTAAAGCCTTTTGGTTCTAGTAAGACCCTTGAGACCACACACATGTTGTTTGGTCCACTCAAGACTCTAGTCCTTGAGAAACCAGTTTACTTCTTACATTGTCTTTGTTAGACCTCAGCTTTGGCGCTGTGGCTGGTCGTAGATCAGTGCATGTTGGCATATTTTAATGTTGAGGATAGTAGATGAAACCAGCTGATCAAATGATTGATGTAATATTTGAATCATGATCACTCACAGAGATGTTTCTGTAATTGGTATATTAGGTCACTAATGCAGTAAAATGCTGAAAATGTGTTTCTTTAACTCCTGTTTGTAATTTACATGTGTTATATAATAAACTTTCTAAAGAGAACGCTGGTAGTTAATAACAACTGATGCTTCAAACTGTATTTCATATCAGTTGCTGACAGCTTGAGATATAGACAAGATTTTGATTTGATTTTTACATTTGTAGTATACATATGCAAAACCCACCACCTTGCTGTTAGGAATGTTCTGGGTATTGTATAGAATGTTCTGGGTATTATATAGAATGTTCTGTGTATTATATAGAATGTTCTGGGTATTATATAGAATGTTCTGGGTATTGTATAGAATGTTCTGGGTATTATATAGAATGTTCTGGGTATTATATAGAATGTTCTGGGTATTGTATAGAATGTTCTGGGTATTGTATAGAATGTTCTGGGTATTATATAGAATGTTCTAGGCGATTGCTGAGTAGTTCTGGGTATTATATAGAATGTTCTGGGTATTATATAGAATGTTCTGGGTATTATATAGAATGTTCTGGGTATTGTATAGAATGTTCTGGGTATTATATAGAATGTTCTGGGTATTATATAGAATGTTCTGGGTATTATATAGAATGTTCTAGGCGATTGCTGAGTAGTTCTGGGTATTATATAGAATGTTCTGGGTATTATATAGAATGTTCTGGGTATTGTATAGAATGTTCTGGGTATTATATAGAATGTTCTGGGTATTGTATAGAATGTTCTGGGTATTATATAGAATGTTCTAGGCGATTGCTGAGTAGTTCTGGGTATTATATAGAATGTTCTGGGTATTATATAGAATGTTCTGGGTATTGTATAGAATGTTCTGGGTATTATATAGAATGTTCTGGGTATTGTATAGAATGTTCTAGGCGATTGCTGCGTAGTTCTGGGTATTATATAGAATGTTCTAGGCGATTGCTGAGTAGTTCTGGGTATTATATAGAATGTTCTAGGCGATTGCTGAGTAGTTCTGGGTATTATATAGAATGTTCTAGGCGATTGCTGAGTAGTTCTGGGTATTATATAGAATGTTCTGGGTATTATATAGAATGTTCTGGGTATTGTATAGAATGTTCTGGGTATTATATAGAATGTTCTGGGTATTATATAGAATGTTCTGGGTATTGTATAGAATGTTCTGGGTATTGTATAGAATGTTCTGGGTATTATATAGAATGTTCTAGGCGATTGCTGAGTAGTTCTGGGTATTATATAGAATGTTCTGGGTATTATATAGAATGTTCTGGGTATTATATAGAATGTTCTGGGTATTGTATAGAATGTTCTGGGTATTATATAGAATGTTCTGGGTATTATATAGAATGTTCTGGGTATTATATAGAATGTTCTAGGCGATTGCTGAGTAGTTCTGGGTATTATATAGAATGTTCTGGGTATTATATAGAATGTTCTGGGTATTGTATAGAATGTTCTGGGTATTATATAGAATGTTCTGGGTATTGTATAGAATGTTCTGGGTATTATATAGAATGTTCTAGGCGATTGCTGAGTAGTTCTGGGTATTATATAGAATGTTCTGGGTATTATATAGAATGTTCTGGGTATTGTATAGAATGTTCTGGGTATTGTATAGAATGTTCTGGGTATTGTATAGAATGTTCTAGGCGATTGCTGCGTAGTTCTGGGTATTATATAGAATGTTCTAGGCGATTGCTGAGTAGTTCTGGGTATTATATAGAATGTTCTAGGCGATTGCTGAGTAGTTCTGGGTATTATATAGAATGTTCTGGGTATTATATAGAATGTTCTGGGTATTGTATAGAATGTTCTGGGTATTATATAGAATGTTCTGGGTATTATATAGAATGTTCTGGGTATTGTATAGAATGTTCTGGGTATTATATAGAATGTTCTGGGTATTGTATAGAATGTTCTAGGCGATTGCTGCGTAGTTCTGGGTATTATATAGAATGTCCTGGGAGTTCTGGGTATTATATAGAATGTTAATATTGGAAATAATATAGAAAATCTGTTTGCTATACTAGGTAGTATATAGAATGGAGTATATAGAATGTTCTGGGCGATTACTGGAGATGTGTGCAATTGCTAAGGAGTCCTGGGTGTGTCTTTGTGTATGTATATATGTATGTTTATATATATTTAAAATATGTCTGTTTTATTATCTGACAGACCATTAAAAGTCTACTTGCTTAAAATAACCAGCATGTAGTAACCACAGATAGGCTGTTGCACAAATCCTTAATCCCAAGTATAAGCTATAGTCATTTGGTCAGCATTGTTGTTTTAATATGTGCTTTATAAATAAATTGGAATTTTAATAGTCGTATTGATATGGTAGCAAGCACTTGTAGTCAATTTAATTGTTGTAGCTTGCCATGCATATTACTTTAATAGCTTCACATTGATTATTATCAGGAGACCGAGAAATGGTGTTGAGATTGACAGAAAGATGTGTTAATGGTTACTATACGCTTGTTTTATCCTGGGACCACATGCCATGCACGAAAAGATCGCAAAGATTGAATGTTAAGCACTAGTGTGAACATTTTGCTTTTCCCATTGCAGCCCACAGAAGGCCATCTTCCTAAATCAGACGGTGTTTGTGTGTTCATGTGTGTGCGCCTCCTCATTATCTCTGTACTGCCGAAGCGAAGCGTTCTGGGATTGCTTTCATTACACTGCCAAATGAAACGCCGGAGAATGATTACTGGTGTGACGGGCGGGGAAGGTGGTTCAGATCAGTCTTCGTCCCTCCAACTTCAGTAAGGAAGACAGTGAGATAAAACGGGGGGAAATTAAGGGTTGTTTGCAAGCACATTTTGCCGCTTTTTTTAACGCAATAACATTTCGGTGTGCTTCGTGATGTCTGTCACAATTTAGGATATGCCTTACTCTTGTGCAGATTGGGGCAGCAGATGATGATCTATCAGATGCGCTCATTGAAAAAGACACCTGCGATCACATCGGAGCCAGGAATAATTTCACACTCAAACCACACCAGTCTCGACCAAGCCCCAAAACTCGCGATCCCACGGTGGATGGCATCTAATGCTGGTGGCTTTTGCGTTGCCTACTGGTAGCGATTGTTCCCAGCTGCTCTGACACACATCCAGGCATGTCTTGAGCGCCTCGTATCACATTGTCCGAGACAGACACATTAATCTCCCTCAGACATTCCACAAACAGGCACGCATTCGCTCTCGGAGGGAAAGCCATGTCGACAGGTGTGTCTGCTAGAGTGTAACCAGAGATCGGTCAAAATTTAAACAGCTGAAACTGGGGGCTCATCTACTGTGTCAATACCTCGAAATCCCTACGACGTCTCCCTCACAATGAACGCTGCGCTAATTCCTCTGGTAATTAGGCCCTTACTAGTCATGGAATAATTAGGCCTTACAAAGAGAGGCATTTCTCAGCCGCGAGCTTAGACAAAAGCCGAGCAGTGAAAAGGGGGTCCAGATGTGCTCCGACGGGAAAAAGAAGAAAAAAAAACAGCATTCACAAGGGCTGCCGTCATTATTGTGTTACCGGCGCTCAAGCAAGGTGTCGTCTGGATTTCATTATGGTGAGGTCTGGCAACTTATACCATCTGTTAATTTACTGACATCTGACCTTTGAACCCTCCTCCCGCCCTTTGTGGGCAGCTGGCTCAGATAAAGTCCTCATCTTGGAGAGCTTATCTTCTAAAGCCCTGTCAGATGCAGCTCGCATACAACTGAAGGCTATTGTAATGGATTGAAAAAGACAGGGATCTGGGGGAGGACTGAATGTATCCTCGGCTCTACTTCAGAGGATAAAGGACCTCCGAATCCTTAGATTTCCAGGTCTCGGAATAGTAATTCAGGTGTTCGTATGATGTGATTAGGCCAAGTTGGAATGATCCTTGATTCAATATCCTTGGTCCTTTGCAAATATTTATATCAAAAAGTCATAGGCAAAACCCTAAGCCTAACCCAAACGTATCCCTAAAAGCAAAGTGGCAATGGGTCTTGTGAACCCTTGAGTTTTAAGTCATACAAGTAAGTTATACACTTTAGATGGTGGAAGATATAAATATATTTAACACTGTTGAAAAATTTGCCCAGTGTCTAGTGGGCTACCATTCTACAGAGTTTAGCTCCAACACACCAGCCTAGACATTTCTAGTAATCCTAAAGACCCACTTAAGTGTGTTAATGTAATTTTCACTACAACAGGAAGTCATGGCAGGGCATATCGAACAGCTCCTTACCTTTTTAAATTAGCCAATAGCGTTTAGTTTATATCACAGCTTGGGCAGAGCCATTGGGTCTGGTAAAGCCGCAGTTTTCTCCTAATCTCTAACAATTTCTCCTAATATCCCGGTTGTTTTAAAATATAGCATTCTGTGCAAAAGTTTTTTTGGTATGGGCCAGCTCGCTCATTATGATTCGCTCTGTGCTATTGTGTCTCTGGACAGGAGCAGACTGTACACGGTGCACATGAAACTAACGTGAAACCAGACTTCATTCGCCCCAGTGGAAAGCATATTTACACTGTCTGAATCATTCCCTATCCCCTATATAGTGCACTATTTGACATTCACCATGTAGAAAAATAGTAAAGATGTGAATAACTGACCAATTTTAGCTGCAGCTTCAGCGTCTATTTATAATGTTTGGGCCTTTAAATCCTAGAGAGAATTTGATTGTTCAGAAAAACTGATGAGAAGCTAAAGCGCAGAGTGATGTCATCAAAAGTGAGAGACTGTACTTTTTGAATGCTTATATCTTCTAAATATGAATTTTGTCATTGTTTTGGAGCATACTAGCTTATAGATAACACATTCATACTAAAAGCCAAAAAAAAAATGTCCATTTTGATTTAACAGGGACTTGAAGACTTTGATTAGCTGGTTCAGGTTGCTTTAGCTAATCTCTGCAGGAAGAGGGCCCTGCTTTAGCTTGTCACTAGGGCTGTACCCTCAAGGGTATATTTTTGTTCCTTACCTACCTCATAAAGAACTAATATGCAGTCTTTAAGGGGTATACGGGTTGCAACAGTGTACCTTTGGGGGTTCTGCCCCTAAAAGTACACTTTCTGTATTATTTCTACCAGTGAAGAACAATAATCCATTGTAGTATTCCACCATTCAGTTGGTTTTTATTATTAATTTTGTAAGTAGAACTAGCATAATTTGGGCACGCTTTATTTGGCACGCCCCCTTGTCAAATAAGAAGACTGGGCTTGTTACGCTACAGCTTGTCAAAGTCTGGCATCTTCGTTGAAGCTTCGTATCTCCGCTTTTATATCCAATTTGGATCTGTATTTGTTCTTGAGACAAGGGTGCTGGATCCTGCTTTGCACTAAGTGCTAGCAAATGGTACCAACTGTTTACTCGCTCTCATGTCATTCCAAAGCGGAATGACTTTGTGTAGGACAAAAAATATTAAATGTGTCCGTCTTTGTACAATGAAAGGGGTTCACTTGTTTAGGACTCCATTGACTTTCATTGTTTGGAGCCAAACTGTTCTTTAAATTATCCTCTTTTGATTTGATATCCTCGTTTCCATGACCAGGGCTCTAGCTAATGATCACAATCTCACGTCTTGGGCTAGCAAGCCTGGTCTCGGGCTGAATTCCAAACCTTGACCAGAAGTAAGCCAAAGTGCCGACACATTTCCTAAGCAACACACGTACACACAAACACCTTCTATCTCAGTCCACCCTTGAAAGCTTGTTAAAATGTGACCCCTGGTCCCCGAATGGGAGAAAATCAATTGAGTGCTCTCGCATTGGCACATCCTGAGTCGCTGGTCCAGATGGAGGCATTGTTCACACTGAGTGCCGGGCCAAGCAATGTGCCAGTCTGATGTATTCAGCCACAGAGACTCCCCTCAGCTCTGACAAGCACACAGACAAATGAATATTCTCAATAGTGGCCATCCACAATAGCTCAGTGGTCCGCGCTTTGATCCATTGTGGCAAAGAGCCATTCATTACACGAGGTGCAGAGGCACATTGTGTGTAGCAAGTGTGTAATGCCTCACTTTAAAGGATTAATGTCCTCTATGTGGCGTGTGCTTATTTCAAGGACTTTGTATAAGGCTTATTGTTGTGTGTTGTGGGTTGATGTTTGTTTTTCCTCAAGGTTACGCATTATAGAATCACACTCAGCCATCATTGTTTGTTGATGTTGATGCTTCACGTCACTTCAGTCGTTTGGTGTGAAATCTCTTGACGTGCAGATTCTGTGATACTGAATGTCAGCTGTGGGATGCCAACAAGGCATGATTTTTACCTAGGAAACTGCTTTGGCTTTTGTAAATGAGTTCGATTTTGTTTAACATTTCTGTTTTTTGACTGCAAAGATCATGGTGATAGAGAGAGAGAGAGCGTCTACAGCTTAGGGTGGTAAATTACTTGAAATGTCACACTTGTCAAATGCTTTGAAAAACATTCTTCAACGAAATGTCACTTGTTCTCGCAATGTTCTCAATATGAACAAAAGTCACGCTGAACCTCTTGTTCAAACAATGCAAGAAGCAGCATGACTAAGCAACGCCTGCCTTTCAGTAATTGCTAGAATTGAAAGAACATTCTTAGTTAAATACAAGTTGAGCTCAATCAACATCATTTGTGGCATAATTTTGATGACCAGAAAACAACCGTTTTCAATGAATCATTTGTTGTTAGAGGGTTAGATCACCCAAAAATGTTAATTATCCCATGATTTACTCACCCTCAAGCCCTCCTAGGTTTATATGACTTTCTTCTTTCAGATGAACACAATTATATTAAAGTTATATAAAAAAATATCCTAGCTCTTCCCAGCTTTAAAATGGGAGTGAATGGTAGCATTTGTTGAAGGCCAAAAAAGCATGTCCAACTATCATAAAAGTTATCCATACGGCTCTAAGGGGTTAATGAAGGCCTTCCTGAAGCAGTGCGTTTTTGTAAGAAAAATGTCCATAATTATACCTTTTTATAAACTATATTCACTGGCTTCTGGTTACCGGTTTGTCAACGAGTCACACGTCATGCGAGAGGTTACTCTTCTGCTGGAACTCAATTTGCATACGGACATTAAAGGACAACTCCGGTGAGAAATGACCCTAGGGGTAATTAACAGATGGTTACCGAGTAAATCGTTCTCTGGGATGCGTTTTCATGGAAATCGAATGTAAAGAGTTTTATCTCTAAAAACAGATTAGCTTATAACACTAGTCTATGGGGCACAGGGTAAGTGAAATGAAATGGCTAGTTAATACCACTAACAAGGCTCAAAATAGCCTCACACTAACACGGCAGCATAATGAGGGTCCCTACATGCAAACCGAAGCATTGAGAACTTTGTAAGTGTACAAACAGTTCAATAAGAAGATACTTTATAAAGACAGTGCATTACGCGTTCACGGACAGGCGCCATCTTGGAAAACAGTCTCGACGAGTCGAGCCACGAGCGCTGTTCTAAGTGATGAACTGTGACTTGGAATCTCATATGGTCCGTTGTTTCTGGAAGAAAACACTGAACACAACAGAGAAAATAAATAAATAAAAATGTCCATGTAATTAGATTTCACAAACTTAATTCCTATCGACCAGCTCACTTAGCACAGCGTTAGTCGCTCGACTCGTCGAGAAGGTTTTCCAAGATGGCGCCTGACCGTGAACGCGTAAGGCACTGTCTTTATAAAGTATCTTCTTATTAAACTGTTTGTACACTTACAAAGTTCTCAATGCTTCGGTTTGCATGTAGGGACCCTCATTATGCTACCGTCTACCTGTGCCCCAAAGACAAGCGTTATAAGCTCATCTGTTTTTAGAGATAAAACTCTTTACATTCGATTTTCATGAACACTCATCCCAGAGAACGATTTACTTAACCATCTGTTAATTAACCCTAGGTTCATTTCTCACCGGAGTTGTCCTTTAGTGTCCATATGCAAGTTGAGTTCCAGCTGAAGAGTAACCTCTCGCATGACGTGTGACTCGTTGACAAACGCAGAAGAGGATAGAACAACACAAAACCCCAGTCACGAATTAGAAGTCTAAAACAAGAAATGTCAGCGGAGCTGGAGTGTGTTGCCCGGCCCTATTTGTTTGAACTAAGCTTACACTACGCCTGCGACATACGCCAGAACCTGACTCTCTCGTGAACGTGTAGACGACTGTTACCGGAAGCCAATGATTACAGTTTATACTAATAGTTATAATTATGGAAATTTTTCTTCAGAAGACTTTTATTAACCCCCCAGAGCTCTATGGATTACTTTTATAATGGATGAATGTGGTTTTTTTGGGGCTTTAATTTTTTCCCCCATTTTAAATCTAATATAAGACGTCTGATGAATGCCAAATACACCTAGGATGGCTTGATGGTGAATAAATTATGAGATCATTTACTTTTTTGGCTGAACCATCACTTTAAAACAGAAAAAAATAAGGCTACAGTTAAGCACTTACAAATAAATAAGTGAATGGGGTTAATCTTTGGAGGGTTTTTATACATAAATATAAAACTTATAATTTCATAAAAGCACTTGCATGAATTCTTCTGTTTTTATTATTAGAGCTGTAAAGTTGTCAGTTACGTTTGTTTTACTGTCATGGCAACAAACCACACTAAAAAGGTTAGTAAGCAAGTATTTCACACTAAATTTTCTTAAAGGGATAGTTCAACCAAAAATGAAAATTACTCCCAGGGCATCCAAGATATAGGTGACTTTGTTTCTTCAGTAGAACACAAATTAAGATTTTTAACTTTAACCATTGCCGTCTGTCAGTCATATAATGCATGTGAGTGATAACACGAGAGAATGAGAACTATGAGTAAAAAAAAAAAAAAAACTACACATACAAATCTATATTAAACCCGGCGGCTCGTGACGACACGTTGTTGTCTTAAGACAAGAAACGATGGGTTTGTGCGGGAATCTGAACAGTTTTTATACAATTATTTTACCTCGAATGCGACCTTTGTACAACAGCCTTCTCAGCACGATGACATCCGGTGAGTGAGGTCAAAATGCACGATGTGGCGTAGAGATAAGCGTGAGAGATCACTTCCACCGCTTGTATTCGATTGAGATACGCCATATTGTGTATACTGACCTCACTCAATGGAAGTCATCACGCGGCAGGAAGGCTGTTAGACATAGTGGTGCACAAGAGGTAAAAAAATTATATGAATACTGTTCGGTTTCTTGCACAAATCGATCGTTTCATGTCTTAAGACGTCAATGTGTGATCACGAGCTGCAGGGTTTAATATGAATTCATTTGTGAACGGTTGGAGTTAAAAAATCTTAATTTGTGTTCTACTGAAGAAACAAAGACACCTATATCTTGGATGCCCTGGGCATAAGCAGATAAATGTCAAATTACAATTTTTGGGTGAACTATCCCTTTAACATGCATATTGTTTGTCTTGTGGCAGTGTTATTGAAACGGTAAGTATTTTAATGATTAATGATCGGCACCCTTTACTTCCATTGCAAGTGTCTCATAGTAAACCAGGTTTTGTCTCAAAATTTATTTTTGTCCTATTCAATATTGTGCTGTCGACTGAACTTAAAGGGATAGTTCACCCAAAAAACGTTTTCGTCATAACTTACTCACCCTCATGTTGTTCCAAACCTCTATGAGTTTTCCTTCTGTTGAACACAAAAGAAGATATTTTAAAGAATGTTGGTAAGCAGACAGTTGACGGTAACCATTGACTTCCATTGTAGGAATAAAAATACTATGGAAGTCAATGGGTGCCGTCAACTGTCTGCTTACCAACATTCTTTAAAATATCTTCTTTTGTGTTCAACAGAATAAAGAATATCATCTTTTGTGTTCAACAGAATAAAGAATATCATTTGTGTTCAACAGAAGAAAGAAACTCGTACAGGTTTGCAACTACATAAGGGTGAGTAAATGATTTTGGGTGAACGATCCCTTTAATCTTTAAAGCAAGCTAGTATGGTTAGTATTTACTGCTCAAAGATTGGTGTCATTGATCAGGATTTCTACAGACAAAGCCATTTATAAAGAGCCTATCACGATGCATCTACCAAGGGACTGAAAATTATAGTGCTTGACTGTATTCATAGACATAATGTGTGTCTATTGCCTTCACAATTGCTGTGGCGCAGTCCATTTGAATGTGATACTACTGCTCCCTCTAGTGGTCATATGCAATCTCGACATTAGAGTGACCTTTTTCTTCACACACACATACAACTGTCAAAAAATGTAAGTGTTTATATAAGTTAGCAAGTACTATTAAGGGGGGAGGGGGGGAATCAAGACATTCACAACGACACCACCTCATCGTACATTCTTCCATCTAAACTGTTCCACAGAATATTAACCATAGACCTCCACAGTCTTCTTTAAAACACTCAATTTGTTAAATATAGTTTGTGTAATAAGTAAGAATAGCAAACTATTCAAAATGTTTTTGTCTAGTAATGAACTGTGAGAATATGTTAGTCTTACACACAGAGTACCATAATATGCATAATACTGTTAAGGCGTTTTCCTTCATGAAAAGCTAAGATACCGTTGTACAAATCAGGTTATTTTGATAGAAAAGATTGCACACCTAAGCATTTCGAGTGATTACATTCTGTAGTGGCTCTAGGTTATGTGCTCATAGCACATGCTCAGTTTCATAAATATGAGTACATGTAGAAGCAAATTGAGTTAGTGTATCCTCTGCTCAGCATTTGTTCAATCAAACGAGTCTGTTGTACCTTTTAAATCTCATTGTCTTTTGTAGGAAAGCAAATCCAAGTTTTGTAATCCTCCGAGAGCTGAAGAACAGTACATAATTACACGGGAATCGTGGCCAAACATCTTGGGAAATGACAAATTCCCGCTCTTTTGTGCTGACTCCTGTAGTGTCTCTTTCAAAACTTCCCCAAAGAGGGAAGTGCGCCAGCTTTAACTAGCACCGCAGACAGTAGGTCACCTCGCCCTGAGGGGTGTGTGACTGCTGGAGGTGACGTGTCCCCATGGTGGGAGTTTGACGGGGTTGAAACTTTACTTCGCATCAGGGAGGACTTGGCCGCACCGCTACCTGCCCCGGCCATGCTTGATTTGCTGTTCTCCGCCGTTCCGATAACTATTCCTGGGATCGCCGCCCCTGCCACCGTTGGCGTGGAGTCCAGTGGCGTGTCGCAGCAGCACAGCACGCGTAAGAAAGCGGTCCGCATCTCACGGCTGGAAAACGTGTAGATGAGCGGGTTGAGGGCGGAGTTGACCACGGCCAGAGCGATGAACCAGTCCACCTTGTACAGAACCGGGCACCGCTCTGGACTGCATCCCACATCCAGCAGCAGTAGAAGAAAAAGAGGAGCCCAACAGGCCACAAAAACCCCCAGCACTATAACCACCGTGCGTAACAGTGCGAGCGAGCGGTCCGTCGGGCGGGAGCTCACCCTACGGCCGCTGGACGTCACAAGCTGGTAGATGCGCACGTATAGCACCACGATTGCGGCTAGCAGGGCCGTGAAGACGCTGATGCAGAAGGCTATGTAGCTTTTGTCGTACAGCGGTAGGACAGTGGAGCAGGTGTGGACTCGGCCCAAACAGTTCCAGCCGAGGATGGGCAAGGAGCTCAGCAGGACCGAGATGGCCCAGCAGGCTCCCAAGAGAGCTAGTAACCTCCCCCTCCCTGCGGTCTCACACGGCCGCAAGCGAACCATCGTCATGTGGCGCTCGATCCCAATAGCGAGCAAGCTGAAGGTCGAAGCGCTAAGTGCCACGAACATGCTCCCCTCTCGCAGCAGCCACTGCCCAGGACTGAGAAAATACGTATTGCTGCCGGAGGTGAAGATGTTGACCACGTACGCCACTCCAGCCAACAGGTCCGAAAGCGCCAGGTTGCCTATAAGAAAGTACATGCGGCTGTGGAAACGCTTGTTGCGCCATAGTGCCAGCAGCACAGTGATGTTCTCCAACACGATCAGAGTGCAGACGCAAATCAGAAAGGCTTTCTTGCACGTACTGTTGTCTTTTGGTCTTCCCCACTTGCCCGAGTGGTTGTAGTGGCTAACTATAATTTCATTCATTCCAGGCTCAAATTCGTCACCCATTTTTTCACACACTCCCCACTCTTTTGAACAGCAGATGGCGTTTATGAGCAGCTTCCAGTGGGAAAGTTGGAGAAGGGATCCACCACTTCACACATGATTCTTGTAGGACCTAATAACAAAAACAAGGCAAAGAAAACATCATCTGACTTGACAACAGTTAGTAATGTGTGTAAATGTGGTTTAATATGGCTAAAGGAAACTATTTAAACAAACTTTTTGGTTGCTAAATTTAGCAAGTTCATTTGTTTTAGGTAGTTTAAGCAGTTTAACCAGCAAAAAGTTGTCCCAAATTCTTCTAAAACAAGCCAAAAGACCAGTATGGGAGACCAACAAACCAGGCTAATTTATAAGGTTTTTTGTGTGTCTTTTTGTAAGAAAATATAGTAGTTTGACTTGTTTTATGTTTTTGTTATGTTAAATTGATGTTTATCTCACAGTTATGAAGGATACATTAAAGTTTAACGTTAGAGCTTTTCAGACGTCTGGTCTGTGTACTAATGCCTATAAGGTCCTTTTTAAATACATCATCCATCTATCTGTCTGTCTGTCTATCTATCTCTCTTTATCTTATATTAGGCTATATTATATTTATCAGTGAAACTAAAGTGAATCAGTGATACTAAAAGTATGCGTTCTTGTTAACTTGAACTTGTCACCACAGAATTATTTTTAAGTTAACGTCAGGCATGTAGACACAAAGTTTATTTTACAATCAGCTTGAAATTATACATTTAAGCTTACTTTGTATAATATTCGGTGTGGTCGTTTGTTTATTTTTTGTCATCATAGGCTATTCTGTGTATTTTTAAAGCATTGCTACATTTAGCCTGTACGCTATTTTACCAAAATACAAAAAATAGATGGTAGCAATAATTTTCAAAATGGCATAACGTTATTCGTTCGGTGATGGTAGCCTATTCATTGTTTCAGTAAACAAAAAGATTATTATTCAAATTTAATTTAATGAGTTTGCAGTGTTCTGAAGCTTAAGAAATCAATAACGTTCTGTATAAATGTGTAACTATTACAATGCCAAAAAGACTTAGAAACTTACCAGTTATTTACCTGAGAGCACCTACATCGTGGGTTACTGCTGGTTAATAAAATAATATTTTATGGAGATGAAAGCCTTCCAAATGCAGGCTCAACGATCAGACGTGTGGAATTATTAGTCCTTGAAGCAATGTATCCGCTTTTCCCAATTCGCAACGCTTTGAATCTGTATTTTTAACTATATCCAGGTTTTTTTGGACCCCAAATAGAAGTGCTGACAGATTATTAATGGAAAATAATTCACCTGCGAGTTCTATTCCTAAACTCAAACTCGCCTTTCCACAACATTCCCTCTCATTCTGGGCGGGAACTCAACAACACTTCGGGTTTTTTTTCCTCCAGGCAGCGAATGGACGTTCCGTCGTGTGTGTTTGGATAGCTCAGAATTTGAGTTTGTTTGGAAAGGGCGCGCGCTAATATCAGACAGTGATGATGAAACGCGCACGTGTGCGAGCATCCTCTGATTGTGGTTTTATTTTGACGCCTGTCATTACACTGGCATCCCACGAACTGAGGGAAATTACTGGGTTAAGTCACGCAGAATGACATAACCCCGTACAAGTCATCGTAATGATGACCTATGACACCTGACTTGAGCGTAAAGGAGTATTTTACACGACATTTAAGCTTGAGAGAGGCGTTACCAGGGTTTCTCATTGAAATGTACACGCAGCAGACTATTCTGATGATTTAGCCAATGAAATGAAATTGAAACTAGTTGATATTGTATTAAAGAACAGAACTTTTCTGTTAATGTAAAAAAAACAGGTATCGGCATTCACATCATGTTACAAATTTCTTTGCTAGTCATTTTTATATAGGCTAATTACAAATAGTGGGGACTCGAGGATCATGCGAGTCTGTGATTAGGCTATATATTCCAAGTCTTCTCAATCATAATTAGGCCTTTTATATTGCACTACACGATTTGTGAATAATTTTTTGGAGTTGGAGTCAGACCTTAATGAATCGTCTGATCCAGTTCACAAAACCGGACAGAATTATTAATTAATTAATACCTATGCTACCACTGTAAACCATAACACTCAAAATAATTCAGTTTGAGTAGAGCCAATTCAAATTTAACTGAGTATTTTGAACTTTTTTACTTTTAAGTTCTCTCAACTGACACATTTTAAGTAATTTTAATTATTTCATTGTTTTGAATTTAATGAACTTGTTTCTTTTAATTTAGACTAACTTAAATTTAACCAAAACTGGGCTGGGATTCCTACTTCCCTTCATGCGTTGCCATGACACTCAAAGGGGACAGTAAATGCCAGAATTCAGCGTTATACAATGCTTATTGTGCAAGATTAAGTGGGAGATTTAGTAGTGTTCATGATTTTGTTATGCTAGTGTCTGTTATGTTAAAAGTTAGTCACGTTTCCACTACAAAAAAATTGAGATTACATAATATTTTTAAGTTAAAAGTGCACTGTGTAACTTTTATTGGCATCTGCTCATCCCTCCCTTTCGAAGCACATAGAGAAGCTACGGTGGCCGACACAGGACAAAGATGTTGTCGTCTGAGACAGCAGACAGTGCCTAGCGCTCTGTAGAGCAGTTTGTCCGTTTAGGGCTACTGTAGTGGTGCAAAATGGTGACCGACCACTAAGGGGCCCGCTATATATGATATCCCCGATATATATTGATTCAGTCATCGTACCTTAATGATAATTTGATTGTGTCCTTTTTGAAGTTTGAAACCAACTTCAGTCCATGTTAATTTTAATTACATGTGAAACCCTTTTGTGTTCCACTACTTGAATAAAAAATGTCATGAAGGTAAGAAAATGACAACATTTCTGCACTGTAAAAAATTATTTAGAAAAAAAGTTACCTGGTTGCCATTGAAAGTTCATTGAAATTACAATTTTTAGTTAATACAATGAACATTTTTTGAGATTCGACAACCTTTATTAAAATATTATTAAAAGATTTTGTAAGCATATTGGGTAATTGTGAGTGTTTTATTTCTGATGATGCAGTGAAACATGCCAAATAGTGCTATTTTCATGATTTATCTTTTTTTTTATGTAGTTCAGATACAATAATATTTTGAGTTTCTATTTATTAAACTAATTTCCTTCATTGTATCAACTCAAAGTTTTAATTTCAATAAACTCACAATTTTAAGGCAACCAGGTTACTTATTTTTTAAGTTAAACCAACAAAAACCAACCAACATTTTTTACAGTGTGGGTGAACTATTTCTTTAATAGGGCATCTAAAATAACCTAAAGTACGTGACAGATTGTTTTTGTTGTTTTTTTGTCTGACCCGCTTCGTTTTGATAATTCCACAGATGACAAGCCAAGGCCCAAAACATTTCCACTCACAACATCTCATATCCATTCTTTGATCAAACATTGTTTTTCATGGTAAAATGGGAAAAGACATTTTTTCCTTCCCCTTCGGGGCGACAGGTCATCACTCTCCCAGACCCTCGAACCGCTCAAGACACACATGAAACGCACACACAAAAAAAAAAATCTGCCTGTTTCATATGTGACACAGTTGGCCTAAAATTAGACCTTGGCTCTAAATAGCCATACATTCTTCACAATGATTAATAAATATCAAAGCTTCTTCTAACTTAAGTGTTACGGTGCACAAACCAGACTTCACATTCTCAAAGTATTCCCAGAGGACGGTCTCCAATCTAGCGTTCAGCTTGGAGATGGTGCATGGGCAAAGGAATGTTTGGGGAGGGGCTGCGTGGACCACTATCAGGTTTTCTTGGTTCTGATCTCCCACACTTCACTCAGTCCAATCAGATGGAAGATCTCAAGTTGAGTGAAGGAAATGTGGGGGATACATGGTTACACTCTTTCAAAAAGGTTCTAAAATGCTGTTTTCACCGTAGAAGAACCATTTTTGGTTCCCTAAAGAAACTTTCATGAGTTTTTAATAAATAAAACAAATCTAAAGAACCTTTTTCCACTATAAAGAACATTTTGTGTAATGGAAAGGTTTCATGGATGTTAAAGGTTCTTTATGGAACCATATGCCAATAAAGAATTTAGGGCCATTTTTATGGCTATGTCCACATTAATGTGGACAAATGAAAAAGGCACTTTCATTTGGAAACTAGCATCTTAAGTGTTTTCCAAAAGTTGCTCGTCCACACTGAAACATCTGAAAACACTTAAATTTTACTTCACCAGGGTGAAACATAATAAAAGCTCACTGAGACGATACAGAGAGAAGAAGTATAATAATAAAGTTTTCACACCAGTCTTCTGGCACAATCATTTTCTTAGCAAAATATCCCACCACTTAATAGTGCGTCCAGAATGCAATTAAAATACCTGTTCCCTTTATGGCCCAATTTTCATGGTTTGCCGCAGGACAGCAATTGATAGTAAAGTTTCATTTCACTAATATTTTTAGGAATGTGATGAGCAGTGTTGGGGAAAGTTACTATTAAAGGTAATGCATTACAATATTGCATAACTTCCTAAAAAGTAACTACACTGTAAAAAAAATTGGTTGGTTTTTGTAGGTTTAACTTAAAAAAGTAAGTAACCTGGTTGCCTTAAAATTGTGAGTTTATTGAAATTAAAAATTTGAGTTGATACAATGAAGGAAATTTGTTTAATAAATAAAAACTCAAAATATTACTGTATCTGAACCACATCAAAAATGTGATAAATCATGAAAATAGCACTATTTGGCATGTTTCACTGCATCATCAGAAATGAAACACACACAATTACCCAATATGCTTTCAAAATTGTTTAATAATATTTTAATAAAGTTGACGAATCTCAAAAAATGTTCATTGTATTAACTCAAGATTTTAATTTCAATGAACTCAAAATTTTAAGGCAACCAGGTAACTTTTTTTCTAAATAATTTTTACAGTGCACTGCATTACTAAATTTCTTGTCTGGGCTTGCTTGTCTGCTTTTAATAACAACGGCAGCAAAAAATGTAGAATTCTGGAAAATGTAAAGGCCTTTACCACCAAACGTAAAATGAATTAAGGCCAAAGAATACTTTGCTTTTTACGCGTATGCGAAGGTTATTTATTTATTTTTATTTTTACAGTGTTTACATGGGTTGTACACCCCACGAAACTGAAAACGTGCCAGACTGAACACGCGCTGTGAATGTATGCAGCAAGGGCGGTCGTGTTTACCTCAGGAGAGCTTCATGACGTTAAATGTAATCTGACTCCTGCAGCGTTTGTGCCGTGACACTCGCGCGGCGACTCACTCGTTATATTGAACAGACACGTTCAGTTTTTAACTGTAGTGTCTTTTCTCTAACTGAACTGATTTTATGAAAATGAACGCAGTGGGAAAGTGATCCAGTCACAGTGATTCAGTAGCGGTGGCTTTGGGAATGGCCTTGTAGGGCAGCGAAGCATTCTGGGAATTGTAGTCTTTCATCCCCATGAGACAAAAATACATTTTCTGTCTTTTCTCAGTCTAGAAAGCACCAAATTCAAAAATAATTTCACATTTCTACTACATTAATGACCCAGTTTAAATACAGATTCATCTTCCCAGCGCTGAAGTACTCCTTTAAGCGTCAGGTGACGGAAATGCAAATTCACACTTACAGAACAAACCTTTCAGCTGTGCTGCCATTCAAGATCGCAGAGAACAAAATTCAACTCTTCAGCAATAAAAATACATTAAAAAAATGTATTTTTTTGCTTATTAATATGGTTGAATTGGATTATTGAAGGTCAGCAGCAAAGACACTGGATAATAGAATTAGAGAGAGAGGGTAATAATACAGTTAGATATAGTTATAACAGATGATAGAGAGTACAATTGCAGGTTATTGCAGGTTTGCGTAATACACAGCATTTGCATTTCACTTTTTATTCATATTGGGGAATACTTAATCTATTTTTGTGCTAGTGAGATGAGTAAATGCCTGCTGACATTTAGTCTAAAACTACAATTACCATCATGTTTACACGCAACGCTGTTGCAACACTGCCACTGCCTTCACGTGCAAAGAATTATCGTAAATTGAGGTTCCTGTTTAAAAATTGACCATGCCAGGCTGCATTTACACTGCAGGTCTTGATGCACAATTCCTTGATGCACAATTTGGTGACTATATCCGATTTTTTTGACGACCCGCTTACATCATCTTTTCAAAAGCGACCCGTATCCGATATTTGCATTTACACTGTACACTGGCAAAACAGCCCAAGACGTAACCAGTGAAAGGAAGTAAAACAGCACGATATGCAATGGACGCAGACAAAATGATTGTACAATGTTTTGCTGTCTGCACTGTTCCACACATCTTTAAAGTCGGCAAAACATTTCTCTCTTAAGACGGAGAAAAAGAGGAGAGCCCTTGACGGGGTTGCCAGGTTTTCACAACAAAACCTATCCAATTGCAACTCAAAACTGTGTTAAAGTAGTCCAATTCCGCATGAAAATCGCAGACTTGGCAACAATGGATCGCAGTTTGTGTCCGCCTGAGTTGACGTCATTCGCCTCCGTCCTTTTTTCAATTACGTACGACTCGCATTTACTGGGGGATATCCGATTTGACCACTTACATGGCAGACGCTAATGCACGCATCCGAATCATATCGGATTTATTACCACATATGAGTGAGGCCTGAATCCGATCTGAGGATATCGGAATTCATGCGTTTTTTTTTACTGCTTACACGTTCACATGTCATATCCGATCTGTGCCACATGAGAGGAAAAAATTGGAATTGGGTCACTTGAACCATGCAGTGTAAATGGGGCCTTAAAGGGTTAGTTCACCCAAAAACAAAAATTCACCCTAATGTCGTTCCACACCCGTAAGACCTCCGTTCATCTTCAGAACAAAGTTTAAGATTTTTTATATTTAGTCCGACAGCGTATCTAAGTGTAGGCCCACTATATTGTCCATGTCCAGAAAGGGAATAAAAACATCATCAAAGTAGTCCATATGTGACATCAGTTAGATCATTAGAATCTCTTGAAGCATCAAAAATACATTTTGGTCCAAAAATCTCAAAAACTACGACTTTATTCAGCATTGTCTTCTCTTCCGCGTTTGTTTTCAAACCTCAAATAAAGATTCAAACGGCCATGAATCAGTGAATCGATCAATGATTTGGATCGCCAATGTCACGTGATTTTAGCAGTTTGAGGGAACTAACCCTTTAAGTCGTATTTATCACTGGGAAGCTCAGGGATGCCATAAACATGGCGGAGAAGAGAAGGATTGCTGCTGTGACTGGTATTCTTTATTCGTTTTTTATACTTCACAACAGCTACATCACGTTGTCTTGTAATTAAAGTAGTGCATATTTACATAATATGGATAATCATTTGAAACATATTGTACAGCGAAAATAACCTGTATTTGACCGAAGTTATCTAGATAGCACGGTGAGTGTTGATATTGTCAACGCATGCGCATGGGACACTAAATATCATTTTGGTTTTAGTAAGATTTTCCCCAAAATAGGCAAGTATAAACCTGGTGTCCTCCATGATTCGGTTGTTTCTGACAACAAAGCACTTGAATGCGACAAGCTCATATTCACAACTTCAGAAGTGGGAAGTAGGACATTTTCGCTAGAAAACAAAGGCAGCATTACTCCCAATTTCTTTCAGCAGAGCTGTCAGTCAGTAAATGGAAAAACAAAATAACTTGCGTTGCTTATTTGAAAAAGCAACGTAATGCAATACCAGTTACTTGAAAAAGTAATCTGATTACATAATTTGTAATGCATTACCCCCAACCCAGGTGATAAGAAGATTATACAAAGGAACTTTTACCTACAAAGACTATGAATGTGAATAGCTGGCACAACAATGCCAGTAGCACCGTCGATATCTATGGGTATAATATGCGTCACGTGACTAATAAGTTATTGTTTATTATCTCTATATTGACAGTGCCAAAAACACTTGGTAGAGTGTTTTCAAAAGATGTTTTCATTGGACAAAAATGCCATCTCCGTGTGGACAAAAGGCCAAAACAAAGACAAACATGCATATTCTACTTGTCCAGATTAATGTGGATGTAGTTTATAGATGCCATTAATTCTATCAAAAGTGCCCAGAATACTTTGTTATGCTTGTTGTGCCCTACTTCCACATTTTGTTTAACTTGGACTTTGGGGAAAGGAGATGCCGTAGACGCAAAGCCCCTTGCGACTTCTCTTCCGAGTAATCAGCCGGTCATTTTCGAGGTATGTTTTTAATAGCAACGGTCTAGATTTATTGTGCTGGTGTTTGGTATGCTTATGGGTACTGCTGTGAGTCAAGGCTTCCTGACACTGAACTAAATGGTGAGTTGGCTTGTTTGGAATGTAAAGTTCAGTGGGAACTCAAGGGGTATGTGTTTATGAGTGTAGGAAAATGGAAAATCTCTCGGGCCTTCACCTTTCTGCCCCGGCCCATGCCTCCATCCTAACTGCCCCAAGCCCATACCCATACGCCTCCCACCCCTTTCGCTCAGACACCAAACATCTGGCTTTTGCTTATACAGTAACTTACCGCATTTTACTAGTTCCCATCAAATAAATGCTTCCTTTTCCATTAGTGGCACATCCACACCACATCAGAACATAACAGCCTGTTCTCACATCCACGTTCTCATGATCCTTCAGGGATGCAAGAACATCCACTAAAAGTCCTGATCACAGTTTTCTCAGACACATATCTGCTGATACGAGTGTGAAGAGTATCTTATCTTGGCTTTTCCCATTGTATCTTATCTATTGGCGTTTGGGTCATTTACAGTCCAGATGTTGCACTCTAAGAATAGTTTTGACATATGTTGTACCTTCTACAGGCCTGTTTTGGCTTGGAGTTAAATACCTTTTTTCTCTATATTTTAAAATGTAGACTGCTGAGAAGCATGTCCATATTTAAGTTATTTTTTAATGCTTGCCAAAACAAGAAATATTTTACTGTTGATAATTAGCTTGCATGTAGTTAAAATATTTCAGTGATGCCATTCTATCACCTTCTTTGTCAAATGCTTTGTCATGTTTTTAATCCAAAAATTATTTAATTGATACATACACTGTAAAAAATGTTGTCATTTAACTTAAATTACAAACTGACTAAACAAAATTAGTTGAATCTTGTATAACTTGTATAATTGAAAACTGCTCAACTTATTTTGATGAGTTAAAGCGGAAAAAAATCATAAATTATCAATCATACAGATAATATTATATGTGGGGTTGGGTAGTTTTTATCAAATGCAAATTGTTGAGTCTACACACACACACACACACACACACACACACACACACACATATGCAATAAGTCAATTTTTTAAATTTCCTCACTTTTTATATTATAACAAAATGGAAGCAGCTGGGAACAACAGTAACTCAGCCACAAAGTGGGAGGCCATGTTAAATCACAGAGCAGGGTCAGCGCATGTTGAGGTGCACAGCGCGCAGAAGTCTCCAACATTCTACAGAGTCAATAACTACAGACCTCCAAACTTCGTGTGGCCTTCAGATTAGCTCAAGAACAGTGTGTAGAGAGCTTCATGGACTGGGTTTCCATGTCTGAGCCGCTACATTGAAGCCTTAGATCACCAAGTGCAATGCAAAGCTTTGGATGCAGTGGCGTAAAGCACACCGCCACTGGACTCTAGAGCAGTGGAGACATTCTCTGGAGTAACAAATCTCGCTTCTCTGTCTGGCAATCGGATGGATGAGTCTGCGTTTGGTGGTTTATAGTACTTACCTGACTCCATTATGGCAAGTGTAAAGTGTGTGTGTGGTGTGTGTGTGTGTGTGTGTGTGTGTGTGTGGGGGGGGGGGGGGTAGTTCCAGTGAATGTAACTCTTAATGCTTCAGCATACCAATACATTGTGGACAATTTCATGCTCCCAAATTTGTGGGTCAGTGCCTGACCTCACAAATGCACTTCTAAAACAATTGTCAAAAAATCCTATAAACACACTCCTAAACCTTGTGGAAAGCCTTCCTATAATATAATATAATATAATATAATATAATATAATATAATATAATATAATATAATATAATATAATATAATGTAATATGTAATATGTAATGTAATGTAATGTAATGTAATGTAATGTAATGTAATATAGTATAACATAATATAATTCATATAATATAATATAAATGTTCTTATAAACAACAAAGCTATACCTTTTTAATTGGAGGCCTTCATTTTGAACATACTTTCCCAACCATCATAATGATAATGATCATATAATCATAATGACACTATTTGGACATAAAGGTCATTTATCATTATATGTGTAATGGGATGTGTTTTACTGGGAGATTTTTTTAACAATGTGAATTTATTTGGCTTGCAAACACTATGTTAAGCACTAAGTAAACTTTTGCCCTTTGCAGTTGAAAAAAGCCATCATGTAAACAACTCTAACACGTTGAAACTCGGCACTTTTAGGACAACAGTAAGGCTGGGAATGCTTTTCTAATCCAAACGTTTGAGGGTGGGGATGCGCCTTTTAGATGTGTCCATTTCATGTTAGATGTCGAGTGTAGAAAGATGTTGTCTATTACATCAAACCATCTCTGTCCTCACATATTGGACAAAGCATTAGTCTTCTCTGGAATTCAAGATATATGTATTTTGGCAGCAAATACTCTACACAAAAGTTATTCTCTGTTTAGTGATAGAATGAGACAAGGTCAAAATGAAACTCCCTACAAGGAGTGATTCTACAGCCAAATCTAATTTTGTTGCAATATTATCCTGTTTGACACTGTGAAGCTACTTTGACACAATCATGATTGTAAAAGCGCTATATAAATAAAGTTGATTGATTGATTGATTGATTCTGAATGTGTCTTATTTTGTGTCAACACAGAATCAATTTTTCTTCTCAAACAGTTCTCTTGAACAGTATGTCTTCAAATAGCCTGAAAACATCTTATGCCCAGTCATCATCGAGTCCTTACTCTTCTTAACACTTTCTCATTCTCATTTCCAGCAGTCTGTGAGTTGTCAAAACTAATTGAATTGAAGGAGACATTCCAGGATGTTATTATTCAACTCCCTCCTTCAATCCGACAACTGAAGTTTTTTTTTCAGAGCTATTATATACTCACTTAGTGCAATTTCTCATTAGTGCAAATAACTAATCAACCAATCACATGGCAGTTGCTTCAATTATATAATGCGATATAGTCAGATATTCTTTTAGCTGCCTCCTCAAACTAAAGTGTGTATTCCTGCCTTATAAACGCATTTAATGTCATGATAATTTTCAAAACAATCTCTCAATGTTCATTAGAGAAGGGAATCAAACGAACACTGTGATTGGCTGTTTGCCACACGTGTCACACTTTCAGGTGCACGCGCTTCAGAGTTAATCGCTTACTCTGGATTTGAAACTCAGAGTTTGTTCAGCTCGCTTCATGCAACAGGCCTCTGAACTCCAAACTGAATGTCAGAATGGGAAATAAAGGTGATTTAAGCAATGTTGAGCTTGGCATGGTTGTTGGTGCCAGATGGGCCGGTCTGAGTATTTCACAATCTGCTCAGTTACTGGGATTTTCACACACAACCATTTCTAGGGTTTACAAAGAATGGTGTGAAAAGGGAAAAACATCCAGTATGCGGCAGTCCTCTGGGCGAAAATGCCTTGTTGATGCTAGAGGTCAGAGGAGAATGGGCCGACTGATTCAAGCTGACAGAAGAGCGACTTTGACTGAAATAACCACTCGTTACAACCGAGGTATGCAGTAAAACATTTGTGAAGCCACAACACACAGAACCTTGAGACAGATGGGCTACAACAGCAGAAGACCCCACCGGGTACCACTCATCTCCACTACAAATAGGGAAAAGAGGCTACAATTTGCACGAGCTCACCAAAATTGGACAGTTGAAGACTGGAAAAATTTTGCCTGGTCTAATGAGTCTCGAGTCAGAATTTGGCGTAAACAGAATGAGAACATGGATCCATCATGCCTTGTTACCATTGTGCAGGCTGCTGGTGGTGTAATGGTGTGGGGGATGTTTTCTTGGCACACTTTAGGCCCCTTAGTGCCAATTGGGCATTGTTTAAATGCCACGGCCTACCTGAGCATTGTTTCTGACCATGTCCATCCCTTTATGACCACCATGTACCGATCCTCTGATGGCTACTTCCAGCAGGATAATGCACCATGTCACAAAGCTTGAATCATTTCAAATTGGTTTCTTGAACATGACAATGAGTTCACTGTACTAAAATGGTAAAACATAAAACAATAATAAAACAGTCACCAGATCTCAACCCAATAGAGCATCTTTGGGATGTGGTGGAACCGGAGCTTCGTGCCCTGGATGTGTATCCCACAAATCTCCATCAACTGCAAGATGCTATCCTATCAATATGGGCCAACATTTCTAAAGAATGATTTCAGTGCCTTGTTGAATCAATGCCACGTAGAATTAAGGCAGTTCTGAAGGCGAAAGGGGGTCAAACACAGTATTAGTAAAGTGTTCCTAATAATTCTTTAGGTGAGTATATGTGTATATTTATACATTTATATTTTTTTCATATATATAAAAGCAATGCTTTTCTCATTTATCACAATAACAACTTTAAATGATCATTTGACCAAATTGTATGGGCAAATATGTTGTGCGATTCATTTACATGAGAAAGCTGCAATAACATTGTCAAACATGATTTCAGTACAGTGTACAGTGTTTTTACAATTTTCAATCAAACCCATGACCAGTTGAGCTTTATGATGTATTCTATGAAATATTTTGTTTAAAAGTTCAGTAAGTTAATTATGTGAGAGCCACAAAATGCTTAAGGTTTGGTTTACAAGAGTTCAATCTCAATTTAATGAGAAATTCAGAAGTATCTTCAAAAACGTTGAACATTCTTAAATGCACTGTATTATCGTTTGTAACATATCCTCTCCTCTCATTTTTATTTCAGCCCAGCAGAAGAATTCAGTGCCACTATTCAAATATACAGGCAGAAGAGAGGATGAATAGAGGGAGCGACGACATAAAGAGAGGAGATAGAGATCTGCAGAGGTAGCACGTGCCCTGTTGACCTTCTCACTGCATCCAATGAAGAACAAGACTGACTAACTATTGAACCAACCGTCCCAAAGCTCCATGGCTCCATGAGTGTGCCTCACCAACCAAAGTGCTAAAAACAACATTTCACGCTGTATTACCCTCAATAACTTTAAAATCCCGTCACTAGAGAATGCCGCCAGATAGTAAATCCTTATTACCCAAATAAGGGTCCTTTTTCACCCAGTGTTACTGCAGTTCAGTGCGCTTTAGCTTCATAAATATGGACATGAGATATTTTTGTAGTGATGATACCAGAATTTTCCATGATTGATATTTCAGGTATATATTTAATCCTGAATTGCCACAGATAGCCAAGTTATGATAAGAATCATCACTATTAGTACTGCTAATAATGTGTTATAGTCCAAAAACTTAGTACTACACTGTAAAAAAAATTGTTGTTTTTTGTTGGTTTAACTTAAAAAAGTAAGTAACCTGGTTGCCTTAAAATTTTGAGTTTATTGAAATTAAAAATTTGAGTTGAAACAATGAAGGAAATTTGTTTAATAAATAGAAACTCAAATTATTATTGTATCTGAACTACATAAAAAATGTGATAAATCATGAAAATAACACTATTTGACATGTTTCACTGTGTCATCAGAAATAAAACACACACAATTACCCAATATGCTTACAAAATCTTTTAATAATCTTTTAATAAAGGTTGTCGAATCTCAATTTTTTTTCATTGTATTAACTCAAAATTTTAATTTCAATTAACTCAAAATTTTAAGGCAACCAGGTAACTTTTTTTCTAAATAATTTTTTACAGTGTACTTTTAAGAATAAATGCGCTTAAGGGAGCCATCATGTTGAGATCACACGACTAGCTGAAATACTATAGCTTTGGTAACCACAAACTTCTGCTTTTGCACGATTCTGCATTCATACAACACTCACACTTAGTCTTATTGATAGGGCTGTGGATGTGCTCAGGGTTTTGTCGATCACAGATATAAACAATTGCATTTTACTGACCATGAAATTCCTCTTAGGGTATGGTCTGTTACATTTCAAACTGCTTTAAGATAACAAAGTCTGGCACAGTGCGTGCCACTGGGAGGGGAGATCTCATTTTGGATCTAGAGATCTTTAAAGCGCATCTGTCTGGCACATTTTCTCCCTACCGCACCTTGACCACCTGTGTTTATACACCTCTGAGACTGAGCGTGTTGTTTAAAACTGGGCTCTTTTGTGGGGGGTCTACAGGCGGACGTAGCCTATGGCTAACGCTACGGCACGCTTGAATGGGTGCTTAGAGCGACCTGCAGCGAGGCGAAGGTGTGGAGGCTGAAGATGCTGGAAGGTCATGTGGTGCTGGCTGGGAGGGTTCCTTACGAGAATGTGGTGTGAAAATAAACTTAGCATGACGTTGGGTGTGGAGAAGGAAAGACACCAAGAAAGAATTGATGTGGAATTATCTCTCTAATGAGCTCATCCTTTCCTCTGCCTCCTCCCAAGTGACAGACTGGATGAAAAGTCTTTTGAAGTGAAAACTGTTTAAATGGAGAGTAGTTAGCCGTTAGCTAAGCCATATTAGGGGTAGGCATGTGTTTGTTTGCCAAGTATTGCACTTAAAGGCACAATATGTAATTGTCGGCACTAGAGGTCACTTATTCAAAACAAATGTGTAGCTCGATGACGCCTTGTGGAATTTTGTGTTTTAGTCTTCACCTCAGCCGTCGGAAAAGAATCCGACGGGACCTGGGCAGAAATCATATTCATGGATAAGCTAATGTATTAAAGATTTATTAGCGTTACTGTAGTAAGAAGCAGGGTGGGGCTGAAAGCTGTTGGAGCGGAATGAGACCGCCTGAGTGATTGTTAATGAGAAACAAGTGTGACAAAAGGCTCGAGAGCAGTGGAGCTTTTATTATGCTTCTTCCGGTCATGTGTATGTGAGGTAACTCAGCGCTGTTTATCATATTTGATACATTTGAGTATGTTGGAACTAAAATGCTACACTTGTTACACACTGCAGTAAGCTAGATCGATTTTAATCCAAAAATATTTCTTATTGTGCCTTTAAAATATAAAATTCTGTCATTAATTACTTACCCTCAAAAATCTGATGACTCAGAAAGGCCTTCATTGACACCAATGTCATTTCCTCTCTCAAGACCCATAAAAGGCACTAAAGACGTCGTTACAAAGCCCATCTCACTAAAGTAGCTCTACAATAATTTTATGAAGTGACGAGAATAGTTTTTGTGCGCAAAAAAACAAAACAAAAGGAAATAACGACTTGTATAGTGATGGGCCGATTTCAAAACAAAGCTTCGAACCATTATGAATCAGATTCATGATTCGGATCGCGTGTCAAACCGGCAAACTCCTAAAACAATCACGTGACTTTGGCGATCCGAATCATGAATCGATACACTGATTCATAATGGTTCGAAGCTTTGTTTTGATATCGGCCCATCACTATACAAGTCGTTATTTCCTTTTGTTTTATTGCACACAAAAACTATTCTCGTCGCTTCATAAAATGATTGTAGAGCCACTGTAGTGAGATGGGCTTTGTAACGACGTCTTTAGTGTCTTTTATGGGTCTTGAGAGTGGAAATGACATTGGTGTTAATGAAGGCCTTTCTGAGCCATCGGATTTCAACAAAAATATCTTTGTTTGTGTTCTGAAGATGAACGGAGGTCTTACAGGTGTCAAACGACATGAGGGTGAGTAATTAATGACATCAATTTATTTTTGGGTGAACTAACCCTTTAACTACATATTTCACATTTTTAATATTTATTCTGAGTTAGCAGTTCAAACTGTATAGATTTTTGTTTGCAATACTTTAGGAGCCATTCATACAGAATGCTTTTTTGTGGTTAAAACTCGAGACGAACTGTCAGAAATTTGTATAAGAATGTTGATCTAGACAGAAAACACAGATAAAAAAAAACATAGCTAAATTTTTAAGAATTGAGTGAGTTATGGCCTGTTTATACCAAGGATGATGACTATAGCGATACCTATAACTATGTACAAACTACAGATTCAATGATAACATCACAGAGGAACGATATTGTTGGAATCACTTTCAGAACGATTTTTTCCAGGTGATGAGCAATAAAAACATTGATAGCCAATCTTTATTGTCATCGTTATTGTTCTTGGTGTAAATGGGCTTTTAGTCATATCCCCCCCTCATTCTCTATTAAATCCTAGAAAGGGTCTGTAGCGTTCAACAGCAGTTTTCCAAAGTATTTTTAGCCGAGGGTCAACACGCCCATAAATGGCTCATGTCGAGGTGCCTACTGGGAAGGAGTTTTATCAGTAATAAAGTGCCTCATATCAAATCACGGCCTCGCAAAGGGTTGTTGATTCTCACGGCATCCATTCCACATCAGCTCTGAAGAATTGTTTTCTATGGACTGGAACCAAAAGATTAAAACAGAACCCTCTGAGGAGGCTGACAGTCACGACTAGCGTTAAAGGCTAAGCCTTTTTTTCTACATTCGGAAAGAGTGACAAAACATTAATAGTATTTGATGGCTTACAATTTGTCCTCAGATGACTTTAAATGTAGTTTAGGGTAGCGAATGAAGTATATTGAGCTATAATACATGTTTATGCTAATGAAAAAGAAATATGTTCAAATGCTAGTTGGTGTCCGAAGTTATATTTACATTGGAAAGAGCTAGGCACTGAATATTTAGCTTGACACTTAGTATCTGTCAGCAAATGCTTTTCAAGATGTTGCTTTTTCATATAAGACCTTTGGAAACGGCCGTTGAATAATTCCAAAACACTTCGAGTAAATCAACAATGCTGTGTAGCGAGCTAGCACTAACCGTTTGAGTTGAATTCCTACACAAGAGAGGAATTGTGTTGGATATCTAAGGCACTTGTGTGTACCTGAGTCAGAACGTGAATGCGCTGTGTGTCTGGCCGATTTAATGACACCACTCACGGCCCAAATTACACTCAACTTGCTGTGTACGTTTGGAAAAATAACACTCAAAGTCCTGCAACACTGAATCTCTTGTGTCACATCAAGAGGTTAAATTAGCGCTACATGCAGCTAGCTAAACCTGTCGACATACCTGATTATTTTTTTGCCTCTTAATCTCACTTTTTTAGTTGAACTCTGTGATACACCAAAGGCAAAACTATTTAAATGAACTATGCTGAAAATAAAAACATCATGATATGAAGAAAGAGAGGGATATTTGTAAATGTAAACAGAGAGGCTGCCCTGGGTAAAGTTGTCAACTTTAATTGCCGCTTACAGGAAACTCTCCTCTGAATTACCACCTCTGGATTTACTAAAACTGCCTCCAGCTAGTCTACAATGGACTCTGAGAAAACTATTTAAAGAACTGTGATAAATGCCATGCTAATTTACAATTTAGTAGGTGTTTTATTATTATAGTCACATTTTTGTTTCACCCTACAAGGGTGGTTATTAGCATGTTTCGTTGCAAGGTGGTTTCTAATTGGACAACCTCCAAGATCCCTGCTGAGAAAACCCCCCAGCTTACCTATAAATTCAGTCTATGCGAATTGGATGGTCTTAGCTAGTTCTAAATGCTTTCCCTGCCTAGGTTTTTTGTTGGCTGGATGGTCAGCTGGTCTCCCCACTTGATCCAGACAGCAACATACACTGTAAAAAAAATTCAGGCCTCCAATTGAAATTTTTCTAGTGACCAATCACATCTACATTTTTTAGTTGGACAAATTTAATTTCTGTCAATTAAATTGCATACATTCATAGAAATTAAATTTGGCCAACTGAAAAATTTAGATGTGATCACTAGAAGACTCTAGAAAATGTTCAATTGGAGATCTGATTTTTTTTTAACAGTGTATTGTCGGCCCAGATCCGGGCCACATCTGGTACATATGAATTTGACTTGTACCAGATGTGGGACGGATCTGGGACGACACTATGTTGCTGTCTGGGCAGCTCTAAAACCATTCCACTTAACCAGGTATGACCAAGACCAGCTAAAACCAGTCAACCAGCTTAGGCTGGCTTTTTTCAGCAGGGACGTCTCTTTAAGTATATGGGATTCTTCTGTCCGTTTAATCATTTGCAAGGAATTACTGATAAAAGTATTTTGTTTTCAGTTGTTAATATGCCTGTATATCTGCGAACATATTTGCATGTTTACTTTCGGATAATCCTATTTTTGCAAGAGCTCAGACGGTGTGTTGCTGTTATGAAAAGAAACCTAGGCTCAGTGAAATAAGCACAGGCAATTGGGATCCGATCCTAAAACACGTCGCCTACCGCTTACAGGAAGAGATTCAGCCCTGCGTCAGTCTAAAATAAACAGAATGGAGGTTTTAATCCCAGTTAATCTAGATTGAAGGATGAGGTTTACTCTGGGAACTCACTAAGAGCTATCTGACCATCAGCTCTGGGTTTGTCTACGGCCCTCAAACGGGCATAAACATCCTGTTTATGCTGTGAGAGAGAAAGAGAGTGATACATGTTAGAAACACTCAATGTTTTTGTCCGTATGCTTTACAATAAGCAAGAAAAATGACAAGTGAGATCTCACTAATATCACTTTTCTAAGTATATATGTGTGTGTGTGGGGGAGAGGAGAGAGAGAGAGAGAGAGAGAGAGAGAGAGAGAGAGAGAGAGAGAGAGAGAGAGAGAGAGAGAGAGAGAGAGAGAGAGAGAGAGAGAGAGAGAGAGAGAGAGAGAGAGAGAGAGAGAGAGAGACTTTTTTTTTTTTACAGTGTATATGTAAAAGCAACATTACATTACTTTAAAAATGTTCTGTCACATGAGGAATCCGTAATGGTCTGGCACAATGCATGGGGATCATACTTGAATTGTGACATCCACGGACTGGACCACAAAAACATGGACCACAAATATTGTTCCTCGTTTTGTTTACATGACAAACTCGTTCATTATTTCCCTTCAACACCAACACAGCTGATCTGACCACTGTCAGCCTGTACAATGATAGTGCATTATAAAGTGAATAACAGGCCTACTTGGCTGGTTATTTCAACATTCAGGATCCCCTTTATGTAGAATGACTGCTATTTCTAGAAGACTGATATGGCTGAAGACTTCATCTTGTGTCAGCGTTTCATTTTAGACATTACTGTTAAACGTTCTACTAATTTATCCTCTAGCTCTAGAAAGCACACTTTTAAGAAAGCGGGTTGAGGGGATGTTGCCCCCTTCTGGTGGTTTGTTGGTGCCACTGCCAAACCACAGTTTGCTTTTGATGCTGTCTGCTTTAAAAGCAATCATAGGGAAAGTAAACTTCATTTTGATAAAGTTGAATACTACACACATAGAAAACATATTATTATGCTATCAGTGATAAAGTGCGTAAACATTATAAAATGAGCTGTTTTCAGCTTATCTGCATTTTAATGTCTGTCTACAATGCTTTCATTGTGATAGGAAATTTGGCAAATGACAGGAAATAGTGTTTATGTTTATATAGGGGTGACTCATTCGTTTAATCTATCAGCACTTCTATTTTAAAAGTTTCAGCGGAAATTAAATCATGTTTTCTTTTTTATTCGGTTCACCAGAAGAACAAGCTTTCCAACATCCTGAATCCACTGCTAAACTATATGAATCGAAATACCTAAAAATATTTGTGAGATTACGTGAGGTTGCACTCATCACGGGAATTTAATATGCAGCGAGGCTTTCAAGAGATAGAAAAGCCATTTTAAAAAATAGCCTATGATTCGAATTCCAATTCTTCATAATGTGTCGTAGTTTTGAATTTTCCAAAATAATTAAACGTTCTAATTATTTTCAGGCTTAAGTTATATTCTAAATCTAATTCTGCTGATCCAGACGTTTGGGTTCGAAATTAATCACAGCTCAAAAACTCAGTTCTGAATTAAACATATAGAAATGTTGCTAGACGTTAGGTTAAATGGCAGAATTATTATTTTTGCCTAAATATTCCATATTCTGCTGTCGCTTAAACGGGATTGCATAGCAAGACAGGATGACAGAAACATGGGAAAATAATTTCTGATTGTCCAGGACAGTCTGATCTGGATTATTCCCAATATGAGTGCTTTCATTTCAGCATCTCATAGAAAAGAGAACAATATACACTGATATACAGTTAAAGAGAAGTGATGACTGGAGAACTCATGTGAATTGGTAAAGTCTCGTGTTTGCATGAACATATTCATATATGGTTTATTAGTAGCTACTTTATGCTGACTTGAGGGTTAAAGGTGCAGTGTGTAGTATTTAAGATGACTGACAAAAAAACAATATAATATACAGAACTATGTTTTCGGTGTATGAACCATACATGATGAACCGTTATTTTTTTATTAACTGAATGAATGAAGCATTTCTGCCATAGACTGTAAAAAAAAAAAAAAAATGGAGGTAGTGTCCGTGACGTCACCCATTGGATTCTGATAAGACATTCTGAAGCGTAAAGTAGAGATGAGCTGGCCGTTGCGATCTTGTCATCGCTGATAACAGAAAATGGGCAAAGAGGCAGGATGTGGGCGGAGATTATGTGACACAATGACTATACACAGCAGCTAAATGGCTATCCACCTGTCACTCAAAGTAACCACGCCTTTAATTATGTAGAACTTTAAGGCTCTATATAATGTAAACGATTGAGTTATAAAAAAAATTCACCCCCCTCAGAGTTATCATGAAGGGCAAAATGAGCTGTTTAGACCCAAACCACAATTTGTACCAGGCTGTAAACATGTTTTTTTCTGCTGTAAAGTTGGGAATTTTAACATGGGCCTTAATGAGATTCTGCTCCCTTCTGGAGCATGTCCCTTTTGGCCAGTTTAGAAATTGCAGTTTACATTACTTCCAGTATTGGCTTCAAGAGAGTTTACAGGAGGTTGCCGCTTGATTTCTACATACACAGATGGTTCCCTTACAGTTAAGTCTACAGTAGCCCTAAACGGACCCCTACAGAGCGCCACTCTCTGCTGTCTCAGACGACGATATCTTTGTCTTGAGTATCATGACTCATGAGAAATCCTGTCCCCCTGTGAAAAAGTGTCCGCTTAGGACCCAATATGGTATTTGTTTTAAATGCCTGATCAAAAGCTGTTATCGTGACCTATAATGTAAATACAACCCCAAATCAGAAAAAGTTGGGACAGTATGGAATGTGCAAATAAAATAAAAAAGAAGTGATTTCTAAAATTACTTTGACTTGTATTTCATTGCAGACAATATGAACACAAAATATTTCATGTTTTGTCTGGTCAACTTCATGTCATTTGTAAATATGCATCCTTTCCTGTCATTCACACCTGCAACACATTTCAAAAAAATTTGGGACCGTAAAGCATTTACCAATTTGTAATGTTGCCATTCCTTTTCACAACTCTTAAAAGACGTTTAGGGACTGAAGACACCAAAAGATGAAGTGTTTCAGGTGTAATTTTTTCCCATTCTTCCTGCAAACAAGTCTTAAGGTGGGCAACAGTACGGGGTCTGCGCTTCAAAATGCACCACACATTCTCTATTGGAGACAGGTCGGGACTGCAGACAGGCCAGTCAAGTACCCGTACCCTCTTCCTCCCCAGCCAGGACTTTGTAATGTGTGCAGAATGTGGTTTTGCATTGTCTTGTTGAAATATGCATGGACGTCCCTGGAAAAGATATCTTCTTGAAGGCAGCATATTATGCTCCAAAATCTCTATGTACTTTTCAGCATTAATGGTGCCTTCACAGAAGTGCAAGTTACCTTTGCCAAGGGCACTGACACAACCCCATACCATGACAGACCCTGGCTTTTGGACTTGTTGCTGGTAACAGTCTGGATGATCCTTTTCTTCTTTGGTCCGGAGCACACGGCGTCCATTCCTCCCAAAAAACACCTGAAATACTGATTCATCTGACCACAGTACACATTTCCACTGTGTGATGGTCCATCCCAGATGCCTCCGAGCCCAGAGAAGTCGACGGCGCTTCTGGACACTGTTAACATAAGGCTTCCTTTTGGCACAGTACAGTTTTAACTGGCATTTGTGGATGTAACTACCTATTGTGGTACTTGACAAAGGTTTGCCAAAGTAGTCCTGAGCCCATGTGGTGATATCGCTTATAGATGAATGACGATTCTTGATGCAGTGCCGCCTGAGAGATCGGAGATCACAGTTGTTCAGCTTAGGCTTGCGGCCTTGTCCTTTACGCACTGAAATTCCTCCAGATTCCTTGAATCTTGTAATTATGTTATGCACTGTTGAATGTGAAATATCCAAATCTCTTCCTATCTTTCTTTGAGGAACATTGTTTTTAAACATTTCAATAATTTTCTCACGTATTTGTTTGCAAACTGGCGATCCTCGGCCCATCTTTGCTCCTAAAGGATTATATCTTTCTTGGATGCTGCTTTTGTACCAAATCATAATTTCAATCACCTGTTGACATCACCTGTTTCAAATCACATCATTATTTAACCCTTTTACCTCATTACTAGCCCTAAATTGCTCCTGTCCCAACTTTTTTTTTAAATGTGTTGCAGGTCTGAATTACAGGAAAGGATGCATATTTACAAATGACATGAAGTTGACCGGACAAAACATGAAATATTTTGTGTTCATATTGTCTGCAATGAAATACAAGTCAAAGTAAATTTAGAAATCACTACTTTCTTTTTTTATTTGCGTTTTCCAAACTGTCCCAACTTTTTCTGATTTGGGGTTGTAATAAAGAATTAATTAATAAAGAATAAAGAAAAACAACAATATACAGAACTGTTGCACAAAATAAATACAACAGTATTTTTATTTATTTAATTGTATAAACAATAAAGTGGGGCTAGGGCTTTTAAGATGTAGGGTAAGTGCAACCATGATGTATAAACTAAGCTAATCGGGTAGCTGTATGCTAGAATGTACACTAAGTAAAAAATTATTAAGAATGAGAATGATTTCACAAGTTATAGCTTCGGTTATATACTAGTAGATGAAACATAATTTTTCAAAATGTTAAAGACTATTGTAACACAATTTAAACAACAAAAAGAAAACATTGTTTTGTAAAAATTGTGATCAGGCTCTGAACAGATTACCCATTAAAAGTTATTTCACTGCTTTGGAGTCCTAAGCAGACACTGTATCACAGGGGGACAAGATTTCTCATGACACCTGTCACCGTAGCTTCTCAATGCGCTTCAAAGGGGAGGGGTGAGCGGTGGACGGTTGCAATTCACAATCATACCACCAGATGGTGCTAAAATGTACACAGTGCACCTTAAAATCAATGATAGCAACGGGAAGAGTTTCTCCTACAGCCACTGCCTCCTGGTGGTTTTGAGTAATCGGCACATAAAGGTGTCACGGTTCATAAATTCATGGTCTCTTTCCTCTCTATGTGTGTGTGGTTGTGTTGGAGGCGGGGTCACTGATTACTGGGATTGGATCACCGTCACCTGCTGCACTCATTATCCACTGCATATATACACGGAGCTCACATACCTTTGTTGTCAGTCATTGCAGTTGTCCAGCGGGTTCCTGTCTGTCGGTGTGTCTTTCCCCTGAGTGTGTGCTTCGTTCCAGATTCCAGGATTCCTTCGGTTCCGTGTGCCCATTGCCTACCTGCGCTGCTTTGCCTGCCGCCATTCATCTGGATTTATCTGTCTATCCGCTGGATTGGACCTGTTTCCCGACGGCGGTTTAGGAAAATAACCATCCTTGATACTCCTTGTTCCAGGCACTCTCGGAAGAGATGAGGCGTGTGTTCGACCGTGCGGTCGCGGGCCGCGAGGCGGCTCGCAGGCTAGCGGATTTACATCAAGGAAGAAGCACTGTCTCAGAGCATATGATCCAGTTTTGAACTTTGGCCGCGGAGTGCAAATGGAACGAGGAGACGCAGTGGGATCGATTCCTGCATGGGCTGGCTGACCGTGTCCAACAAGAGATCTACGCGTTGGAACTGCCCACCGGCCTGAACGATCTGATGGCTCTAGCGCTGCGAGTGGACTCGAGACTAGAGCAACGCGACCAACGTTCACGCTCCCGAAGACCTCCTGAGGCAGGTGAGTTCCTCGACAGAGACACAGTCAGCTCACTCAAAGACCCTGAGCCCATGCAGCTGAGGAGAGCTCGGCTTTCCCAGGAGGAGAAAGAGCGTCGGAGGAGTGGGGGACTTTGTCTGTATTGTGGCGCGACAGGGCATTTCCTCAACCGCTCTCCTTTAAAAGATCAAGCCCGCGTCGTTGGGGAAATCCTCGTCCGCAACTGTCCTTCCGGGAAGTCTGCAATGGGCACATGGTTCTTACAACTGCCAGGACCTTTTGGATTCCGGAGCGGAGGGTAACTTCCTGGACCGTTCCCTGGCTGTACACCTCCACATTCCCATCACTCCCCTTTCCAACCCCATTGCAGTTCATGCTCTGAATGGACAGATACTTCCCACCATTACACACACCACCAACCCCATTACTCTGACTGTATCTGGCAATCACACTGAGACTATGGAATTCCTCATCACAGACGAATGTCTCCCCGTCCTTGGTTCCTATCTTCCTTGGTCATCCCTGGTTGGTCAAGCACAACCCCAGGGTTGACTGGGGACACAGTTCTGTCTCTGCCTGGAGTAATCGATGTTATGCCTCTTGTCTTGTGTCTGCTCGTTAGTCTGTGTCTAGTTCTGTGTTACAGGAGGAGACGGTGAATTTGTCTAATGTGCCCAGGGAGTACCTCGACCTGAAGGAAGTGTTCAGTAAGTCCCGGGCTGCTTCTCTTCCTCCGCATCGTCCCTATGACTGTGCTATAGATCTTATGCCAGGTACGTCTCCACCTAAGGGCAAGTTATACTCACTTTCTAATCCTGAGAGGGAGGCCATGGAGAAATATATTTCTGATTCTCTAGCTTCTGGGTTCATCCGTCCTTCCTCTTCTCCAGCGGGGGCGGGGTTCTTCTTTGAGGGTAAGAAGGACGGCTCTCTGTGACTTTGCATTGATTACCGAGGACTGAATAACATCACGGTAAAGAATACTTATCCTTTGCCATTGATGTCTTCAGCCTTCGCTAAGTTGGACTTACGTAATGCTTATCATTTGGTGCGTATCAGGGAGGGGGATGAATGGAAGACTGCGTTTAATACCCCTAGGGGACATTTTGAATATTTGGTCATGCCCTTTGGGCTGTCCAACTCCCCCGCAGTCTTCCAAGCACTGGTGAATGACATGCTGAGAGATATGGTGGATCAGTTCATTTATGTTTACCTGAATGACATATTGATTTTTTCTTCCTCTCTCCAGGAGCATGTTCAGCACGTCAGGATAGTGCTCCAGAGGTTGCTAGAGAATGGACTTTTTGTCAAGGTGGAGAAATGCGTTTTTCATGCACAGTCTGTCCCGTTCTTAGGTTATATCATCTCGTCCGAGGGAATGCGCATGGATCCCGATAAAGTTAAGGCTGTGGTAGATTGGCCAAGTCCAGATTCCCGTAAGGCCCTGCAGAGGTTTCTGGGGTTTGCCAATTTTTACCGACATTTAATTCGTAACTTCAGCCAACTAGCCGCACCTCTGACAGCGTTGACCTCCTCCAAAACGACATTCAGGTGGTCCGGTGTAGCCGAGGCTACATTTTCCAAACTGAAGAGCTACTTTGTTTCGGCTCCCATTCTTGTCGCCCCTGATCCATCACGTCAGTTTGTGGTGGAGGTGGACGCTTCAGAGGTGGGGGTAGGCGCGGTGCTTTCCCAGCGCTCTTCCTCGGACGACAAGATGCATTCTTGCGGGGTTTTTTCCCATCGATTGTCGTCAGCTGAGCGAAACTGCGACATTGGTAACCGAGAGTTGTTGGCAGTCAAACTCGCATTGGAAGAATGGCGCCATTGGTTAGAGGGGTCGGGGGTTCCTTTTATCGTTTGGACCGACCATAAGAATCTGTAGTACATCAGTACCTCCGCTCACGCCTTCATCCAGAGGTGTCGTCACACATGGAGCAGAGCCCGCGAGACTCTGCTTTAGGTGGGTAGACGCACCAAGGCCCAAGCCGATCGCCTAAGGTCAAAGCCTCCCGTTTACGTCGTGGGTCAAAAAGTGTGGCTTTCATCCAAGAACATTCCTCTCCGTTCCGTAAGTAATAAACTAGCTCCCAAATTCATTGGCCCGTTCAACGTCACGAAGATCCTTAGCCCGGTGGCGGTACGCCTCAAACTACCTCCCGCGTACAGGAGTATTCACCCCGTGTTCCATGTCTCTAAAATAAAACCCGTTTTTCATTCTCATATTAATCCGCCGGCCCCGGTCCCCCCTCCGCCGCGTCTCATAGATGGGGAGCCAACCTATTCGGTGAATCGTATTCTGGACGCTAGACGGAGGGGACGCGGATTCAAATACTTGGTGGACTGGGAAGGTTACGGTCCAGAGGAGAGAAGTTGGATTCCTGCCAGGGATATACTGGATCACTCCCTTATTGATGATTACAATCGATAGGTAGGTCCTCCTGGGAGCTCCAGGGGGCGCTCCTAGGGGGAGGGGTACTGTCACGGTTCATAAATTCATCGTCTCTTTCCTCTCTATGTGTGTGTGGTTGTGTTGGAGGCGGGGTCACTGATTACTGGGATTGGATCACCGTCACCTGCTGCACTCATTATCCACTCCATATATACACGAAGCTCACATACCTTTGTTGTCAGTCATTGCAGTTGTCCAACGGGTTCCTATCTGTCGGTGTGTCTTTCCCCTGAGTGTGTGCTTCGTTCCGGATTCCATTCATCTGGATTTATCTGTCTATCCGCTGGATTGGACCCATTTCCCGACGCTGCCATGACTTTTTGTGCTTTATGCATCTGTATCATTGAGAGCAATAAATCCTTGTTCTAAATCGCATTTGGATCCTCTGTTTTCTGCCCACGCATGTCACAAAAGGGGGGAGGGTGGGGAATAATAGTTCTGTTGTTGTGCTGTTGTTTCTCTTTTTAAATGCAACAAATGTGATCCATGATTGTTTTATAGAAAATATATCCAAAGAATAGGCCTATGTAATGGTCTTTAGATCATTGAGACTATATATTCACTTGTAATCGGAAATATTCAACCCGAGGCTTAAAGGTAGCATATTATGGTGATATGTACAGATAATATATATAATAGGTCTCAGTAAACAAACAAAAAATATTGATACATACAAGCAATTTTGATAAGATAATTTGACATATTTATTTAATTAAATTACTTAAGGTTTTGAATTCTTACTTTCTTTAGCAGTTTAAATATTTATTAATTGCAGGTGTTTATAAATGAAACCACGAATAGAATATGTGTATAATGTCTCGGTCAATGAGGAGGGTTATTAAACAGGCTCTATTTTATCTAATAAAAGCTTTCTGATTCAAATGGCATGGAAGAGTCAGAACTGAAATATAAAGCAATCAACTGAAATTGAATCTGCATCTCTTGCCTGTGGTTTTACAGTCATATTATTATTATTATACTCATACAGAATGAGAAGAAGAAAACCAAAAATCCAGAAAATCATATTTTCAAAATATGGAGGAAAATAAGTATTTGGTCAATAACAAAAGTTCATCTAAATTCTTTGTTATAACCCTTTGTTGGCAATGACAGATGTCAAGCATTTTCTGTAAGTTGCCACAAGGTTTCTACACACTGTAGCTGGTAGTTTAACCCATTTCTCCATGCAGATCTCCTCTAGAGCAGTGATGTTTTGGGCCTGTCGTTGGGCAACACTGATTTTCAGCTCCCTCCAAAGATGTTCTATGGGGTAGAGATCTGGAGACTGCCTAGGCCACTCCAGGACCTTGCTTGGAAATGCTTCTTAAGAAGCCACTCCTTCATTGCCCGGGCGGCGTGTTTGGGATCATTGTCATGCTGAAAGACCCTGCCAGGTTTCATCTTCAATGCCTTTTCTAATTGAAGGAGGTTTTTACTCAAAATCTCATGATACATGGCCCCATTCATTCTTTCCTTTACATGGATCAGTCGTCCTGGTCCCTTTGCAGAAAAACAGCCCCAAAGCATGATCTTTCCATACCCATGCTACACAGTAGGTATGGTGCAACTCAGCTGCTTTCTCCTCCAAACACGACAAGTTGAGGTTTTACCAAATAGTTCTACCGTATATACCCGAATATAAGACGAGGTTTGTGACCTAAAAATATGCTGAAAATTGAGGGGGTCGTCTTATATTCGCGATATAGACAAAATCTCATATCTATTATAGTGGATAATAGTACGGTTTAATGAATTGACGATAACAAGGTCGCGCTGCTGACGCTCGCGCAGCCTCTCGAGGAGAAATCACAACACATGATGAGTGCCACTCACACTGAGAAACTGCAGTAAACATTCAACATGTTAAGTTTTTTATATTCATACCATAAATTGGTACAATTGGTAACAGCCCTATAGTGTCTTATTTTAGATTTATGTATAGATCAAATTTAAGGATATAAGATAAGATTAGGGGGGTATACATAAACAGAACACAGACGTAAACACATTTACCTTAAAAAGGTAAACATATCGCAAATATGCAGATTTCAATATGCCAAAGCTAATTGAACACTGGTGAGAATATTGCTTCAGAATAAATTACATTTACGACAGAAAAAAAACTTTTTTCTTTTTTAAACTTTTTTAAAACTTTCTTCCGGACAAGCAAATTTTTTACTCGGACAAGTGAAAGACGAGCCCTGTAATGAATTGTGTTTTTTTTTTAAATCAATGAATTATCAGTAGAATTTTCAAATAAAATTATTATTATTATTCAATAATAATTATTAATATCAAATATATTATTATTTTCTCTTGAAATAATCTCATCTTATATTCAGGGTCATCTTATAATCGGGTATATACGGTATTTTTCTCCCAATCCTCTTCTGGATCATCCAAATGCTCTTTAGCAAACTTTAGACAGGCCTGGACATGTACTGGCTTAAGCAGGGTTCTTTGGTCCCCGCTCTCTGCAGGTCATTCACTAGGTCCCCTCGTGTGGTTCTGAAATTTTTGCTCACCGTTCTCATGATCATTTTGACCCCACATAGTCAGCTCTTGCGTGGAGACCCATCTTGAGGGAGATTATCAGTTTCTTTTGTCTTCCATTTTCAAATAATTGCTTCCACAGTATATTTCTTCACACCAAGCTGCTTACCTATTGCAGATTTAGTCTTCCCAGCCTGGTGCAGGTCTACAATTTTGTTTCTGGTGTCCTTTGACAGCTCTTTTGGTCTTGGCCATAGTGGAGTTTTGTATGTTTGAGGTCGTGGACAGGTGTCTTTTATACTGATAATGAGTTCAAACAGGTGTCATTGATACAGGTTATAAGTGGAGGACAGAGTTATAGGTCTGTGAGAGCCAGAAATCTTGCTTTTATTTTCCACCATAATTTGCAAATAATTTCTTAAAAAATCAGACATTGTGATTTTCTGGAATTTTTTTCCTCATTCTGTCTCTCATAATTGAAGCCTATGTACCTATGATGAAAATTACAGGCCTCTTTCATCTTTTTAAGTGGGAGAACATGCACAATTGGTGCCTGACTAAATAATTTTTTGTCCTACTGTATATATTATTTTAACCCTTAAACACATACCTTTAGTATTCCTCAAGCAATTGATAATGAACATTATAAAAAGGGAAAAAAGAATACAATTATAAAAGAATGACTGTTTTCTGAATCTTTTGTGTGTGTGTGTGTGTGTGTGTGTGTGTGTGTGTGTGTGTGTGTGGTGTGTGTGTGTGTGTGTGTGTGTGTGTGTGTGTGTGTGTGTGTGTGTGTGTGTGTGTGTGTGTGTGTGTGTGTGTGTGTGTGTGTGTGTGTGTGTGTGTGTGTGTGTGTGCGTGTGCGAGCGTGCATTTGTGTGTGTGTGTGTAAAAACTATATAGTGTCGCTAAAGACCCGAGGTTTGTAACAGTGCAAGTATATTTTTTCTGCACAACAATAATTGAAAACTGAATAAGTGCAAGTCAACTTTTTTCTGCAAGTTGGCGACGTCTGATATACACTGATGAGATGACGTTTCACTAAAAATTACCGCAGACAGAAAACAAAAGAATAGGGAGAATCAACAGCAAAACTTGAAATGGTGAAACATTCATGCATTGAAGGGTTAAGATAAGCTTTTTATAGCTAGAGAGAGAGAGAGAGAGAGAGAGAGAGAGAGAGAGAGAGAGAGAGAGAGAGAGAGAGAGAGAGAGAGAGAGAGAGAGAGAGAGAGAGAGAGAAACATAATATATACATGCGGCTATATTACATCATGATTTTTTTTATGTTGAATTGTTCCACAGCAAAGAACCTTTCGGCTCTTTTCAGTCAAACCACATCCTCTGAGAAAATGCACAGGTGTCTCTGTAGACTTTACTGTTGATTTCTGAAACCAGTGGTTATTGTTAGTCACTAGGATTGGGCTTTGAGCAAGGAAGCAAAGCTTATTGAACATCAGGGCAAAAGGACAGCCCGTACTGACACATACACTGTTACACAAGATGAGTTTATCTGCGAGCAACACACTCGCCACTCCCCCTTCATTCTCTCCAGTGAATCTCCATGTCTGATTACTACCACCGATCACATGGAGTCTACATGCCGTCCAATTTCAAAACAATAGTCTGTGAGCATGTTCAAGTTCCTGTTTTGTGTTATTCAGGCCTTACATTCAAGTCAAGTCACTTTTATTTATATAGCGCTTTATACAATAACATTGTTTTTAATCAGCTTTAGAGTAATAACATGAAAATGAATTAATGATGCAAACAGAGCTCATTTCGACTGAAGCTCTAAAAAGAAAATAGTGTCATTGTTCAGCTGACGTTAGTTCAGTGTTGATTCAGTTCTGTTGTAAAGCTCATCAATTATTAAATGAGTTCATTTCATCTATAAAGCAGTTCTGCAGAAAACAGTGATGTCATCATCCAGCTCAGTTCAGTTCTCATCTTATACAAAAATATTGTTGCATATAAGTGTCCCTAACTAATCAAGCCAGAGGTGATGGTGGCAAGGAACCCAAACTCCATCAAGTGACAGAATGGAGAGAAAAAACAGGCTCTCCTCTGGCCAGTGAACAAACGTGTGATTATGATTCAGGCTGCACCACAAGCCAGAATTTAGGTAGCGTTTAAAATATTTCATCCAGTTCCTTCTGCTTGAAGATTGGATTCATCATGCTGGTATGGAGCCGAAGATGCATGGCCATAGGGTCTGTACAGAGGACTTCTGGTTCTTGTGGTCTTTGCTGAGGATCTGTGCTGATGGCTGTCATGTCGACAAGGCCCTGTCTCTGTTGACATTCAAGGCTGCGTTGAAGTTGTGTCTAGGTGCAGGTCCACCATCTGATCTGGATACGGCCCGAATCCGGCTGACTACAGTAACCTTAGGATAAACAGACAGACTAATATTAGCATAGATGCCATTGTAACAAGTACATTTGGTGTTATGGGAAGTATTCCCAGTCCTGGCTGACTTAATTTATGCAACCTAACAATCCGTTAACAGATTTGAATGATAGAAATGTGACAATGTGTTATGTATACCAGGTAAAAGAGATGTGTTTTTAGTCTAGATTTAAAGGAATAGTTCACTCAAAAATGAAAAGTACCCCATGATTTACTCACCCTCAAGTCATCCTAGGTGTATATGACATTCTTCTTTCAGATGAATACAGTTGGAGTTATATTAAAAAAATGTCCTGACTAATCCAAGCATTATTGTGGCAGCCTAAAATTAGAAGCACAAAAAAGTGCATCCATCCATTATAAAAGTGCTCTACACGGCTTAATAAAGGCCTATTTACCACATACATTACCAAGGCTGTAATGACCATATATATCGAGTCGGTTGGGTTGATTCGGTCCCCCTCTTTGGATTACATTACATATTTTATATTTAATTTAGGATAAAGCATTTTATTTATATAGACAATACAGAAAGTTTATTATTACAACAAAGAAAAACCTACCCAATTATCTGCAGTTTATTTAATCCCAAATGTGTATTGTACTCCTTGAAACAAACTGCATACTTTTTCTAAACTGTAATAATGTTTATTATTAGCGATGCATGATATATTGTCCACCGGTATCGGCTGATATATGTTCATATTTAATATTAACGTTATTGGCTCAATAAGAAAATTTGGCTGATATCTTAAAGCCGATAAATAATGGCTTCATTCCTTCCAATTTCCTTCAGCTGAGACACACATACACAGTTCACCATGATGGTTTTGAATTGCTTTAAATATGATTGGAATTACTACAAAAAGTAAAATACGTTTAGGTGCAACATGTGCAGCGCAAGTCTGTCGAGAACATTATAATTGTATGCTTGGGACATGGGTTTTAATTGTGAGACTTGTTTTGTAATCAGGCTCCCAAAAATTACATTTGAATTTGGATTTAGATTTATTGGCCAATATACAGAATCAGTTATCACCTTATTAAATATAAAGAATTATGGGTTATCGGTATCCGCCAAAAATGTAATACCGTGCATCCCTATTTATTAATCAAAATAAAATAAGTAATAAATAAATTAGAAACAATAGTGAAAGAATGTATTTTATTCTTGGTGTAAAATTGTAACTGATGGAAAACTACTGAAAAAAAAGAAAATAAATAAAGTTAAGACCTAAAAAAGTAACAATTTAATATGAATGTATTTAATAATATTTAGAAATTTGCAGGGAACTATTTTTTACAGTGTGAACCAGTTATCCTAATTTTTTTTCAAAATGGAGCTATACTTCATCAAAATCAAGAAAACTAAGTAAATAACCAGCCTTACTTAACACTGATATTAATAAGAAGTATTTTTATTGCAGCAAATCAGCATGTTAGAATGATTTCTGAAAGATCATGTGACACTGAAGATTGGAGTAATGATGCTGAATAGAAAGGTTTTTTTCCCCCCTTTTTTATTATAATGAAATTTCACAAAATTACTTTAGGCATATTCACAGCCTTGGTGAGCATAAAAGACTTCTTGCAAAAACATCTTACAGACCCCAAACTTGGTTGGACATATTTAATGATAAATAGGACTGTAAATATCAGATGTAGCAAATACTTATAGTTGTGTAACCTTATTTATTGATCTCTGATCTTGGCTCAAACTAAAATGAATCATCTGGTTATGTGACTATATTAGCAATGTAAAAAGGCTCACGTGAAGTCAAGACAGTTGCATTTTCATTCATAGTTGTTAACTTTTAAAGTACATCATCTAGAACCCTTCAAACGCTAAAGTATATTTTGCTCACGAATTTTACCGGTAGGATCTATTTCTATTCAACACAAACAGCAGATGACAACCTATATGAATAGTTTGGTGACTATCATCAGTGTTGTTAGTCAGAATGTAAGTTCAATAGGAGTTCTACACAACATCCGGGCATTCCACCGCTTGCGCAGAATCGGAATGGCGGAGGTAAGTGAGCTGCGGGGCTTGGGGGAAGAACAACACAAGGATTAAATGTTTCAACCGCTCCGATACACTTTAACCGTCAGCCGCGCATTAACGGACAGCTTAAGACCCCGGCCGTCTGATCGACCGACTCAGAGAACGGCAAAGATTGACGGTCACTAATAAGGAGGAAGTTAAAATGGGAGCACTCCTCAGCGTTTCGCCACTCTATCTATCTCTCTGTCTGTACGCGTTCACGAGCGTTTAATTCGCCAGATCGAGCGCCGTACGAAACAACGGGAGAGCTGCGCGAGCGCTGGTGCTGAAGTGTGTCCCAGGTGCGAGCGGAGCCGGACGGATGGCAGGTCTAAACTTTCAAAACTTCAGATTACTGTCACTGCCTCCTCGACTTCCCTAAAACTGTTTCCTTCTCGCACCGGTTCGGAGTCACGATGAAAATGTTCAGCACTGACTTAACAGGAAAGCGCCTGAGTGACTAACCGCTGCAAACTTCAGGAAAGCTCAAAGAGGTCACGTACAGATGCGTTAACTGTTAGGAAAAAGATTAGGAAAAAACACTTTAAACATGTCCGTGGTGCTTAAAAACTCTTTACTTTGAGTTTAGACTAAGTCTAGTGTATATGAGGTAAACATAGAAAATTGAGTTCCATTTTGTGGTATAATGTAATTTTTTCTAAGGGAGACTCAGTGAAAGACAGTATCTAGATGTTACTGGGCCATGTCTCCTAAATACAAAGGTTCTTAGTTGGCATTGATGGTTCCACAATGAACCTTTAACATCCACTGAACATTTCCATTGCACAAAAGCAGAAAAAGGTTATTCAGATTAAATTAATTTAATTAAAATGTTCTTCACCGGAAGAAAACAAATGGTTCTTCTATGGCATTACTGTGAAAACCCACTTTTGGAACCTTTATTTTTAGTGATACTATTGCCATTTCGATCAATTTCTTATCACATTTGTACTGTATAAACATGAATGCCTATTTTTGGTGTAAACTATGTTTACTATGGTACCTTTTTGTAAGGGCTTATATTCTAAAAGGTCTAGTACAATTATTATTGTAAATTCTCTCCTAGATATTGAAAATATTATCCTCTAGATATATAAAATATTTCTTGAAAAAGCCTTTGAAGAGTAATTAACAATAATTTAAAGTTTAAACAATGTAATTTTGGTGAAAATTAATTTATGAATGAATGAGGCATTTATATAGAGCGTACACCCAAAGCGCTTTACACTCATGTGAGGGGTCTCTCCTCAACATCCAAATGAGATGATGAGAGAGCAGCCACAATACAACGGTGCCAGTGCGCTCATCACACACCAGCCATAGGTGGAGAGGAGAGAGGGTGATAGAGCTAATGCAGTGCATGGGGATTATTAGGAGGCCATGATTGGTAAGGTCCAATGGAGGAATTTTGCCAGGGCACCAGGGTTACACCTCTACTCTTTACAAGAGGTGCCAAGGGATTTTTAATGTCCACAGAGAGTCAGGACCTCGGTTGATGTTTTTTGTTTGTGGTAAAACTGTGTAAAGATATTGTCTGAGTTTCATGACCTGTCATTAGTTTTAGAAAGTACTTCATTTCATTTATTCAAAAGAAAGTTGTTTGGTATTTGGCTGTCTTTTAAGAGATGTTGTAAGCGGTTGACCTTTTTTAATTTTCCCCATTATCTTCGTATATACGATGACTTCAAAAGGTTTTTAGTAGGGATGCGTGATATGTCGGCCACCATAACGGTATCGGACGATATATGTTCATTTTTAATATTATCGGCCTGATAAAAAAATTAGGCCGATATAATAATAATCTAATGTTTTAATCCATTAATAAATAATGGATTATTTCCTTCAACTCAGACACTTCAGATGCACATGTTCACCATGATGGTTTTGAATTATTTGAAATATGATTGGAATCTCTTAAAAAAGGGAAAATACAGTTAAGTGCAAGTCTGTCATATTGGATACTTATAATATAAATTATAATAAGAACATTATAATTGTGTGCTTGGGACAAGGCTTTTAAGGGTGAGACATTTGTCTTTATAATTAAGCTCTCAAAAATGATATAAAAATTTCGATTTCGATTTATCAGCAAATATATCGGTTATCGACTTTCAAATATAAAGAATTATCGGCACCAGCCAAAATGTTCATATCGGTGCATCCATAGTTTTATGACACTTTTAAAAATACTTGTATGTTAATGCTTGAGAATCAAAATATAAAACCAAGTGGCATACCTTTTCTTAAAACGTTTTTATTAGCCATTTTTTACTATTACTTTTTTAACCAACATTTACCAATGTAATTGACTGATAATTGAACTCATTGATATAAAATTTTGAGAATGATCTGCTCTCATTGTGCTTTAGCTGTGCGAATGGGCTCCAAGGACCAACGGTACAGTCGTGTAGACATTTTCCACCAGGGCTATGCGGGGCCACTGGAGGCCCTTCCCCGGGCATCCACGTTCCTAGAGGAGCAGGACAGGACCCTGGCGGCCCTGCGGAGGCAGGCGGTAAAGATGGCAACAAAGACCCATTCAGTGAGTGGAACAACTTCTTGCTGTGCATTGATAGATTGAATTAGCTTCATATTTAAAAAAAAGGATTGTTTCGTTCACCTTTCCACAGGGTGGTGACATGCCCCTCGAGCAACTGCTGGCACTTTATGGGTACAACATGCCTGATCCTGTCCTGGAACAACCGAATGAGCTGGCAGCTAGTCTGCCTGAAATGACACTGGACAAGGTCACTATCATTGATTTAATCTGTGTAAAATATTCTTATTTTGTAAATTCTTGAAATGCTCCGAGCTTCATTTGGAAAATTGTCCTTTTGTAGGTTCAGACAGGTAAAGATCTGCTCTCAGGAGGGGAGGATGTCAACACCCATTCCTCTGCTGATGACCTCACACTCTCCCTCACGTCCCATGCATCTGACCTCTTACAAAGCCACCTTAGAGGTAGCATATCACATTTCAATGCCTCTTATTGGACTATACTGTCAAGTGGATATTCTAATAAGCAATGTCAGTGCTAGTTGCCTTATTTTTCAAGCTTTTTAATTTGTCCCGATTTGTCCACACTGCTCATACGTTTGGAACTTAGTCATGTTTTTCTGTGACAAATCTTGCTGAGCCCAGAAAAAGACATCTAGGGCCCTATTTTAACAATCTGAGGTACACTTAGGGTGTGTCTGAATCAACTTTTGCTAGTTAAATGACGGAAAAGGCGCATGGTCCAGAAGGGTTGTCCCTATTCTCTTAATAAGTCATGGGTGTGTTTTGGGTGTAACTTGCAATAAACCAATCAGAGGCTTCCATTCACTTTAAAGGCAAATTGCGTTCGCACCCAGGTTGATTCGCTATTTACATGGTGGAATTTGCTAATGGTAAGACTGAATGCTTTTCCAGAGAGGAATCCTTTTTTTTTTAATATTTAAAAATGTTTGTGTGCTTCTGCACGTCCCTGTGTGTGTAACAAGCAGAGTTTACACGTGGTGTGGACCCGCCTATAGCGCATATTACTAACTTCTTCTTTTCCTTTCGGCTGTTCCCTTCAGGGGTTGCCACAGCGACTCATCTGCCTCCATCTAGCCCCTGCATCCTCTTCTCTCAGACCGACTACCTTCATGTCCTCCTTCCCTACATCCATAAACCTCCTCTTTGGTCTTTCTCTCGACCTCCTGCCTGGCAGCTCTAACCTCAGCATCCTTTTACCGATATATTCACTCTTCCTCCTCTGAACATGTCCAAACCCACTCAACCTGGCCTCTCTAACTTCTCTTACTTTGTCTCAAAAACATCTCACGTGTGCTGTCCCTCTGATGTACTCATTCCTGATCCTATCCATCCTCGTCACTCCCAAAGAGAACCTCAACATCTTCAGCTCTGCTACTTCTGCTACCTCTAGGAGGAACTGTCTTTTCCTCAGTGCAACTGTCTCCAAACCATACATCATCGCTGGTCTCACTACTGTCCTGTACACCTTTCCTTTCATTCTTGCTGGTACTCTTTTATCACACAACAGACCTGACGCTTTTCTCCATCCATTCCAGCCCTTTCTGCACACGCTTCTTCACCTCTTTTCTACACGTCCCCATTGGATGTTGACCCTAAGTACTTAAAATCCTGCACCTTCTTTACCTCTTCACCCTGTAACCTCACTGTTCCACTTAGTTCTCTCTCATTCACACACATGTATTCTGTCTTGCAGCGACTAACCTTCATTCCTCTTCTCTCCAGAGCAAACCTCCACCTATCTAGACTTTCCTCCACCTGCTCCCTGCTCTCATTACAGATTACAATGTCATCTGCAAACATCATAGTCCATGGAGATTCCTGTCTGACCTTATCTGTCAGCCGTGTCCATCACCACCATATTAACACGCCCTTTAAATAACACAATAATACTGTTTCTTTAGTTGCCTCAAAATAGCAACACTCCAATAATGCACCTAAAAAACATCTCGTTTTTTAGTCCAGCATGCCCATGGGCAAACAGGTGGCCGCGAGTGCATTTGTTGTTTAAACAACGTGGCGCTGGACGTGAAAATGATAATTGCGTCGGGCTGAAACTAGTGCGCCAGGTGCATGAAAGGGCCATTAGTGTGTGGAATTGATTTTATGAAAATTTTATTTTATTTTGTTAAAAATGTTTGGGCTTACTCTGAACATGTTCTAAATCTTTCCAGGTGATGACAAAGACACTTCAGTCAGCTGCTCCGAAGATGACTCAGAAAGCAACTCTATTCCCTCCAGTGATGGCCGAAAGGTAAAAAGAAAAGAAAAAAGATTGTCGTAGTTTACTATGGTAATAATTTATGCTATTTCAACTTTATTTCAATGACCAATACTTATTTTAATACTTTTATATACTTAATTGAACAATTATAAATAATAACATTTGAATGGGCCAAGAACAGAGCCCAGTGGGACACCATAGTTAAAAGTATCAGTAGGCCATTCTGTGCAAATGAATCAAGTTTTAAAACACTTAAAATACTTTCATATTGAATAATATGACCATTATTATTTTCTTAAATTAAATGAATACTAATTAATTTTATTAAAGTGAAGTACCAAATCAGCAAATTAGAAGGATTTCTGAAGGATCAGGTCAGCTTTGCCATCACAGGAATAAATTACATTTTTAAATATATTCAAATACAAAACAGATTCATTTATATGAATTAATTAATTCATGTTGTATTAATATTTCACAATATTGGCGTTTTTATTGTATTTTTGATCAAATAAAAGCACCAATGGTGAGAATAAGAGACTTCTTTCAAAAGCATTAAAAATCTTACTGACCCCAAATCTATAAAAATGAATTTAAATTATTTTATAACAATTTAAAAATGTCAGCTTAATGGAAAGAAAATGTAGTAACGTGCCATGTTTTGGTTATCAGGACATCATGGTGGGCCCTCAGTATCAGGCTATAATTCCTGCTCTCTGTACACACACCTTTTATGAAAGAGGTGAGTGTCTTCTCTTAGCTGGTGTCCTTTACAGGGTTGTGGTTACAGTGGTCTGTTTTGCATAACCGACCTGCCGAGTCCCCTGCGACCCACACCTGTTTTATTACTGTTTCCCCAGCCTATGAAAATGAGGACCAGTTGTTGTGGACTCCAGATGTGTTGTCCAGTCTGGCAGCAGAGACGTTTTTGCTTGAAGTCCAGAGAAAAGACAGTGACAATGGACCTACAAACAGTCTGACCACGGGAGATATAGTCAAAGACAATGAGCAGGTTGGGTTAAATTCAGATATAACACTTGTTTTTTCTTGCAATTTGGAATTGGCTGAATTGAAGTGAAAATTATATACTATTATAGCATTCATTATTATTTAGAATTTTGATATTTTGACATTGACATTAACATTTAGTAATAGTAGGTGACAGATGTCAGTGTTAGTACTTATTTTTCAGTTATTTCCCATGGCAACATTTAATTTAGTTTATATTTTATTTTAGCTTTATTTCAATTACAAAAATTGTTTTTTTATTTGAATCTTTTGATAAAAATAACAACACTCCTTGCTAGACTGATTTTGTTAAAATTTGTTTTTTATTACAAATTATAGTGGGTGATATGTTTGACAAGTTATGTCTTGTAATTACACACACACACACACACACACACACACACACACACACACACTTGTGTATATATACAAGGGCTGGACAATGAAACTGGCCAATATAGTGTTGGAGGTTTCATGCCTAAATATGCACTTTCTGGTTGCCAATCTTTACTGATTTTACATTCATCCGTAAGAGCAGTGTAGGAAGATTGAGTTAGCAGAGCAATATCACAGATGTACATAAAATATTGCAATCCACACAACATAATTGGAGACGTAGAGTTCAAAAGAGGACCAGTTGGTGCGGGTTTCACTGGCTCATCTGCGACCGGGGGTGTGGACCATTATTCGTACGTCTCTAAAATTAACTCAGTTAGCTGGATTTGATTGTTGACAATTTGGCAGGATCTTTGATTGTTTGGTTTTTTGACGCTCATCCTGGACGTGCTGTCATAGCAATGGGTCCGTAAGCTCAGACCGGAGCAGGCTTATTTCATGTAAACAATTAGATTGCAACTTTTTAAATGCCGTTGACACTTAAAATCTGTCCCAGCCACTGCTACTTTATTGAAATAGTCCTTACTGAACCAGGGCAATAATAATTTTAAATAATAATATAAAAATGTATTAAAAAATATATAATGTTGTGTAGTCTATATTACTATAGAGACAGCAACTTGATTTGAGAGATTAATTTTTGATGGAATAATTACTTTATAATTTTATTGGAGGTTTACACACATGCTATAGAGTTAATCTGCCGTGCCTTAATTTGGTGACAGATATTATGGGAGTGGCTTGATGCGGCACAGGAGATGCTGATAACTTGATCTCGACCCTTAAGAAACTTCAATTAATGCTGTCACTTAACAAATCTGCTTCAAATATAAAATTAACTGAATTGCTAATTACAACATTGAATTAAAACATGAAGGCTGTTCAAATACTAAAAATCATGAATATAAATAATTGGGCATCATGTCAAAAAAGAAAATGCTGATCGTGGTTTCGATTATCGTTGAATCTGCCCTCTTCAGGGGACGTGCGGTAATCTCAGACAACTTAATCCAGATATATTTAATCAAAATTGTGTCAGAAAAATGTCCATTGATTCGCATCAGAAGGCCTTGAGCTGTGTGGATTACATTTATCCGCTTGTTAAGTCGTGACGTTAGGAACGCCGTTTCCGGGTTCAAGCCTCAACTCGTTTCACTTGAGAATGCCATCGACACCTGTTTATGCTGCAACAGAACTAAAGAGGAGCATCATGAACTGTTTATTTCTCCTGCTTGTCTGAACGCCAGGCTATTTATTCATATTAAACATTAAACGTTTAAAAAAGTTTAACATTTAAAATACTTACAGTCTACACAACAGTCTCTGTGCTCACAGCGTCACATACATTAATATTTTAACCGTTTAAAAAAGATGAATCACTGTCTGGCCATCTGGAATTTTGGTATGGAGGAAAAGGTTATGATTATAGCTTTTTTTGTAGTATCACACCACATTATGTGTGTATATTAGCACCGTTTGTAGTTTTTCTTGTGGTATAAGATAAAGCACTTGGACCCGGAAGCGCTGACGCGTGACGTCAGCCTTAACAACCGGATAATGGATGGATGCACTTTTTTGATCTTAATATTTTGGGCTGTCATTCACTGCCATTATAAATTAAATCTTGTAAGAGCGAGGACATTTTTTAATATAACACCGATTGTATTCATCTGAAAGAAGAATGTCATATACACCTAGGATGGCTTGAGGGTGAGTAAATCATGGGGAACTTTCATTTTTGGGTGAACTATTAAGCGATATACGAAGAATGGACCCCAGGACAGCGAGTCTTTGTGGTGTATTGAGAGCTATAGTATACAGGGTAATGTCTGCATACCTCCATGAAGGACGAACCACATCCAACGAACTAGGAGTAACTGTTGACACAAGGAAGCTGTCTCAAAGGGATGTCTGGGTACTAACCTTGATTGTATCCAAAAACATAAAACCACAGCTGCCTAACTCACTGCAGAATTAAAATGCGTAACCTCAACCCTCCTGTCAATGCCAAATGTCGATTTCATTGGTTCCAACAGTGCAAATTTTGGGCTGTGAACAATGTGACATGTATTGAGTCCAACTTCACTGTCTTTTCCACATCTGTGAGAGTTATGGTGTGGAGAAGCCCCAAAGAAGCTCAGCACCAGACTGTTGCGTCCCAAGAGTGAAGCACTGGGATGGATCAGTGATTGTTTGGGCTGCAATATCATGGTATTCCCTACTGTTCTTTATCGTTGCATCACTACCAAGGACTACTGAAACATTCTGGAGAACCCAATGGTTCAAACATTGCACCCTGAAGGATGTATCACCATTATAATGCATCAATATAAACCGCAAGACTTGTGACAGTATGGCAGTTGCCATACCCTGGCGTTCAGACAAGCAGGAGAAATAAACAGTTCATGATGCTGCTCTTTAGTTCTGTTGCAGCTTTGAAAAGCAAATTTAAACAGCCTAACGCCGTGTCCTAACTAGACGCGATGTGACAAGATTTTCAGCGGCAAACCAGACCCGACCCGAGGTCAATCAATCAAAAATCACAGCCAATCAGAAGAGCGCATGAGCGGGCTCTGCCAGCGCACTGACTGCATTTGCAACGAAAGGGATAAGTAGCCGACAATATTGAATTCCTAAATAGTACATAATTTTAGCATGATTAAAAATACAGTGATTTTTACAGTGACTTTACAGTGACTAAGCATTTTTTTTAAATCATAGAAAATGCTTGTTTGTTCACCTTGACAGTTTGAACATAGTTGTTTCCTTTAATTTATTTTTCAAGATCGGAGGTGATTTATCCATTGTTTGCTTTCAGTAAGGCTGTAAAGGTCATGAAAATGTACATTTAAACTCACTTTGAATTCTTTTTTACATTAAATAAAGCCTGTAATCTGCATTTGTCATTTGTATGTTGTGCTTCCAGCCACAACGCAGCATAAATAAAAACAGCAGCCGAAAATAAATATATTTCTTCTCTCATGTTGCGTTTGGTTAGGACACAGTGAAGGCTTATAGGACTGTTTCAGCATTTGCATTGATTGTGTGTTGTTGTTAAGTCTGTGGTTAAGTATTTTAGGGGATTTTTCCACATTTTGTTTAGATATAATAATTGGGAATGTCATATTGTCAGAAGGACTAATGCCATACCCTCGGTTTTTGTGAAACGCTGCCACCGGAGGAACATGAAAGTGAAGTTGAAAATCTCCCATGGCCTTGAAACGTGCAGCTACCAGATCTGAATATTATTGAGCCAATTTAGTGTACGTTTTCCTCCACCAGCATCACATAGTGACCTGGCCAGTGGCCACTGTTCTGGAAGAGGAATGGCTCAAAATCCCTCTGGCGACTGTGAAGGACTTCTATCCGTCATTCCCAAGACAAATTGGCGCTGCGTTGGCTGCAAAAGGAGACCCTACACCATACTAAGAAATTATAGTGGTCTAAAAACCTGGTGTTTCATTGTTCATTGAAATTGTAATGGTCTGAGAATAGAGCCCAGTGGGACCCCCTAGTTTTTGACAAAGTTGTATTTTAGATTGTAAATTATTTTAGTCCAAACCATGTCAGAAAACATGATCATCAGGTTTTGTGGAGGCTTTGTGTTGTCATTAAAGCAAAGCAGCAACATGCCAAATACAAAGACATTCTGAAATGACATTGATGATCTTTTGTACCTCACTGTATGTTTTTATTGTCTTGTTTTGGTCTTTCAGTGGTTGCACTTATTCTTTCATCTCTTTTGTAGGCTCTTTATGAACTAGTAAAATGCAACTTTAATGCAGAAGAGGCACTAAGAAGATATCGCTTTAATGTCAAGGTTTTCAACGGTAAGACCTCTGCCTTGTCTCTCTTTGTTTGCATTTCTTTCTGAAACCTTCTTAAGCAGACAGACACAAACAATGCATCCTGAAAGCTGCTTAATCTCAAATATTTTGAAAAATGTTCCAGAAGACCTTTGTGCCTGGAGTGAGGAGGAGTGTCGTAGCTTTGAGCATGGCTACCGTGCCTATGGGAAGAACTTCCACCTCATACAGGGCAACAAGGTGAGTACCAAATTTGTCTCATAACATTATTTCCCTGTAGGGATTGCTGCTGATGTTTCTAGTGTTAGAGAAACGAGAGTGCTTTAATGTGTCAGTTTTTCTTATTTGCGCCGCCCAGGTCCGCACGCGCTCGGTGGGTGAGTGTGTAGAGTACTACTACATGTGGAAGAAATCAGAGCGGCATGAGTATTTCACACAACAGGCCACCAAGATGGGTCGGAAAAAGTGCAATCTACCATCTGGGAACACGTGAGTTTCCACAGGACTCTTACACAAGAAACTAAAATTATCTACTAAATGCATAAATGTAAATGAAAAGATTGAAAAAGTAATAATGAAGTGGTGTAGAAGAACATGTGTAAATGAACAGGTTAATCACTTTTTTTTCTGTTGACTGATTAAAAGCAAATTAAGCTGAATGAATACAAATTAGAGGCTTATATTTTTTTGTTAAAGGGATAGTTCACCAAAAAAAATCTTTCTTCTGTTGAACACAAAAGAAGATATTTTAAAGAATGTTGGTCTCCAGACAGTTGACGACATTGACTTCCATGGCATTTTTTTCCTTTAATGGAAGTCAGTGGGTGCAGTTAACTGTCTGGAGACCGTCATTCTTTAACGGGGTGCTTGCATGCGATTTCACTTGTTTATCTTTAGTTAGTGCGTAATGTTGCTGCTTGAGCATAAACAGTATCTGCAGGCAAATATATAGTAAAAGTTTTCACATTTTTAAAATAAAAATCTGATGATATTTAAGTGATTTATGTGTCTCATAGAGAGGATGCTGAGCCGGATGGGGATACTGGTGATGTGGAAGGTGCCAATCACGGTTTGCCAACTAGGTCTTCCATTCAACTCCAGCCTCCATCGCCACCTGCAGCCATGGAGCTGGATAAACAAGGTACCCTTTTTACTAGTTCTTGGATATTATACTTACTTTTCCACATGCTATATATAGTTCATGGAATCTTCCATTGCGGCAAGCTTCTTCATTTATATTCATTTGCTTATGTCCAGCATAAATGCATTTGTTCTTGGTTTTGGTCTGGATGGTCAAAGATTTATTTGTTTCATTGTTGTTTTCCATCTGCCAGCATTTTTCCTATTGTGTTTTTGTTCTTTTATGTTCCGTCACCTTTCATTTGGTCGCACCAATCCAGAGGAGAGCCTGAATTGTGCAGCTCAATTTCAGGGTCGTCCACGACGGAAACGCACACCGCGCTTCCTATTAAAGCCCTGAGCTTGCTGCTCACAGACAGCCTAAAACTGACAGACACACAGGTAAAAACAGAAGTGGAGATGTCCCAGGAAATGGATCATTCCTGTTATGTTGCACATTTTCACTTTTTTATTATATAAAACATATTAAACTAAATTTTTACAATTATATTAGGAAATCGTATAGGCTGAGGTACTAACATAAAAATGGGCATATTAAAGGTGCTGGGTGTAAATGTTTTGTTTTCAGAGATTTAGAAAACATGCCGTGTCGGAAAATCTATTTTTGTTTTGGACTGTGTGATTCCACCAACTGCCAATTTTCCCAATAGTATTTCGACACCCAAGTTGTGAAATGTCGGAAAACGCAACGTATTGTAGACATGGAAGCCAGCAAACAAACTAGGTCAGATATCGCAATATTACATACTGCTGCTTTAAGAAATATTGATCAAAGTATTGCAAGAATTTATCATTTATATTAAGCGAAATATTTTTTGTAATTTTTAATTATTAAAAAAAAAAGTTTTTTTTTGTGTCCTCAATATCACTTTCCATCCTGTTACTCACTTTAAAATATTCCACTCTGTTAGATCAAATTACAGAAATTTGTATGATATCATTAAAATTTCATAAATATATCATTATATCATAAATTTCACAACGTGATCTGTTTACATCAGTGTTGTTTTGTGTAATATTTTGACCTATCATTTTTTAAAATATATTTTCAGTTTTCATTTTAGTTTGTTGTAATGATTTTATATGCTTTTGTCTTTTTATTATTATTATAGTTATTTATATTTCTTAAGTTATATCTTAAATTTATTTTATTTCTGCCTTAGCAACTTTAGTACTTGAAGTAAAGTTATTCAGCATTCTAATTTTTTAAGTTTTTCATCTAATGTTTATAAATTATTTTATTTCAGCGTATTTCAGTTAACAAAAGCGATTTTAATAGTTAACAACATCAACACTGGTATGATATCAAAATATCAAAAATATCAAACAATGAATTTTTGTCAAGTCCCAAACTATTAGTTTTTAGCTTGCACCCCATTCAGTTCCATCCTATTCATTATTTATTTCCACCCTGTTATAATTTCATACCATTGTGAAAATAATGAAGCTATAATTAATTATGTTTAAGTGTCTGAATGTGACAAATCATATATTTTTTTAATCTGGTACTGCATAACAGGAATGACCCAAACAATCAATTTGTGCATGCGGTTTAAATTGTAAAACAGAAACTCATCATACATCAAATCATTTATTTCTTTTCTGTTCTCCCCCAAATGCTCGACCGCTTTTTCTTGATTTGCCTGTTTATTATGTTTCCAGGTTCTGAGCGAAACATTGGGGAGCTGGAACTATGTGCAGGTTCTTGTTCTAGCCCACAGGGGGAGCAGTTGTTCAGACAATTTCCACCTCTCACACAAGTGCTCCAGATGCCAGACAGAGCCTCCCCGTCCACCCAGCTTTACTTCTCCTCGCTCCACCTCAGCCACTCCGTCCCTTCTTCCCAGCTAGTCTCGAGGCTCCTGGGAGGAGGTCTTTACCAGCTACAACCGGGTTCTTTTCCTGAAGATCCTGTACCTGCCCGCTCAGAGTACGCTGCCTCACGGAGGCTTCAAATAGACTTTTCTTTGCCTTCCTCTCCCGTCTCATCCGTCCCAGATTTTGGGGTACTCGGAAGCCTCTTGTGTTCTCCTTCCTCCATTTGCCCCACACCCATGCAACACAGCAACTCACCCATTCAGCGAATGGAAACATTCCACATCTAAGCAAATGTGATGACTATCATTCACCTGGAATTTGCAGTTGTTGCTTTTCAGGCTACTCCAGAAATGCCTGACATAAAGGGATAATTCAGGCCAAAGTAGAAATTCTGTTGTCATTGCTCACCCTTATGTCATCCCAAATCTGTTTGAACATTGTCCATACAGTAAAAGTAAATGGGGTCCAAAACTTACAAGCTCCAAAAAATACATAAAGGTAGCATAATAGTCAGCCGCTACTGAAAGTACACTACTTTTATATAATGTTTAGACAAAAGATTCTTCCTCCTTTTACACTTTTACACTTTTACACACACACACACACACACACACACACACACACACACACACACACACACACACACACACACACACACACACACACACACACACACACACACACACACACACACACACACACACACTCTCACACACACTCACACACACACACACACACGCAATAGTGTTCTGTAGAAGAAAGTAATTCATACAAGTTTGGAATGACATGAGGGTGAAAACATTTTGACATAATTTTCATTTTTTGCCTGAACGATACCTTCAATCAAGGAATGTGTTCAAGAATTCCTCATTTAAACCATGTTGTCTTCTACTACTAAACTAGTACCCAGGTGTTTTAGGGAGCTGGTTGTCTCTGTCAGACTACTACATGCAATGAAAGTGTTTTTAACTACCTAATTGTACGCTTCTTTGGAAATATGTGAGGATTTAAATCACTTCGAAATGTTTGATGGTCTCATTTTATAGCAACTGTGCAGTAAACTGCTTCTTTCATTGCATGTAGTTCTTATAAGCTCTCAAAACTTACATTTTTAAATGGCTCATTTTTGTTAAAGCATAAAATGTTTTATTTCTAAAGAAGATATCATCACGAATGAACTACTAATGCAGTTGCTTCTCCTTTTCATTTGTTGCGATTCTGGCTTTCCCGTCGTAGGTTCTCTTTGTGCAATAATAAAAAAAAGAGAAAAAAGTTCCTCAGGGGCTTTGATCGTTTCCCTCTCGGTCTAGTCCGTCGGTACTGCAGTACTAAGTGTTGAAGAGGGTTTTTGAATGGTTTATGAATATACACTCCACATATGCTTTGCCAACAAATCCTCTACGTTTCTCAGGTTTTGCAGCCAGTTGTCTTTGCAGGAAGCCAAAACCTGTACTACTCAGAATCCTTCGCTACCTGGAGAAACCGGCACCGTCAAATCTAGTGTAGTACCTCATTTATGACTGGACTTCTGTTATTTAGGATTTAAAGTATCATGTATTACCATCCACATCCCTTTATATGCTCAGCTTCAACATGTTTTCTAATTGGCTTTAAGTTTTGTCTATAGTTTACACAAGGTTCAGAAGATACGAAAGGGAGACAAACACTGCCTTGACTTATTTTACTTTTTTTTTTAAAGCAATTTATGTATTACTGCTCCTGTTATATTGATTTATTGTCCCTGTTATTATATTTTGTAAATAATAATAAAAAATTAGAAAACAAATTACTTTTAATTACTAGACTCCTTGTGACAACTAGTTACGCACACAAACACACACTCTCTCTCTCTCTCTCTCTCTCTCTCTCTCTCTCTCTCTCTCTCTCTCTCTCTCTCTCTCTCTCTCTCTCTCTCTCTCTCTCTCTCTCTCTCGATACATCACGTGGATTACATCACATGGATGGTCGGTGCGTGTGTGTCACTTACCTGGGGAACACATGGCACCAGGATGCACTATGGGAAGAAAGCAAGCCGGCGGAGGCAGTGTGATGCTGTGGGCAATGTTCTGCTGGTAAAGCAGATGTTCCTTGGGTCCTGCCATTCATGTGGATGTTACTTTGACATGTATCACCACTTAAGCATTGTTGCAGACCATGTACACCCTTTCATGGAAACTTAAAAAATGGTTCAGGAATGGTTTGATAAGTTTGAGGTGTTGACTTGGTCTCCATATTCCCCAGATCTCAATCCAATCGAGCATCTGTGGGATGTGCTGTACAAGTCCGATCAATGGTGGCCCCGATCGCACAACTTAAAGGATCTGCTGCTAACATCTTGGTGCCAGATACCACCGACTGATCAGGGCTGTTTTGGCAGCAAAAGGGGGACCAATATTAGATCATAATATTATGCCTGACATCTCTGTAGCATTTTCCTATGCTCTGTTTTCATTTGTAATTACAGCATTAGGAAGCCTAATGTAAATATGTGTAGACTGCTTAATAAAGCAATTTAGTAGCCTATTGTCAACATAATTTTCGAACTGCTGCAATAGTTTTAATGTGTAGCCTGTCAGTGTCCACTAGAGGGCAGATTAACATACAAATGAAATGCCAGGCAAGCGAATAAAGAAAGCTTCGGTTTACACCCTAAAATCCTAGACTTGACCTTTAAAAAACTTTGTATTATTAATGAATAGTAATTTGCCACCATATTCTTATATCATCAGCGATAGTTTTTTTAACTAGTCTACATGAAAGCATAATTTGAACATGGCCATCTATGAAGCATTCGGCAACCTTTAAAACTTTTGTTTAACCCTGGGAACTCAAATAATATTAAAGCTGCGAGCAGCGATGACGGGCCCAAGCCGGGGGCACCGCCACCCCGGTGGCATCAGCTTAACTGTGCGCAGAAGGCCAATAGGCATTTAATATGGGAAAAAATAAAAGGACTATGTCAAAGTCATTTGAATTCACCTCATTAACTGCAGAAACTGGTGCTGCTATGACCAGGAACCACAACACTCACATCTCTGAGATCAATTACATTTTATTCACTAATTTTATGTCAGATGATGTCAAATGTCAATTTCAAAATGAGTGCAGAACACTGTCCAAATGCTGAAGTTGTATTATCCTTACACTTCTCTTTGTGTTTTTGACCTACCGTAGCTTCTGTTTGTTCACCAGTCTTATGCAGTAAAAAGCATGCATGTTTTTATTTTAATATGTGTGGCATTCAATATTTTTAAAAATATAAATAAATAAATAAATCTAAATCACAGAATCCACAAAAATGATTTTAATATCAGTGTCAGGTAAGAGTAATATACATGCACAATTTTGTAAGTCCAGAAGGCCTGTATATTTTTTAAAGATATGTTATATTTTGTGTGGTTTTTTTTAACTTATTTTTCACATCAAAGTGATAGCTATTTGTGATAGCCTATGATATAAAAGCGTTAAATTATGACAATCAAGAGACAAGGTGACACACACACACACACACACACACACACACACACACACACACACAGAGTGAGAGAGACCCCCCCCCCACCACACACACACACACACACACACACACTCACACACACACACACGCACACACACACACACAGAGTGACCCTGAGAGAGTGGGGGGGGGGTAAGGACAGACAGAAAGAGAGAGGCATAGTCTGATTCCGATTGAACAAGGTTTGAAACAAAAAATTAAATTTACATTCTCAAAAGAACTCATTCTGTGTGATTTATAAGCTTTTGTACCCATTGGGACCTCAATTTAGGTCCCTACAGTGACACGAGTCCCCATGAGTCTGTGTGCATTCAGGTTGAAGTCCCCACCAGGCTAGAAAAACATGAATATTGAACAAGATTTTAAACAAAAAATAATAATAAAATCTAAATGGTTGGAGAAAATTATTTGAAAAAGAAACTCAAATGTGTTCTTTTTATGTTAGTATTTTAGTTTTAAGAATTAATCTTCAAATACAAAATGTTAAAGAAAACCAATATATTGATAAAAAAAATACAAAAAGTACATTCATTTTACATTTTTATTCTTTCTGTGTTTGGTGACTATAGATAAAACTGGCCAAGTGTTTTATTTTTATACATTTTTCTCAGACTTATCCAGCCGTGTTCATAAATAAGGCTATACTCCCACCTTCTTTGTATTAACACAATTATTAAACTAATTATATAAAAAATATTGTCAATGCCTGTCAAATCTTCAGTGTCCTTTGTTTCATGTTGACCGAGTTGACTTTAGTATTTATCTAAAGGTCTTTTTATATTTGTATTTTCACAATTACGAAACTAATTATATAAAACGGTATTGTCAATGCTCTACAAATTAAATGGTTCCATACTTTTTCAATTTTTTTATTCAAACCCAGAAATATATATATATATATATATATATATATATATATATATATATATATATATATATATATATATATATATATATATATATATATATATATATATATATATATATATATATTTATCCTTTAATGCTGGCCAAAGCACACAGCAATAAAAGAGCTAATCTTTTCCTCATCAAAATGCAACTGGCACCCATCCCCCATCAGACACACACACACACACACACACACACACACACACACACACACACACACACACACACACACACACACACACACACACACACACACACACAGTCAGAGTCACATGTCTGGTCTCTGGTGTGCTATCTTTCTGGGGACTCACCATAGACTTAATGGTTTTTATGCTGTACAAACCATATATTCTGTCCTCCTACACTGCTCCTACCCTAAACCTACCCATCACACAAAACTTTCTGCATTTTCACATTTTCAAAATAACTCATTCTGTATGATTTATAAGCTTGTGTACCCATTGGTAAGTCCCCATGAGTCTTTGTGCATTCAGGTTTAAGTCCCCACCAGGCTAAAAAAAACATTCACACACACACACACACACACACACACACACACACACACACACACACACACACACACACACACACACACACACACACACACACACACACACACACACACACAGAGGCAAGGTTTTTTGCTTGAAAACTTATACAATATTGCCCTCTACTGGTCATTTAAATGAGAGCATAAGTGTTGAGAAAAAAAAAGAAAAAAAAAACTGTGATTATATAGAATAACCAGCAGGTGGGAGTATAGCCTTATTTATGAACCAGGCACTGGTGTGCTTATTTTGTGTTTTTTAGGCTTTTGCTAAGGGAACACCGTTTGAGATATCCAATAACCATTCGCATTTTAGCATCTTCTGTATATTTACTTCATGTTGTCCGAGTTTGGAGGAGATTGAATGAATCGCTTTTGAGGAGAAGGTAAAAACTCAGAGCTTGCTTTCAACTTTTTCTCATTTTCAAACCAGATTATCTGACTTCCTGTTGGTCAGAGCTAATGACAGTAAATTAGAAAGTTGTCCGGCTCGAAAAGTACAATATATATACCGAGTTTGGTGACTGTAGATAAAACTAACCCCCCACTTTGGACAAAAGATGGCGCTATTGAGCCCCTCTACCACGCCCGTTTCTGAATCTTTGCTTGCATCTTCTGGACAGCATGTCAGATGTGTGTGTTGAGTTTCATGCAATTTCAAGCATGCTAAGAGTCTCAAAAACACATAAAAAGATTATTAGACTTTGACACATTGCCATGACAACAGTATTTCTAGAATCAGGAATCCATTCATATGTCTATATCTGCCATGTTATGACATTATACTGATGAAGTTTGAAGTGAATCGGGTGAAAATAAGATGGGGATTTAAAGCAATTTTGAAAGTGACACACTTCCTGCTGCCAGTTGGTGGCGCTATAACTTTGACTCACAAAAGTCATATCCATGTGATCGGCCTCCTACAACGAACACACAGCTGAAGTTTCATCAAAATGAATTAATGTATGCAGAAGTTATAACACACTTCCTGTTTCCCTTTTCTCGCCATAAATTCGTCTCTTCGCCACGGCCAAACCGTTTGAGATATCAAAAAGTTGCTCGCAATTTGGCATCCTCAGTGTCTTGACTTCACGCTGACCGAGTTTGGTGCTGATCGGGTGAATCGTCTAGGAGGAGTATCGCAAATTCCACAGCATGCGTTCCACAGCATGCGTTCAACAACCCATAATAGCTCACTTCCTGTTGGGCTGACGCATAACTTAGAGCACGAAAGTTGTTCGGCCCGATGACCTCTATATGTGTACCGAGTTTCATATATGTACGTGCAAGTCGGTTTGATTTATAGACCACGTTTTCAGAGCCCACTTTAGGGGGCGCTGTCGAGCCCCCCTGCCACGCCCGGGTCCCAGCCTCAGCCCGGCCCTGATGGCCGCGCATTCTGATGCGTGTGCAAAGTTTCAAGAGTTTTCGAGCAAGGGAAGGGCCCCAAAAATGCCCAAATAGTCGCGTAAAAAAATAATAATAAATAATAATAACAAATAATCCTTAGAAGAACAATAGGGCTCTTCGCCCTTTCAGGGCTTGGGCCCTAAATATATTATTTAGGTTATTTATTTATTATCTAAGTTTATACAGTAACGTTTCGATAATGTTTAGCAGCCAGAAATTGTTATGGGTAGGCTACAGGATAGGTTATGATGTCCATGTGTTAAGTTGCTCGGTGTTCCCTTAACTTAAAAAAAAAAAAACATTAAATTACTTTGTGTCATATATCATGTTCGCAGAGGTGTGTTCAGGCAGTCAACTAAAAATATTCCCAAAGAATAAAAAAAGCCAATAGCAAACCAGCCCATGACTGGCCAGCAACAGATGTCAATGTGACAGAAATGTAATAGAAATAGTAGTCAAGGATCGAATTAATGAAATGATAGATATGCAATAAAAGTATGTGTTTGTCAATGTTCCGTTGCTTTGCTTCAGCTCAAAGTACAGATTTATCCAGGCAGCGCGCGCGTCTGCGCAGGCGCGCCCACACTGTCAGCTCAAGGTGTGGACACCGCGCGAGCGTGAGTGGGAACACAGTGGCGTTCTTTTGGAAAAGGAGTGGATGCGTCCTCAAACATAAGCGGGAAGGGTGGACACAAGTCTTTCTTTAACAAAAGCAATATGTGCACCAACGCAGCACTGCCGTCAGCCTTTGAAGTTCTAGATATATAAAGTAGTAAATCGCGAGTATTTCACCGTCACCTATGCGCCGGAGTGAAGCACGAGCAGCGCAGGTAGAACAGCAGAGCCGGAAGAACTCGCAATACTGGTCGCGTTCAGTTTGTTTGTTTGTTTGTTTTTCTTCTTCCAAGTGGATTATCTTTGACATTATCTCATAAATGAAGTGACCTTTTGAGCACTAGTTTTAAAGTACAAGCTAAAGACATCATGCCGGACTTGAAAAAGAGACTCTTCGTCCTGGTTGACGTGATGTGTGTTGTTGTAGGTGAGTTCAACGTTTCAACGTTCAAGTTCAATCGTTTGAGGGCTTTCACTACTTTTTTAAGTTCTTTAAAGAAACTTGACTTCTTAAACTATCTCAGGCTGTGTAACTGGATTGTTGACAGTTAACATAGACTGACGTTTTTTAATCAACAAAATTATTTTTGGAGAAATGTATTTTAACAGCTGTTTACCAGTTTCTGCTAAACAATATGTAGATATTTTGTAAATACATGTTTTATGTGCATGAGATTTTTTTTTGCCAGTATAATGGTTATTAGATAGATTATTATTGTTAGTGTTACATAAGTTTAAAATTATTTCTGAACATTTAAACATGAGTCAGCATTGTTCATTGTTTGTGTGTGTGTGTGTGTGTGTGTGTGTGTGTGTGTGTGTGTGTGTGTGTGTGTGTGTGTGTGTGTGTGTGTGTGTGTGAGAGAGAGAGAGAGAGAGAGAGATTATAGCTTGTTACTAACAAGCTATAATCTGTACATTGTAGCTCCCTATAGGGCATCTACAAATATAAGACAATCATTTTAGTGTTTTAATTTGTTCTGTTGATATTTTTAACCAGTTTTTTTCGTGTACAACCTTGCAAAATTGCATTGGCTTTTCGCTAAACTGCAATATAACTGATCTGAGTGTTTTTGGCTTTTGCCAATATTTCATGTTTAATAATATCTTACTTATTGCAAAAACAGGTGCTTTAGGTGACAGACAGTGGCCATGTTTGACTTGTTTGTCATAAGGGGCCTGTCTTTTCATATTTAAATATATATCGCGAGGTGTGTTCTCTGTGTTGAATGCTGAGTTGCATTCGTAATTGCTTCTTTTCCTGGATTTTGCACATTCAGGAAGTTGAGTATTTGTTTATGGAAATGTGATCCAAGCCTGTCAGTATTTCCCACCGAGTTTGGCACTCTGTAGTGCCACAGAAATGTTCCTCCTCTTGTATTTTTGGCTTTATTTAAGGGTTTGCTTGCAGACCAACTCAATGACCATAAACATCCTAACAGTTACATTTGCGGAAAGATTCGACTTGCCTCTGTGCCAAAGTGAGTGCGAAGCATCTTGACCATTACTTCCTTTGGGAACATTGTGTTTGAGCCTTTTTTTCTTAACCACATGAGGTAACCCTACTACGAGGAGATGAAGTTTCTGCACCTGCCCTTTGAAGTCCTTTGTGTCTGTGTTCTCCGACCTCCAGCTTTGGATTTCATGAGGGCTAGAATGTGCCCTAGGCATGATCCTTCACCTTTATGGTGCACGTGTCTCTATTTTGAAATTACCTGTCTATGTTGTAGACAGAAATGGACAATGTAGTCTTGTCTAGTCTATCAGGGGCATCAGATAATAATGTTTAGGAGAATTTCAGACATTTTTTACACCATTCATTGACAAATCCAAATCTTTGAATTAAGGTGTTCCAATTACTTCCATGGCTAAAGATAAAATCAAGCACCTAGACATGCAGACGCTTCTACAAACATTTGTGAAGGAATGGGTCAATCTCAGGAGCTCAGTGAATTCAAGTATGGTACCGTGATAGGTTGCCACCTGTCCATTCGCGAAATTTCCTCAGTGCTAAATATTCCACGGTCAACTGTTAGTAGTATTATAACAAAGAGGAAGCAAATGGGAACAACAGTAACTCAGCCACAAGGTGGTAGGTCACGTAAAATCACAGAGCAGGGTCAGGTCATGCTTAGGCGCACAGTGTGCAAGTCGGCAACTTTCGGCAGTCAATAGCTCCACATGACAACTTGCTAATCTTGCCATGTCAACAAAAGTAAAATTATCTGATTATTTTAAGAGATTTTAAAGATCTTGGGGGTACTTGAAGGTTCTCATAGAGTTTTACATGAAAAAAAAAACAATATTTTTCATACTTAACAGAATAGCTTACCAAATATTAACATTCCGTCATTACTATAGACCTTATTAAAGAATGGTCAACTTGTAAAAATATTCAAATGTATAGTTTCTCAATTAGGACAGCTTTCTGCTAAAAATGAATGCACTGTATATAGAAATAAGGGCACATCTTAGAAACCCATAACTACATTGTGTATGAATAGTTTGGTTTCTGGTTGCTCTACACGGACATAAAAGAGAGCTCAAAGTCCTATAAATTTGAGATACGTGGCCTTGAGGTAACGAAAGTAAAGAAAGTTTTACTGCAGCACAGGTGGAATTATTCAGTCATTTTCAAATAAATATCAGCCTCTCATATTGCTGTAGTAACAACAGAAAGTCCCAGAATCCAGTTGACTGAGTGTTTCTGGGCCTTAATAGCCTTTCCCGGCCTTATATTTGACATTCAATCCAGCCCACCACCCTCTGCTTCTCTTTTCCCTCTGTCTAAGTAAACTTTCCCTCCACACAAACAGTCTGGCTTTTGGTTTTGCTCACAGACCAACGGTGTGTATTTTGCTGCAGCCTGTATGCTGGATTCTTCATGATTTTTTGCATCATCAGTCATTGAGTTCTGACAGAAAAAAAAAAAGAGTTGACATATATTCTGCCTCTGTTCTACTGTACTGATACAGCAAGACCACAAGGTCAGCATTTTACTGATGTGAAAGTGAAATTGGTGAGAATTATCTAAGCTTATCTGTGTCAATAAAAAGCTGAACATTTGGCTCAGTACTGAAGGACTTTTCAGGCCTTCTTTCCAAGTAGTGTGATTTGGCTTAAAGTCAATGTTCTTTATTTATAAGCTCTTTATTTCTTAACATTCTTAACATATTGTGCAATTTTAAGGAGGTCAGGGGCGTTAGGTTTACCCGCACAGCTCACCTCTCTAAACCTCACTCAGATCCGGGTCACGGCACCAATGCAACCCCTCTGATTCTATTCGCACCGCTCCAAGTGGAATTCAAACCAGCATTTCTGGCATGGGAAGTGGGTGCGCTAACAAGATGCTTAAGACAGCAGCCTATACCATCAGTAGCTAGAGCACCTCCAGAGGTCAGAGGAGTAAGGTTTACCCTTACTGCTTTTAAACCTCGCTCCCATCCGGGTCACGGCACCAATAGCTGCATTTTTTCTGTCATGCCAAAAGCGAGCATGCTGGTGCGTGCGGTTGTGTTTCAACTTTCACTTGCAGGGCTTGATCGGGCCTCCTCGAGACCAACAACCAGGGGTTATTGGCTGAATACCCTGGTCCAAAGCGGGCCAACTGGGACTGGAGGAGTGGTCATAAACAAAGGTGGAGTTTACCCAAGGCAGGAGAGGGTCAACACTGCTGTTCCTTTCCCATGCTTCATATCAGACTACCAGCTAACATCAACATTTAAGACATTTAAAAAAAAATAAAAAATCCGCTCAACACACTTTCAGAAACCAATGAATTTCTGAAATAACTTCCGATTGAGATCCGATGGCGATTCTAAGCACTTTATAAGAGTAGAAATATATTTACATGTGACACTAAAGGCTACTTATGAAACCATTGCCAAACTGCATACATGTTTATGAAAAATACCAGAGACTGGTTGAAGAACTTGAACAAATCATATATGATTATAATCATGTATTTAATAGGTTTCATATTTAATCCGTCTCTATATGCATATGTCATAAATTATATATAGTCCATTTAACTCGTATAACTCATAACTCTTGTTTTCTGAACTCCCTCGTTTGCTCTGGCTGAAAGGATCATAGTATAGTGTGATTGGAGAGATCACTCAAACCACCTCAGATTACATATTTTAGTAGAAGATTAATAGAAATACTCATTCTTTCTAAAGAAATGTGATCTAAATGATATTGTATCATTATGTTTCTAAATGTTTAAGCCTTAAGATTTGAAACCCTTAATGCAGTTGTATTGCACATTTCTGTGATCAAAAAATAAACGGAAGTAGGTGCGATTGAATAAGTGTGTCCCCGTTTTATGCGAGAATGATAAATACCAGTTTGATTCAGGATTATTGACGCACACTCCTGACACAAATTAATAAATAACTGGTCAAATATCGAAGCTGGAGTCTTAGACCAAACGCCACAAACACAATCTAGCTAGTTTTCGGTCAGCTAGCTTGCACGCTGGTGAAATGGTGGGGTTGTTAAGGGGAGGTTTAGGGTTGCGCTGCAGGGCTACTGGCCCAATAATGGAAGCAAAGCTTGATTTTGGCATCTTAAGGTCCGAGACTATTTGCCCCTCCCGGCACGTTGTTGGCACTAGCCCGCACTGGCCTGACAGTAGTAAAGCAGCTAATGTAACCCCTCCGGTTCTACTTGCACTGCTCCCAGTGGAATTCAAACCAGCATTTCTGGCAGGGGAGGCAGGCACGCTAACAAGGACGCTAAAGGACCGTAGCCTCTAGCGTCAGCACCTCTTGAGGCCAGGGGAGTGAGGTTAACTTGCACAGCTCTTACAAGCAGGACTCTGTTACACTGTTTTAACAGAAACCTTTTTATATTTCATTGTATTGGTATTTTAACAAGTTCCGCAGCACACAGGAATAATTATATTGTTTACAGGATCTGTATGCAGATCCTTTTATCCAAAGTGATTTGCAAATGAGGTATGCTACCGTGAGTAATGAAACATGAGTGCTGCAATACAACATTTCATCAAAGAGCAAGCTAGGGCAGAGAAAATCATTAGGAAAAATCATTCTGCCAGTGAGGAACAGTGAATGATCTTACTGTCCTATCATTGCATAATAAGACCTATTGCAACATTATTTGGATTAATTCCTTGGGACTACTGGTTAAATATGAGAGAATTACCAGTAAAACTAGAGGCTGTAGGAAGTGTCATTCTTTATATTTCAGGTCTTGGTTAAACTTCAGAACCATCTGTGTGAGATAGCAATTGCAACATCAACAAACTTCAGAAATTGGTCACATCATGAGACTATTAACATGATGCTGTTCCATTAATCACAGAAACTATTTACTAAAGCGAAACACATTTGCTAAACTCTACTAGCGTACCAGCTAACCTGTTTCCCAGGCAATGTTTTACATTTCCATGGTTTCCAAGAGTGTAAATCACACATTAGCATTAGCGTGGGGAGGTAGAGGGCTGGGGCGGATAGACTTTGGTGTATAGTGAAAGAAAAGAGGAGGAGGGAGAGTGTTTCTTCTTGAAGTAGGATTCCAGACTCTCCTGCGAGGTTGTACGCTCAGCACATAGCTTCCAAATGAGTCAGGCGGCCTTGCCAAACTGCAGCTCAGGGAGTGCTGCCGGCAGACAGACCGCCCTCAAAACTCTCACTTAAGGGGCGACAGGCTTGTATTTTCGCAACACTTATGGTGGTTCTCCAGAAAACCCACAAAGAAAGTCAAGAACATCTCATTTTCTTCTTCAGAGTAGAAACCGAACTAGATCGTTGTGGGTTCAGCCGCTATGAATTGGGTTTCAAATGTTGAAATGAAGCCAGAATAGATCTAGTTAGGTGTTGAAAGCCTGCAAATGAGTTAAAATACAAGCCTTCGATAAAACATAGTGTGTGTTTGATAATGAAAGGTGGTGAACCAATGTCAGGGTGAAGGTCAAAGCCGACCCTAAGAAAACAGGCTACTCCCTCACAGGCTGTGGTGTAGCCAAAAACAAATGTGTTTTTCGCCAGGGTTTTCTTATTTTCAAGTCCCGTGACATTGGAAATGCACCAACTCTTATGTCCTTGGAACTGCAAGCAGTGTAATTTAGATTTACTGTAAACGTATGAGCTAACTGTTTTTCATTTTCAGAGAATTTCAGTTTCTTGGACCAACATCGCCAGTGTTGGAAAAGCTTCTTTGAAGCTTTAGCTTCCAAAGTTACAAGCTACTCATAAGTTAAAGTAGTTAACCATGTAAATCCTGACATATAAAATAATAGTCCGATTTTTTGGCAGTTTATTAAACCCTAAGATGCAAAAAAACTAAAAGATTGAATATTTGTGTTTTTGCTGTTGATTATTCAATCAGAATATAATTTTCTGTGGAACACAAACTCAGTTATTTAGAGTAGTGTCTTAGCTCCTCTTTTCCCTTCAATGAAAGTAAATGGTGACCAAGACTTCCATAGTCTGTTTAGTCCTCACACCAAAGCATCACATGACTTCAAAAGACTTAATATACATCCATAATATATTTTATTTTTCCTTTTTGAAGCTCTACACTCCCTGGTCCCTATTCACTTTCATAGGAGGAAAGTGAGTAGCTCAGACATTCTGATAAACTTCTACTTTCCTGTTTCATGGAAGAAATAAAACATATTTTTCTTTTTTTGGGTGAACCTTCTCTTTTGTATACTGAATGAAACTGTTGATTTGGTCCAGTAACGACTCTGGCGTTCATCCAGCGGTGTGAGGGGAAGAGTCTCAAACTGTAAACTCAAATTGGCAACAATTATCCTACATACCATAACTGCACATCAGTTTGAACCAAATATAACAACACTAAGTTCAGCCCTTCATGTTTATAGTGTTTGTGAAGGAGGGGGAGGATGCTCCAAACAAAAAGGCAACCATAAATGAACGAGGTGGAGACTACAGGAGTGGCAGGCTCATTTTTGTCTGTGGGATGGGCAAAAGGGATGTGCATCTTCCGTCCTTCAACACTTAAGCGATCACCAACCCAGAAACATTTAGCTCTCTCCTCACCCTCTTGATTTAGTCTTTCTCTGTATTGTCTTGTTGTAACTAGGGTTGCAAAGGGCCTGTACATTTACAGAAATTTTCCAAAAGTATTAGAAAATTTCCAAATACAGGAAATTTTCCAATAATCCTGTAAACTTTGTTACCCTATTCGCAACTCTGTTAAAATATTACAAAGACTTACAAGTCTTTCATATGTCATACGCACTGTCATGTTGTTCCAGTTGAACAGTTGTGGAACGCAAAATATTTTGCAAGATGTTCATGCTTCTCTACAGATGATCAAGAATTGTTGTTATTGTTAACTAAATCTAAAACTATTACAAATCGTGTTCATTGAAATAATGCTGAAATGCATTCCTATATAAAGATTTGGTGGAATTAACTGAAATAAAATGTTTTTTTACTAAACCAAATCTGAAATAAATGTAAAATAAAACAAAATATTAATATTTAAATAAATTAATAAAAATTACAAAGGCATTTACCAACATTAACACAAAAAAACTTTTTAGGTCGGGCAGTTCGGTCTGGCCTTGCTCCATAGAGGAGTAATTATCCCTGAACAAAAACTGTTCGGACCAATGAAATCATCAGGGCGGGCTTTAGACGATGACGGACAGATGATCAACAGTAACGTAATCATGCACGTCATCAAAGGGGCTTGGATTATTTGATTTGTTTGAATCCTAAATGGAGAGCTTGCTTATGTATGCATTCACCTTCACAATTTCTCTCAGAAATGATGATCATGTTGGGTAAGTACTCTGTGTGTCATTAAATGTTATTTTTTTAGAACACCGGCTAAGATCGTTTATTCCAGTCTGATTTCAGCGCGCGTGCAGACGGAGTTGCCAAGTTTTTACAACATAACCCGCCAACTACTAGCCCTAAACTTGAAAATGGTGTTTGGGGGGTAAAATGTGTGTTATTTTGGCAAGGTTGCCTGCTAAAATTAGCACCCATGGGTCTATATATCAAATAATAGTCGCTTCAACCTGCGGACATAGAAAACAACCCGCGGAAAAAAAGCGGACTTGGCAACACAGTGCAGTTGAACTATGTTGACATTTGACAATGCGTCGCTTCGTTGCTCTGATTGGTTGTAGGTCTATCCAATTGATGTCTTTCCTGGTTCGGTTGAAACACGCCTCATAATCAGAATCACAGCCCAATGGAGCAGTAGACTCATATTCTGACTAGAATTGAGTATGACCACGTCAGGCTAGAAAAATATACACTGTAAAAAATTATTTAGAAAAAAAGTTACCTGGTTGCCTTAATTTTTAGTTCATTGAAATTAAAATTTTTAGTTAATACAATAAACATTTTTTGAGATTCGACAACCTATATTAAAAGATTTTGTAAGCATATTGGAGAATTGTGTGTTTTATTTCTGATGACGCAGTGAAACATGTCAAATTGTGCTATTTTCATGATTTATCACATTTTTATGTGGTTCAGATACAATAATATTTTGAGTTTCTATTTATTAAACAAATTTCCTTCATTGTATCAACTAAAAATTTTAATTTCAATAAACTCAAAATTTTAAGGCTTTAAGGTTACTTACTTTTTGAAGTTAAACCTACAAAAACCAACTTTTTTTTTTTACAGTGTAAAAATAAAAGCTAATTCCAAATATTATTAAATAGTATATAAATCATACTAAATAATTCTTAAATCGTAAAATCTTATTTTTAAGTTTAGTCAACCTGAAATGTGAAGTTGTACTAAGTGACAACTTGGATATTTGAGTTGACCAACTTAAAATTTGAAGGGAGCATGAACATTTACTTTTTAAGTTAAAATTGGCGTTAAGCAAGATTTCCAGTGAATAATGACTATTTCAGGCTGTTCCTTAGGAAAAAAAACTATAATATGCCTTTGGAAAATAGAGCACAAGTTTAATTGACTTCTTTGATTTAAGCCCATCCACTTTTGCATTAAAGAGAGCTTGAACATTCTTCACACAATCTTCAGCTTCTTTTGGTGAACTATTCAGTAAGGGACTATAGTACATTGATTTTACTTGCATAGCATGAAGGAGGAAAACAACATCCATGGACTCATTAAAGGAGCTCATACAAAAACGGGGTCCCGTAATGTTTTACAGGAAATTTCACTTCCTGTACCTTCAAATGGAACTAATTTGTTTCGGGGAATGGTTGAAGGGTGACGGCGTGTGGCAGTTGAAGCGAGGTTCGTTTTTCATTGCAGCCCCAATATTGCAATGGTTTGGGTGTCAACCATGACATTCTTCAAGACTTCTCGTCCTCTCACTTCTACTCTCCCTGCAGTCCTGTTTCATTGCGTAATTAAACGACCGCCAAACTCGCACCTGCCAGCTGAGGCTTTGAACTCAAAACGTTTGAAGTTCTTCCACTTTGACCACTTTTAATGTACCTTATACTGACTTAATTCTCTGGGAACACAATCTGGAAAATATTTCAGAAGTAATACTCATGAATTTCACTGACGGGGACCAGTATACTGCTTGGCCTTTTTAAATGTAAAGTTGACATTTCAGACTCGGTTCTTAATTGTGTTTGGCATTAATCAATGACAGTTTGAAATAAATGAAAAAGCACTCCTCTGGGTAAATTTTTCAGTTTTCCATTGACCATAAAAACCAGTAGTAAAAGCCTTTCTTGCAGTCTTACCCGTCTTTTTGTTTCCTAATAATGTGTCTCGAGTTGAAAAGTCTGGAGAGGAAAAATGAGACTCAGTTTTATTGGGCATTAATTTTATTTTGTAGATTATTCAGCTGGCAAACATACAGAAAAGGTCATCCAAGCTCAGCTCCAGATCCTCAAAGTGTCTGAATCTCAATGGAGTGCTAAAACAGTAGTCATTGTTTGGGGTCTCTCTCAACAGGACCATCAATGAGGCCTGAGCGAAAGTTTCTTTTTTCTTGAATTATTGAGAATAAATGTAAAGAATAAATCTCCCTGATGGCAACAAAACTAGGGGTCTGCATTCAGTAAATCGCTCTCAGCAGGGTGAATCACTTCATTTCCATAGTGAACTATTTCAGGTAATGTTTTTTCCCCCTTGGAGATTTGAACCAAACAAAAGAAAACCAAACATATTTAAATATATTAAAAAAATAAAAATTTACAGAGCAAAAGAAAATAAACAAAACGTATTTGTAAATATTTTTTTTTAAAAACACTTGTTTTTTGTTTGTAAGGTGTAAAACAAAATATATTTGTAAATATAAAAAACTAAGATACGAAAGAAAACAAAACATTTGTAAATATTTTTAAACTAATTTTTAAATATTTTTAAAAATCACTCTTTTTATAAAAAGAGAGAATAATGTTAAAGAATAAGGCACAAAGTTGGGCAACATGTGTTTTAGGCCTAAATCTGATTTAACAGTAGTTAGTTAGCTAGAGCTGTTACTAAAAAGCACTTGATTTGTTTAGTAAGGCGAAAAACAAAAGAAAACAAAACATATTTGTATGTATTTTTTCAAAAAGCACTTGGTTTTCTTGTTTCATAAAGTATGAATGAAAACAAAACGTGTGTATGTATGTATACTTTTTTTCTGTAAGGTTTACACAAGAAAACAAAGCATTTAGAATGATTAGAAAGAGTAAGGCATAAAGTTGGGCAACATCTGTTTGAGGCCTGAGTTGGATTTAACAGCTGTTAGAGTTTTAACTTTGACCTGAGGATACAAATTGACTCAGATTTTGTACCTAAATACATTTATGAATCATTACTCAAATTCACAGTTGTTAGTTCAATAATATACAGTGTAATAATAATAATGACTGTTTTCAGGGCAAGGTAACATGAGTCGTATGCCTTTAATACTCCATCACTGAGGATGTCAGATTAGGTGTGTGTGGTCACTGTCCAGACTACAGTGTATTGAAATAGTATCATTTCAAACACAATTGTTCTTTGTTTTTAGAATACAAAGACACTTATTTGTTCTTAAGTGACTCTCTATGACTCTATCCCACTTTGTCTGTTGTCATGACAACTTGAAGATCTTAAGAATACATTCAAAATTACTTGTTTTGGATAGGTATTTTGCACCATTGCATTTCAACTTCTCTTCAAGTATTTTCTAAATACTTAGTACTAAACCTTTAAAATTTAATTTAAATTAATAAATTAGTTGTCACTCAGCATCAAGATTAATTTGCTAAAGTGATTGATGGTTGTTCTTTCATATGGCCCAACAACTCAATCTAGTAAAGAAACCCTTCTCTCTCCGTCTATAAACTAGTGACAAAAGACTAGTTTGTTCCATATGATTTCATTCATCAGTCAACTAGAAAATTTTCATTATGAAATTTTGGAACGTGGCACCATGATTTATCCAGCAGTTCATATTTTCAAGAAACCTTTACAAATATATGCTTTGTTGTTCTAGCAAAACAAAAGAAAAACAAAAGAAAAAACATTTAAGGGGAAAAAATGGGTATTATTACTAGTTAGACTATGTCTGTGTGATTTTAAGTTAGCTCCATATGTAAATAATATTGAAGAATAACCCATGTGTAAATATCACAGCGAGAACAGAGTTAGATTTTGTGATGACTTGACGGTCTGTCTCACAGATCCTCTAGTACATCGAAATACCACAGTGGTATAAATGGCACTTCAGCAACCCTGGATTTGTGTGGGATGCTGCTCATCCATTTTTAGACATGCATTGAGTCAACCAGAAGTCCAGAATCCTATCTCTGGCCTGTACCAACAGACTGCATGTTTTTCTGCTGGTGTAGCATCTTCCTGACACTCCGTGCCTGATGCTGACTGGAAGAAACAAGGTCCTTTACATTCTTAGCCTGCCTAAAATATCTACACAACTATATTCCATTCAAACAGCAGAATATTTTCTGGCAGTAAAGATATGCAAACTTACTAGAACACTGTGTAATGGAATTACAGGAAGTTGAGTTACTTACTGTTCTCTTCAGTTGCTGTGGCTTAGGATCACATGGTTGGCGAGTGATTTTGTAACCTTTCCGAATGTCCCAAGGGCATTTTCCATTCATTAAAGGATTGTGCTGTGGTTGCATTCAGACATGTGCATCTCCAGCCACATCAGTCCAAAGACCAGACGTTGTGGAAAGGATGTCTGGGCTGTGGGTGTATATGGGCGTGTTTATGATATGGCTCGCAACATGTTTTGAGGTTAAGAAGGTGTGGTCAGGTGACTTCCTCATAGCTGTGGGATAAATGTGTTTTTGTGTGACTCTGGAAAAATAAGGTACTATAAATCACTGCTTCCATGACCTCAAACTCGTTGTACTCCTCAAACCATTTCTGAATCATTTTTGCTTTCTGGCAGGGCATATTATGCTGCTGAAAGAGGCCACAGACTCCAGGGAATACCGTTTACATGAAAGGGTGAACATGGTCTGCAACAATCCTCTTTTAATAGATACAGACCACTGCAGACCAGGAACACCCCACAAGAGCTGCAGTTTTGGAGATGCTCTGACCCAGTCGTCTTATCATCACAATTTGGTTAGAGATGCGCCGATTCCGATTTTTTTTGTTAGTGAGATCGGCCGATTCCGATTTTCTTTCTAAGAACTATAATTGACAGCATATACAAACAAAAATCTACTTTTTCTTCAAAGCAAAATTTTATTTTTGTTATAAAATAAATTAGTAAACATTACAATAGGATCTTCTCTCACTTAAACAACTCGTGTTGTTTAAAAAATTAAAAATACGTGTTCTGTGCCAGGATAATCAGTGAAAATCAGTTGCTTTATTACACAAAACATTATAAATGGACCTTTTTTCTCTTTTTAACTTGTCTTACAAAAGTCAAAAGATCCTATGAATGAACAAAACTGAAGTGCACAATACTCCTCCAAATAATAGTTCAGTAATTGGGTAATAAATGTTACCAGCTAGGGATGTCATAGTACCAAAATTCCAGTAGTCGGTACCAATACCATAATGTTTTTACGGTACTCTGTACCAATTTCAGTACCACAGCTAAATGTTTTTTTATATATTTTTTTTATTGAACCATTAAAAAAAATATATTACGTTTATTATTTATGATGATAATCATAAGTATATAATAATACTTAAATATTTAAAGGCTGTATAAAAGTAAACATTGTTTATCAAAAAAAGAAAAATAATCAACCATCTAGGCATAATTATTATTATTAGTAGGCTAGTGACATATTATTACATAGAGATGTAGCTAAGGTAATTTATCCTAATATATTCTGTTAATTAAATCTTTTTTAAAGCAAACTTTTATTTTGACAGGTTGCCGTGAAGACCTTGGAGTGTCTGTGTTCATATGACGACAGTTTTCTCAAATGAAACGGCAAATTCTCATAAAGTGATGGTTTAGATGTGTTTGGCTGGTCATCCAGCGCCATGAATTCCATAATTTTCTTCGTAAACGCATTTATCCTTTGGTCTTTTCGCTGCTTATACCAAGGAAAGATAGGAGAGGCTGCTGACCTGTGGCTGGCTCTGAGCTCTGGCTAGCTTTAGCAGTTTTACCTTTACTAAGTTACCTTCTTCAAACTGGGCATATTCCACGTGGTGATGGAGTTAAGTGTCTAATTAGGTCTGTGGGTTTGTCAAGTATCACAAATGGCATAATTAGCATCTTCTTCGCGCTCACGCTCACAGCCATGTAGGGATCGGCTCAAAATCGGTGACTGATCGGCCAATCGCCGATCATGCGGAAAAATGGCCAATTCCGATCCCTGGCCGATTAAATCGGTGCATCTCTAAATTTGGCCCTTGTCAGACTTGCTCAAATCCTTTCCCATTTTTCCTGCTTCTAACACATCAACTTTGAGAACAAAATGTTCACTTGCTGCATAATATATCCAACTCTCAAACAGGTGCTGTGATGAAGAGATAATCAGTGTTAGTCACTTCACTGCTCAGTGGTCTTAATGTTATGCCTGATATGGATGGATGGATGGATGGATGAATGGATGGATGAATGGATAGATAGATTAATGAAGGATTTTCATAATAAAGGCAGTGTAACAAACACACCATTAATTTTATATATATATATATATATATATACATTTATTGCATTATAATTACAGTAATATAATGTTGGTATATATTTGGTAATGAGAAATGGCTGGAATAATATGCTTAATTGGCATTAATATAAGGCCACGATGGATTTTGAAAAAGAAAAAAAAAAGTTTTTAAGTGAAATGTGACCAAGACAGGTTCTTTCCCATTTGACAACTCATCATATAGTAATCATATATTTATCTCTGTGTATTTTGTCTCTTCTTATTCCTGCAGCTTCTCTGCCCTTCGTGATAATGAATATCGTGTCGCAGCCATACGAGCGAGGCATCCACTGCCAGGACGAGAGCATCGGGTACCCCATAAAACCAGACACCATCACGCACTTGACATTGGCTGCGGTCACCATCACCTGCACTATCCTTATCGTGAGTCCTTCATTCATTCATCTCCATCATCCCTCCCATGATCTCATCCAGGGGCGGAGCCAGACGATGTAAACATTGGGGGCTTAGCCCAAACGGGGGGTCCGGGGGCATCCTCCCCCGGGGAGATTTTTTTCCATTTACATCAGCTAAATGCACTATTTTTCAGGCTGTTGGAGATAATAGAATGCCTAAAAATCTGTATACTATCTGGGAAAATAAGTTACTCAGTAAAAAATAAAAAAATAAAATTCACCCAGTAGAGCCTACAACCTGTTTGGTATTTAACTGTTCTCCAGCTGTAGTGAATCCAAAACACCAAACATGTTAAGGATGACTCATTTTAACCCCTGGCAAATAAAAAGGCAACCATTATCTGACTATTTTTAAGTTAGCCTGCATAGGTGAAATTGGAATTTGGTGTAAACATCATTATCAATCTTTAGAGTTCAGTTTGGTTTACTTTGTGCTTAGCTGACAAATTTGCTACATCAGAATCCATGAGCAATCAGATGTGGTTTTCGGCTGCAAACTTTCGCGGTTGGTTAGTTCTACAAAGGAAATGCCCATATTTGGATTAGACAGCGCTGTGTGTGAGACTGAGAGCTTTATAATGACACCAGGCATGACATGCTTCTGTGAATGGAGACGGCAGGGGAGCTCGCGTTAGAATAACTTTGGATGATTTCAGGTAGAAATCTAAAGGCGCACGGTGATAAAATATAATGAAATAACCACCTTAAATGTGTAATGTTGCCTTTTTTATTGTGACATGAAAGCTTACATGTTAAGGGAGTAAACTGGCCCAAAATCTCAAAATTGACTAACGTTATGTTTTCACCTGTCGTGTCTCGCCTTAATAAGTAACACCTAACGTTAACTCTAGCTAGCCAGCAATACAGTCATGTAACTCAAGTGTTACAACAGTGGATTCACAAACCTGTAACACTTTCGTCTGACGCAGAATCTCTCTCTGGCCAGTGAGGTTTAGTGTTCCTTTAAAAAAAATGTTTAGTGTCCATGTTAACTATAGTTCACTACGACGCCGGTGAAATACAAAACCCGCCAATCCCTGATGACAACGGCGAAGAAGATGTATATTCTTCTTCGTTAGTTTTTATTGGCAGTTGGCATTAGCAAACAAGCTGAGTGATGTGCGACGCATTGCCGACTGCCACACACACACACACGGTAAAGGAGCTTTTGTTTCATTTTTTTGCCGCTCCAGTCTGAAAGACTGAGAGGAAATGAAACAAAATTATTATTATTATTATTATTATTATTATTATTTTACTAAAAGATTCGGGGCTTTTGACAAAACATTCGGGGCTTAAGCCCCATTAGCCACCCCCCCGCTCCGCCCCTGATCTCATCATCCCTTGAGTCACATGCTGATCCTCAACAAAGTGTCTGTTCATGACTCTGCATAGAAGAGGGTTTTATTATGCACAACAACACAGCATTTTGTGCTCATGGACTTGTTTGACACTGATGAATGAAACCTAATGTAGCGTAACCATTTTGATACTTGTTGAAAGCTACAGAAACGTTACGTTCTTTCACGTTACTAAACGTTTACCTCTTCTGTTCCTCTAGATATCATCAGGGGAAGCATATTTGGTGTACAGCAAGAAAATTCACTCCAACTCTAACTTTAATCAATATGTATCAGCCATCTATAAGGTGCTAGGCGCCTTCCTATTTGGGGGAGCTGTCAGCCAATCACTGACAGACTTGGCCAAGTACACCATTGGGCGACCACGTCCACATTTCTTAGCAGTGTGTGCTCCCAAAATCTGCAAAGGATTCGTGGCTGCGATTAACTGCACTGGCATCCCAAGTGATGTGACTGAAGCCCGGTATGTCTCTTGTCATAACTCTTTTTGACAGTTTGATTTCAGTGAATTTCTTTGAACTGTGTGTTGTTTTGCCATAGGTTGTCCTTCTACTCAGGTCACTCCTCCTTTGGGATGTACAGCATGCTGTTTCTAGCGGTGAGTAGTGTAGAAATCAAATGCTTACCCGCTAAACTATCTACCCCTTGGGATCAACCAACAGTGCTATTTATCTGTTTTTGGTGAACCTGTTTGAAAATAGTTCCTTTAGAGGCAATAAAATTACAGATTTAACCGTCTGGTGCTGGTCAGACATTTTGCACCAATTTTTTAAAAACTTTTTTAATTAATTTAATTACTTTTAATTTAATTAATTGATAATTTAATTACTTTTTTTTCCTTCATCAGAATGGTACGAAACTTGGTAATTTGAGAACTAGGTAACTAATGGAAAAGGATAAATGGTCCTAAAAAAAAGGACCACATAGGAAATAAATGGGAAGCGAATTTGGAAATGTACAAATCTTACTGAAAGCTAATTTTTTGAGACATCAACCTCAAATTTGTAACAAATTTTTTATATTTAGATTTCCTAGTAAAACATGTTTTGAAAAAAATATATTTACTTCAGCAATAATCTGCCATGTGTATTCTCTAAAAAGACACCCGATTTATAGATGTGAAAGAGCATTTTTTTCCAGACTTAAATGGTTGTTACACGAGAATGCTTTAAAAAATTTGATCTTGACTTAAAAAAAGACACAGCAGGTTATTACTGAAGTGAAAGCACTTAAAAAAGTATGACTATATATAAATATATAAATGGTGCTTATTTATAGATGTATTTTATGTCTAACCAAGTTGTGTTCCAAAGTTGATATCACAAAAAATGAAGTTCCTATGAGATTAGCACTGTAGACCCACATTCCATTGACTTCATTTGATGCATTCTTCAGTAACAAATTAATAAATGTGTGGGCAAATATCACTTCTATCACAAAATAGTCACCACATATGGAACCTTGAGACTCAGACCTCTCCAACGATGTGTTTTGTTTAGATTAGAAAAGGTAAAAAAAAGGGATAAAGTACACAAATAAAAAGGATAAAGTAGTTAAAATAAATATTGTAATATGAATCCTGACACTATGGTAAGGTTTCCATGGTAATGCAATGTCCAATTTCAAAATGGATGAATTTTGAGTTTAAGCTTTCAAATTATATCGTATTACCAATGATTACTAAAATATGTTATACAGGGAAAAAGGCAATAAATAAGCAATTGTTTTTGAGGCGTATTATAGACATAAATAGGACACAATCATCACAATAGATGTGTACACGTTAAAATTCATGCAGGTATTTACAGTAATTAGAATTCTTGCAGAGTTTGCAAACCCCTGAACTAATTTACCGAAACTACCATAGAACAGAACAAAATCTGCCAAGACGGATTCTGCATCATTCTAAGTACAAAATGATTTCCTGATGAACTACAAAGCAAATGTACAAATGCTAAATTCTATCGACATTTGCGTTTATTTACCAGAGTCTTCTCAACAAATTAAGTCAATATTATTCAGTTATTGAAAGATATCTCTTTTAATTTTCTCTCCCCAGTTTTACGTCCAGGCCAGACTGAATGCCAAATGGGCCCGTCTTCTGAGGCCCACCATCCAGTTCTTCCTGGTGGCCTTTGCTGTGTATGTAGGTTACACCCGTGTGTCCGATTATAAGCACCACTGGAGTGACGTGCTGGTGGGACTCCTGCAGGGGGCGCTCATTGCAATCCTCACTGTAAGTTAACACTCTTAAAGTGATTTTACCCAAACATTTTACATCTGACATCATTTGCACACCCTCATGTTGTTCCAAACATCATGACTTCCTTTCAAACCTTTTACAAAAATTGTAAAAAAGACAAAAATTTTGCTGTCAAATCAATTAATTGTTATTAATCGCATCCAACATAAAGGTCTGTGTTTACATAATGTGTGTGTACCATGCATAATTATGATGTATATAATTACACACAAATGCACGTGTGTGTATATATATATATATATATATATATATATATATATATATATATATATAATATAATATAATATAATATAATATAATATAATATATATATATATATATATATATATATATATATATATATATATATATATATATACATACACTTAAAGGGTTAGTTCACCCAAAAATGAAATGTATGCCATTAATGACTCACCCTAATGTCGTTCCACACCCGTATGCTGAATAAAGTCGTAGTTTTTGTTATTTTTGGACCAAAATGTATTTTCGATCTTCAAGAGATTCTAATGAACTAACTGATGTCACATATGGACTACTTTGATGATGTTTTTATTCCCTTTCTGGACATGGACAGTATAGTGTGCATACACTTAGATACACTCTCACACTAAATATAAAATATCTTAAATATAATATATATATATATATATATATATATATATATATATATATATATATATATATATATATATATATATATATATATATATATATATATACACACACTCATGTAAACATTTAAGAAATATTTGCATGTGTGTATATTTATACAATTTATATTATATATAGATATATATGCATGATAATTATACACAGTATACACACGATGTAAAAAACAACTTTTATTTTAATCTTGATTTAATCGATTTGACAGCACTAAAATTAAATGTAAAAACAAAAAAAAATTTTTTTTTTTTTTTACCCCACTGAATTACCCCTTTTCTGATAAAGTCACCCAAAAGTAAGAGGCCACTCTATTCAGTTTAAAACTCTGCTAACAGTCCTCGTCTTTTACAGGTGCGATTTGTAGCGAATTTCTTCAAGGTTCGTCCTTCACCTCAATACTCAAGTCCACAGACAGAAGCAGAAAATGATGAGCAGAAACACAACTTTCGAAGTGGAGCACCATAACCATCACGACTATCATACACCTGTGTGAGAGAAAGGACAACAAACACTCGCACTACATCTCCCACAAACCACTGGACTGACGGAAGAGGGCGGAGCGGAGCAAAACTGCACATGCTCACAATGGTCCTCCTTGAAAAAGCTTTAGCGTCTATTCCTTTGTTTCAAAGAACACTTTATATGTATTTAATCAATTTATTTTAATCAAAACAATTTGCAAAGGATACCAGATATTGAGGGACTGAGTCTACTTTTTAAATCTGTGTACTGGACCAGGTTTTATACAAAGTTATGTACAACGTATCATCTTTATTTGAATTGTAAATCTTATTGTTGTGTAAATAATGGTTTTGATGAACCAAACAGAATCCCATATTCTGCGACTTAAAATGTTGGAAATCATTGCTTGTTTGTAGTTTTCCAATATAATGTGCCTTAGTAATTATATCTAGTATATAATAAAAATATATAATAATCTGGACTGCAAAAAGTGAATAATGTCATAAAATTGTTAGGACATCCTTTTTTAGCTCCCCTTTGTTTAAAATTTAAAATTGAGATACCACTACAACATCTGCAAGCATCTGTGCTCTGTGATTTTAAATTTGTCTAAAATTCCTATTAAATATTTGTAATAATAATCTGCTTGTTGGTCATTGGGTATCACGCTTTGTGTTTTTTCAGATATCACTACTTTAAATTATAAATATCATAAAATATTTTGTATTCTAGTGTAAAATGTGAGCTCTGTGAATTTAATGTTTGCATATCCAGTTAGCATATTTTAATCCTGAAGTACTATGTCAATAATGTGTGTATTTAGGTAGGCATGAACAAACATGAATTCAATCCACATGTAAACTGTAGTTTTACATACCGTAAAGGACATATCAGCCAGAAGTGGTTGTCAGACACTTTTGATCTTATTCGGTTTGCAAATGTTGTTTACTTTAGCCATTTCTATTGGGCGTTTTCCTGTCAGTCCAGAACTGCAGCTTCCAGACCTCTGATGATGACCATTTATTAGACTATGACTACAAAGGAGCCAATTCCTATCAAGGTGAAGACACTGTTAAAGAAATGCAGTGTTAATTATATTCTACATTATATGTAATGTGTATATACATTTTATAATATTTATAAATTATATTATAGGCCCAATTATGTATAATATAATATTAGCCCTATATAAAATGTAGCCTTTGTGATTGGGCAGATCAGTAGTTGCATTATTTGTATTATAAGAGGCTAGTATGCACTGTAATTACTAATCAGGATGGTAACAAAGCCTCCATCCTACCCTGTGATCCTAAACTGCCTTGGCAAGACAAAAACCCTGCTTGTTTCACTATATCATGTTGCGTTCCTTTTAAATAATATGTAAGTTGTTATTTTGTGGGTTTCCATCTGACCTGATGTGATGCCTCTGCTTACGCAAGATTGGAGTTTATAAGATGTCAAAGAAAGCATAGGCCGTTCTAACATATTTAGCACATTTATTTTTGGGGGGATGATTGTGGGTCTGTTGTCACATCACTGTTCAGAACTATTTTAGCTGTGTGTAACCGCTATTTTAGCTGTTAACCCGCTCCGAGTGGGATTCAAACCGGGGTCTCTGGGGTCTCAGACATGCCTCTTAAGGCCAAGGGAGTGACACACACAGCTCTTTCTGGCCTACATCTGTTACACTCTGCCCCCTAAATCTAACTCCCATTCGGGTCACGGCACCAAATGTAACCGGTCCTACACTACCCATTCCGAGCGGGATTCAAACCACCGTCTCTGGCGTAGGAGGCAGATGTGCCTCTTGAGGCCAAGGGAATGAGGTTTACACACCGCTCTTTCTGGCCTACATCTGTTACACTCGGACCCCTAAACTTCACTCCCACCCGGGTCACGGCACCAAATATAACTGCTCAGACTGGGATGTGAACTAGGGTGTCTGGCATTGGAGGCATGCACACTAACAAGGATCCTAAAGAAAACAGCCGCTAAGGTGCCTTCTGAGGCCAGGAGTTGCACTCACCCCCCTAAACTTCTCTCATATCCGGGTCACGGCACCAAATATAACCCATCCTACTCAATCCAATCCTTGCGTGGGAGGCAGGCACACTAACAAGGACGTTAAAGACCGCAGTCACTAGCATCAGTCGCTAACATGTCTCTTGAGGCCAGGGGAGTGAGGTTTACATGCACAGCTCTTACTGGCCTACATCGGTTACATGTGTATTGTTGGTATTTCCCCCAATAACTAATTTGGGGATCATTTTGTTCATGTCCAATTTTTTATCGAGGCAGCATTAGTGCAGAGGTTATTGTATAAACATGATGGTTATTGTAGTTCTAGAATAAATGTGAGCAGGCCTTTACTCATCTCACTTGCAAAAAAAAAAACTGATTCAGTGAATAAAAACAGTGAAATGCAAACTCAGAATATTACGCAAACCTGAAAAAATTACATATATTAAATTACCACAAATATACTTTGTTTTTAATCTCACTTTAAAAACCAATGTCTTTGCTGCTGACCTTTGATAATCCACTTCAACCATACTAATAAGCATAACTGACTTTAGATAACCATAACATCTGTTTAGATGTTAAGGTGTCGAACTGCGCCCTCTACTGTACAAGTGTAAATTAGCATTTATTTCAGTCTTACTCATTTCACTTTTGGTGTGAAAGGGCATTTACATTTGCCAAAAATATAATTTTTTTGGTGTTATTAAAAACCGAACAAACAAGCCCAGCCCATGAGAGAAAAAGTAATGCAAAAGTAATGTAACATTACTTTGTATAAAAAGTTTTTAAGTAATGTAATTGGTTACTTTTTTGGGAGTAACAGAACATTGTAACGTATTACTTTTAAAAGTAACTTTACCTAACACTGACGAGGTGTAATGGCGCCAGTAGCATTTGTATGAAACACAAAAGTCCGTTATTATCAGCCCCAAGAGAAACGAGACATAAAAGTAGCACCACGGTTTCAGTTTCACCAATAAGCGGACTAATATACAACATGGCCATGCGAACATTAGGAAATATCTGCCCGCTGAATGCAGCAACTGACCAATCAGTCTTCCAGAAAGCTGTGTACAGGGCCTAAAAATTAACGCCGCCAACCACCAAATGCGAGTATGATTGGTGTTGGCGAGTATGTGAAACTTAAGCCTTGCCAAATTTAAAACATTCAAGTGCTCAATTTGTTAATCGCGCAAAGGTGCAAAGTTTTCTGTGGACACATTCAACCAAAATCATGTGAAAATGCCCGTCTTGTCAAGTATCCTTATAAATATAATCAGTTTTGTCTGAACTGAACGTAAACAGATTAGAAACAAAACGCATGTGTAACAGTGTTTTTGATCCGTGCATTAGCTCTTAAAGTGACAGCAGCCTAATAAGTCTGCTGCTGTCTGTGTTTTTAATGTTAATCAAACAACAAAAGACAAAGAACAACCACTCATTGCATTTGACGTAGAACTTTTTGTAACTTTAATAAGAATTTTTCTGTTTCATGGCTGGTAAAAAATAGATACATATTTATGGCTGGTAAAATTTCTTGAGTAACCAAACATTGGCAGAAATTTAGTTAGTTTAAGGCCCTGGCAGCAAAATGAGCAAATGTAATCACCTTTTTCCCCCCACATAAAAGAATCATTGGTGAGCGTTTTGGCTAGTTTTCTTTTTTTTAAATCTTTTTTTCAATTCTTTTTTTCATTCTTTTTTTTACAATGTTTCTAAAAGGTCAATAGCCTTGATAGCTATTGACCTATATGACTATATATAGTCAATAGCTTGTTTTCTGCTAATAAATGCAAGCCCAGCTGCAACAAAAGGGCACTCAGTTATTAGAATCATATTCTACCGTTCATTTTTGACCAGAAAAAGCCTTCTTCCTTCACGGAAATAGTAATTTTGACTCATATGTGGCATATATCCTGGCAAAAGTAAGCAATCCAGAAGGGTTTGTGTTCATTTTGAAATGCACAGAGCTGGAGGCCCAGAGAGACAATGCTACACTTCTTTCAGCCCAGGGGTCAGTGAAGCCTGGCTCCCGGCCATACCAACCACCGGCTGGATGGGGTTATGTATTTATACTCGCTCACTGTTGCTGCTGTTCTCTGCGGCTCTGTGAGGAATTATTACAGGTAAAACACATTGGACGGTTGTACATGTTGCGAGGGGTTGACAGTCATGTAAAGGGAGAAAAATTTGACTAGCCAAGAGTACACTTGAGTAAAACTAAAAAAGTCTCCACATTTAATTGTTGTTTAAAAGTTCAAATAGCTTTTTATAAGACCATAATTAAAGCAACTTTGATGCTCAAATGCTTGAACCAATGAACACCTGGCCAGAACAGTCAAGCAAAGTTTCCTTCTTACTTGCACAAAAAAAAAGCATGGCGTGGTGGTCAAGTAGACTTGTATACTTAATAAATTTGGAATTTTATACCTACAAATTACAGTCATGCACAGTCAATGTACCTTTGAGCCTGAAGAACTGATGTCCGGCTCCCGCTGAGGTCTGAGGATCCACAGACATCTGGACTGGGCAGCAGTGGCCTCGGCCTGGAAAATACAGGGTCTGTTAAACTGCCAAGTTTAACAGATAGTGGGTAAAGGGGGGGAAATGTGAGTATTATAGCTGGAGAGAGGAGGAGAATCAAGTATTTTAGGATCTAGAAAGCGGAGAGAATAAGAATATCAAGGGAGCATAGTGTGTATTTATGTTAGACAGTTCTTAGCTATACCAGAAGTTAGCTCAATCTGACAAAACCTCTCTTTAGGTGCATCTACGGCCCTGAAAGGTTCAATGATTCATAATTAAAGTGTTTTTAAGTCATATTAAATGTTGAAGCTTATAAAAAATAGTAATAGCATTTCACATTTCCCACCTTTATGACCTCCATATTAAAGTAGTAGTAAAAGTAGTGAATTACGTGCACTTTTTTCCACTTTAATGTAATATGTGATATACTGACTCCTCTTGGCCATTTCATGTATTAAACCGTGACTGTCATATGACTAAATGCTGATATAACCAAATATAACTATCTTATTTATTAGTTTTGTTTGATTGCATTATTTAGAAGTTATTCCTCAAACGGTCAGACTACCAACAGTCGAGATGTGTTTACTTGAAACTCGATTAAAAATAAAATTTAACTGTAATGATATTTGAACAATGGATACCACTCGATGAAATGCATGTTTTATGTCACTATGTAGCATATTTTAAATGTTTAAGATGGAATAATAGTGTTTTCATTTATTATTTAAAATGTATTTAAACAAATTACTATTTTAAACAAATTATAATTCAGTGTAGTACGCAGTATGCTAGTTAGTCATAGCTATCAGTCATTCGTTGACGATGCATCGTCTTTATCGTTTACACAAGTATGACGTCGAATTCTACATGTGCTTATTACTATTACTATTTATGATATTTCGATGAAACAAAAACATTAGGTTCTACCGAGATTTGAACTCGGATCGCTGGATTCAAAGTCCAGAGTGCTAACCATTACACCATAGAACCGCGTGAACACGTGAGTCAGAAAATAATATTTGACAACAAATCGAAACCATGATAATACTGTAAATACTTTAAATCTATAAAACATATTACTTTACAAAATGTGTACATTCTCTATGTTTTTTGAGAAAACGTCTCGTGTCTTCCTAACGTTGAGTGACAATTTATTACGATTTTTCCCCATTAAAGATATAAAATGTATAATTTTGGGTTATACTTTAATGTGTCATTGTTACAGTCTAATTAAGTTAAATAAGTTTTGAGTAATATTAATTAACTTAATAACATGTAGCTACTTACTATAGGGTTAGGGTAGGATTAGGGTGAGTTTTTGAATAATTATGCATAATCTACTGTTATTACGATAACAGAGACAGTGTAAAATAAAGATTTACCTAATTTTGCATTACTATGAAAGTTATTCAATTGCATATTATTTACTAAACAACAAATGTCGAAGATGTCCGCAAGCTAACGTTATCGTACCAAGTGTTCAAAATATAGATATAGGCCTACAAACCGTGAACTTTCTACTTCAGAAATAGACCGCGACATGTGAAGACTGCAATGACGCCCACGGTCAACATGTTCACCACAGTTTAACGCCTCTTCCATGAATTAATTTTAATAATAATCTAACTTCCTCCTCACTTGCAATACTGCGAATAAACTGAAGGGGGCAGCCGGAGCTCGCAACACATATGCTGTATGGGCTACCGTCCATTATTATTACTGAAATACTGCAAATCAGCAATGGTTACGACAATGAGCACACAGATTAGGCTTTTTAAAATTAGTATATTAAAAAAACAGTAAATGAAAAATTATTCTTTTAACATAGCATATTGCTAATATAACTTGCAAAACGAAATATGTCATTAAAGGGATAGTTCACCCGATGTTGGTATAACACAGCACCTATTTCCTAGACTACTAGCTAGCTACCGTCAACTTTCTGGTTACCAACATTCTTTAAAATAACTTATTTTGTGTTCATCAGAAAGAAACTCATACAGCTTTTGAACAACATCAGGGTACGTTAAAAAAAAAAAACCTGTCCCTTTAAGATTTGTCATCACACAGTTGGCTTATAAAAACTGGTCAGAAATACAACAATAAAATAGTTCAATTTGTAAAAGCCTATTGCCAATATGGCATACGATATGATTTTTTTTTCTAAAAAACAAAACAAAAAAAGAACTGACAGGAAGCCAACAGCATATTGATACAGATCTATGATTATAGAGACATGTCTCTGTTTATGCAAATACATTGTCTTGGTTCCAGGTTGAAGCTTCATTTTTGTCTGAATGAATCATCTTAATTATACTTTGAATAATTTCTGATTTTTTCTCTTTTTTTGAAGTATGATATCCTGTGAAGGGTGCAAATGTGCTTGAACGATGTGTGTGTGTGTGTGTGTGTGTGCGTGCGTGCGTGCGTGTGTGTGTGTGGATGCTGATGTGGGTCATTACCCCTTCTCTGCCCCCTGGGGAAAGCAGGAAAGAGGAGGAGGGATGGATGGATGGATGGGGGAAGAGGTGGAGGATGGGAGGGGGGTTCCCAGGGGAGGAGAATCCAATAAATCAGCCTGCCGTCTCCATGCTGACATGGGGCTTGTCTGTGAGGGGTGTGTGTTTGTGTGTATGTGTGTGTGTCTAGGGGGGGGATCACAACAACAGCATAGCCTTGTCTAGCTGTCAGTCACCTCCATACTGGCCAGGCAACAAACTCACACGCCTCCATCGTGAGACCGCAGACTTTCATTGCCATTCGTCCATTCGTTTCTCACTTCTCCTTTTCTTTCTTTAGTCTTTTGTATGCCGAGTTTATGAGTGTGTATCAAGTTTACATTCATATAAGTGCTTTCTTATAAAGACCATATTCTTTAAAGTGCATATATTGTGGCAATTACAATAAGCAGATTGTCAAGTACGAGTGACGCACCGAGAGCAAAGTACTAACATAAATGCAGACAAATTATCGCTTCGCCACTGAATAAATGACCATTTCTGCTCTAAATATAGTTCTGTAATTGGAGAAAGTGAAGTCACCGCTGTCAGTTTGATATATGTGTGCAGGTATGTTTGCAGTCTGGTGTGTGAAACAATATATCCACCATGGAAACTGTATGTTGTTAGGGAAAGGGGAAACCAAAAGCCTTGAGTTTGTGTTAAAGGGACAGTTCACACAAAAAGGAAAATTCTCATCATTTACTCAGACTCAAGTTGTACCAAAGCTGGAAAAATGGACAATGGGGCCCATAAAAAAAGTTGTTGCCTTAAATTTTTAAGTACAATCAACTTGGATGTTTAAGTCATTTAAAGTCATTTAAGTCAACTTAAATAAAGTTAAACTGGCTTAAAAATGTGCATGGCATTTCGAATGTAAAAGCACATGTCGTCATAACTTATTGATCATATAATTTCTTACAGTGAACTGTTTTGTTATACATTCTTAAAATGATCTATCTTCTTTTGTGTTCAGCAGAAGAAAGAAATTCATACAGGTTTGGAACAGCTTGGGAGTTAGTAAATTATGACATAATTACCATTTTTGGGTGAATTATCTCTTTAAAGGAATATTACACTCCCAAAATAGCAAATATGTATTGTTAGAAAATGCTCTGCACTGTATATTTATATAGGCCAAGGGTATAGAGTAAAATGTCAGGGTGGTACAACTGTCCTGATATCAAATTAAAAAAGCCTCTTAAAACAGGAAATGACATCATAGAGAGGACCCCTGAAGACACTCTTGACTGTCAAGGTCAATGTCTCTTACACTATCTGCTAATGTCACTTTATGACAAGGTTACTTCAGGTGGTAAAATGT